>NW_020664413.1:2428165-2586536 GCF_002925995.2 Terrapene triunguis
GATCCCTGCTCTAGAGAACTCTCCACCAGAGAGGCGTGCTGTGACAATACAGGCCTGACATTCGTGTAACTCCATTAACTTCAGTGGACTTACTCTTCCTTTACATCAGTGCTGGAGAAGAACGAAGACTAAGTTGGATGTGGTGCGGCTGCTGAGAAAGCATGTACCAAGTGTGGATGTGGCTTTAAAGCTGATTTGCTTTTGTTGGCAAAGACCTTTGCATGAGAACATTTTTATAGGTACAATATTACATGTACTGTATATAACACCTTTGATTCTATAAAATGTTTCAAAGCCCCAGGGAGATATTCCAATGTCGGAGGAAGAGCTTTCTGACTACAGATGGTGTGATAAATGAAGGGGGGGGGGGGGCTCCCTTTTATGGACACTCAGCCAGCCAGTTAGCTATAAAATCCCTCTTAGTAGCTGTTCTCTACTTGCTTTACCTGTAAAGGGTTAACAAGCCCACAGGTAAAAGGAAAGGAGTGGGCACCTGACCAAAAGAGCCAATGGGAGAGCGAGAACTTTTTAAAATTGGGAAACAACTTCCCTTTGTCTGTGTGCTGTGGTTCTCCGGGAAAGAGGGGAACAGGGAGCAGTTATGCTATTAGAAGTTTTAATCCAGTTATGATTTTAGATCATCAGATCATATCCAGAACTACTTATTTGGAACCCCCAAATGTGTAAGTAGATCAGAAATGTTTAGAAAGACGCGATTAGGGTTATTTCTTTTATTTCTTATTGGCTTGTGGACTCCCCTGTGCTAACCCCAGATGCTTTTGTTTTGCTTGTAACCTTGAAGCGGAACCTCAAGAGAGCTATCTTGAGGCTTAATTTTTGTAATTGTTCTTTTAAGATCTAGCAAAAAGCCTAAGTTCCAAATGTATTTCCTTTCTTTTTGGGTTTAATAAAATTTACTTTTTTTAAGAACAGAATTGGATTTTTGTGTCCCTAAGAGGTTTGTGCATATGTTGTTTAATTAGCTTTCTCAGCTCTTCCCTGGAGGGGGAGGGTGAAAGAGCTTGAGGGTACCCCACAGGAAGGAATTCCCAAGTGTTCCTTCCTGGGTTCTCAAAACAGGGGGCGGGGGGGGGTTGCACTTGGATTGTGGCAGCATCTACCCCTCCAAGGTCAGAGAGAAGCTGTGACGTTGGGCGTTTAATACCGGCCTGGAGTGGCCAGTATTAATTTTTAAAATCCTTGCGGGCCTTCACCTTCTGCACTCGGAGTGCCAGAGTGGGGAATCAGCCTTGACAGATGGGGAACAAGCAGCCAAGGCAGAGAAACTCCAAAGAAACAGAGATCCTGATTTTGTTAAGGTAAATATCAAGAGGCCGCCAATGGGATCAGACTCCTTTGTGCTCTGCAGACACATTGTGAGATATAGTCTCTGCCCCAGAGAGCTTACTGTCTAAACAGAAAAATGGTGAGTGAAAGGCAGCATTATTATACCAGTGTTACAGCTGGGGAACTGCAACACCGAGCGATGGAGTCAGACAGGGAATCTATGGCAGAGCTAGGAATTAAACCCAGGTCTCCAGTCCAGGGCCTTAGCCACAGAAACATTCAATAAGCAGCGGCGGCTCCAGGCACCAGCGCTCCAAGCGCGTGCCTGGGGCGGCAAGCCGCGAGGGGCGCCCTGCCGGTCCCTGCGAGGGCGGCAGTCAAGCAGCCTTCGGCAGTGCGCCTGCGGGAGGTCCGCCGGTCCCGCGGATTCGGCGGCAATTCGGCGGCGGGTATACTGACGCCACGGGACCGGCGGACCTCCCGCAGGCAAGCCGCCGAAGACTGCCTGACTGCCGCGCTTGGGGCGGCAAAAACGCTAGAGCCGCCTCTGTCAATAAGTGCATTAAAGGATATGAGGCTCTCAGATCCTATGGTGCTAGGGGCCAGATAAGTACCATAGATAGACAAGTAAATGTCTCTCATACAGAAAAACAGGGGTCCCGCAGTACAGAAGACAAAGTGAAATATACAAACAGAACCCCCTTTAGCTGAAATGCAGCTATGCCAACTCTTGTGATTTTCGTACGAGTCTCATGATATTTGGTGAGTTTCTTAAAGCTTCAGCGCCTGGAATCTGGTGATTCTGTGAAGTCCAGGGCTTTGAGCGTCGTTTTGTTTTTAAAGGACACGACCAGCCATCCCAGCGGCAGAGAATCACATGAAACAGTGAGTGTTAGCTAAAGCTCAGAAAGCAGAATGGAAATAAAACGAACCATTTTTTAATTTTGGGGGGGGGGGTGACTCATGATTTTTAACGCTGCAAAGATTTGCTCCAAGGTTACAGAAGCAAACCCCAGGGCTAGCGAGGCAAGCTCTCCATTTTAATCAGGCCTTCCTGAGGGAAGATTGGAGTTATCTGAACTTTCGGGTGAATCTAGCCTGCTTCCCTCTCTTCTACTCCCCTGCTCAATATATTTCAAATCTTCAGAGATTTCCTCCCTTATCATTTCATGGCTTCCTACGGTACCAGCTTTTACTGGATTTCAGGCGCCATTCAGACAACAACTCAGCTGCTTAAATTCTTGAAATACCAAGATCATATTTCACCTGATTTGGCACTGGAGAATGTTCACTATCTCGCCCACCTCCCATCTCTGCCCTTGATGCATGTCTACAAGCACAATATCACCTATCTATGTTATATCTGGGAAATCCTTCTTGAGCTGTTGTGTAGGGTGGGGGCATTTTATGCACTCCAGAGGTGCATGGCATAGGGCTTTATCCTCACTTCTTTGGGTATTACAAGGCTGTGAGTCGGTAGGATGGATAGACTAGGGGACAGGAAGCTGGTATAGGCTGTAGGAGATCTGGCTTCAAGTCTTGGTTGTACTGTGCTACAAACTTCCCCCAAGACATTGTCAGTCATTTAATTCTGCCTTGGGTCTCAATTCTCCAGCTGAATAGGACTGATCCCATCCTTGCTGAGAAGATAAAAATCATAGAATATCAGGGTTGGAAGGGACCTCAGGAGGTCATCTAGTCCAACCCCCTGCTCAAAGCAGGACCATTCATGAAGGTGATGTGCTCAGATACTGTGGTGATATGGGCCCTATAAGTATAATGATAACTACATCACAGTTATTCTAGGTTTACAGGGGCATGACTCTGGGCCCTGTGGGGGGTTAACTTTGGAGAGACATCAGCCAGACCCCTTCTTTTTGTAATCCATTCAGGTCCCATGAACTACGCCAGGTCAGACTGAATAAGTACTTGGATGGGAGACCTCCAAAGGATAGCGGGGTGCTGCAGGCAGTGCTATTAGTCAGGTAACAGCATTTTTCTCTGAAACAGCCCTCAGCCAACACTCCAGCATGGTGTGGTGCTGGAGGTATAAAGCAGAGTCCCCCTGACCACCTGTGCTCATTACAGATCTGCTAGTATTTTTGGTGAGAGTTTTGGTGTTAACGCTGAAATCCTGGCCAAATTCCAACTCCAGCAATCACACTCGGCTAATGTGAGCTCCATTTGCCTTTTCAATGGCATGTAACATTCTTCTTCTGTTGTTAAACGTTTGGGTAAGACTGCTGCGTGCTGATATAAACAACTGACGCGCTCCTCCCTAGAGGTAGATAAAGTGATTCCTGCATATAGTTTACCCTACGACACTGTGAGAGGCTAAAAGGAAAGGTGCGATAGAAGTGCAAAGTGTTGTTACTGTTGCAATGAAGAGGCTACCACGTATGTGTACCACTCTATGAAGAATCTGAACTCTGTGATAGGAGGGTCTATACTGCTGATGGAGATTCTCCTTTAGCTCAAGTGGTAGGGGCCTGTGTCTTTGGAACCGGAGGACAGAGTTTTATCTCTTCTGCTCTAGTGGTCTAGATCGTCAAGTATGCCGCACAGAGATGACTAGAAAGTTCTCATGACTATGGGTTTGTTACATTATTGTTCTTTGTTGGCTTGGTTCTGATAAATAGACAGTATTTGGTCCTGCCATGCGGGCAGGGGACTGGACTCGATGACCTCTCGAGGTCCCTTCCAGTCCTAGAATCTATGAATCTATGAAATACCCAAATGTCTGAATGAGTCTCCAAACACCTTGGCTCTGTCAGTCTCGCAAAGACGTGCATCTCCCGTGAGATTCCCTACAATTTCTGCTCCCAGCTAAGGCAAAATCCCAGTGAGATGAGTCCATTTTCCTGTAGCATTTAGCATTTCTGTTCCCACGTCCCAGCTGGCACCTGAGAAATTCAGACCTCCACAAAACTGGAGAACAATGAGTCAGGGGAAGTTCCTGGAATTTTGTTTTGACCTTTGGAACACTTGGCTCTGGTTTGAGTTTGATTGAAGGGTCATGTCAGTCCTTGATTCTGAAGGGGGCACAACGACACCATCAGTGGTGACTTGGCCCAGAAAGTGTCTTTATCTGATTGAAGGAGACCCGATACCGCAGTGGTATTGTTATTCATCTGCTGCATTGAACAGGCCAACAGCTAACTGTGCTGCTACCAATCAGAGAGCAGACCCATGATTCATACACCCATCGGGCACAAATCAGTCCTGAGGGTGACTCCACTGATTCCGGTTTGTGACATCTCCTGCTGGATGTCCCACCACCAGCTGAAAATAACATGGCTGAAACAGAGCTCCTTCTCTTCCCTCCCTCATGACCTCCTCTATCACTGCAGGGGATGCTATGACCTTCGCTGTCCTGCAGCCTTGCTCTCATCTTCATGTCCTCGCCCTAGTCCCCTCGAATTGATACTGTCACTAAGATCCAGATCCTCATTGAAATCAGTGGAAATCAGGAGCCTCAATACCTTTGAGGATCTGGGCCTAAATCTTGCCATTTTTTTCCTTCTCATCGTCTTCTAAATCCACCCATTCCTCTCCATTCCCACTGCCAGGAGCCTGATTGGCTCTCACCTCCACTCCTTCCTTTGTGTCTTTCCCAATATTGGCCTCACCATCTCCCTCCAGTCAGTGCAACATGCTGCGGACAAAATCACCCTCACCATCCATTCCTCTGCCTACATCCTGCCTCTTCTCTGTTCCCTTTCCTGGGCTCTGTCTCACCCTCCACACGAAGTTCAAGCTCCCCCTGTCCTCAGCTTTATGCTCCTGTACAACCAGGGCCCCTCCTACCTCTCTATTCTTGTCTTACTTTCTCCCCTCATTGCCCCTTTGGCTCGGCCCAACCTGTCTGATTCATCTCCTCCTTCATGTCCTGTTCCCTCTTCAGGCTCAGTGCTTTCTTCCAGGCAGCCCCCTAGGCCTGAAATCGAGACCAGGCCCCACAGACCTCCACCATCACTGCTCCAGGACCCTCCTGAAAACACATTTCTTCCAAGAAGCCTACACAATCCTACTCCTTCCCTCAGGGAAATGCTCAAATCACAGCCCCTCAGCAAAGCTCTGTGACTCACCTTCCTTCCCGCTCAAATTAAAAATAAAAACAGATCAAGGAACTGGCCAGAAGGCAGGATGTCCTTCTCTGCACAGTCACGATCCTTGTATTCTTCTTTTCTTCTTCCCTCTGTCTGTATATGAGTAGTGAGCACAGGACAAGGACTGTTTCTTCTTATTTACCTGTAAAGCACCTGGCACACAGCTGACATTGTACTGATATTAAATAGAAATGTTAATCTGCTCCCATCTGGCTGGAATATGGTGTACTGCCTTCTTCCATGTCCCCAGAGCCTCAGTCATTTATTTATTATTACTTATACCAAGCAGTAAAAGAGCCATCCGGTAAATCTGCTTCTCATGTGAACTCTCTATTACTCTACGGTTTTGATTCTGGAAGTTCCTGCACTGTGTGCAGCAGGGAGCTGATGACTGTTGTCCTCCAGTGTAAACGGGAACCGGGGTGACAGATGGGTACAAGCAAAGTGGAGCACTAGCCAGGCCCTCTGCAGTAGTGTGTCTCAAGGAGTCTGAGGGCTGGCTCCCTTGCTCAGAAGTGCACAGTGTGAAAAGTGTCATGGGGTGGGTGGAGAATGACCATGTCTCAGGAGACATGGACCCAGGCTGGATCATAATCATAGGACTGGAAGGGACCTCAAGAGGTCATCTAGTCCAGTCCTCTGCTCATGGCAGGACTAAGTATTATCTCCAACCCTGACAGGCATTTGTCTAACCTGCTCTTAAAAATCTCCAATCATGCAGATTCCACAACCTTCCTACACAATTTATTCCAGGGCTTAACCTTCCTGCCTGTTAGGAAGTTTTTCTTAATGTCCAACCTAAACCACCCTTCCTGCAATTTAAGCCCATTGCTTCTTGTCATATCCTCAGAGGTTAAAGAGAAGAATTTTTCTCCCTCCTCCTTGTAACAACCTTTTATGTACTTGAAAACTGTTTTCATGTCCCCTCTCAGTCTTCTCTTCTCCAGACTAAACAAACCCAGTTTTTTCAATCTTCCCTCACAGGCCCATGTTTTCTAGACCTTTAATCATTTTTGTTGCTCTTCTCTGGACTTGCTCCAATTTGTCCACATCTTTCCTGAAATGTGGTGCCCAGAAGTGGACACAATACCTCAATTGGGTGAGGAGTAATCATCACGGAGTAGAGCAGAAGAATTACGTCTTGTGTCTTATTTACAACACTCCTGCTAATGCACCCCAGAATGATGTTCTCTTTTTTTGCAACGGTGTCACACTGTTGACTCCTATTTAGCTTGTGATCCACTATGACCCCCAGCCACTACATGCGTCTGACGAAGTGGGCATTCACCCACGAAAGCTTATGCTCCAATACATCGGTTAGTCTATAAGGTGCCACAGGACTCTTTGTCGCTTTTTACAGATCCAGACTAACACGGCTACCCCTCTGATACTATAACCTCCAGATCCCTTTCCGCAGTACTCCTTCCTAGGCAGTCATTTCCCATTTTGTATCATGCTAATGTGGTGCTTCGCTGAACACTTTTCTCTTAGGGCAGGCCTACACTAACCCCCCAATTCGAACTAAGGTACGCAACTTCAGCTACGTGAATAACGTAGCTGAAGTTCGAAGTACCTTAGTTCGAACTTACCTCCGTCCAGATGCGGCAGGCAGGCTCCCCCGTCGACTTCGCGTACTCCTCTCGTCGAGCTGGAGTACCGCAGTCGACGGCGAGCACTTCCGGGTCCAGACAAGACGCGATAAGTCGAACCCAGAAGTTTGATTTGCTTGCCGCCGAACTACCGGGTAAGTGTAGACCTACCCTTAGGCTTCACTCTTGCTACTAGGCCAGAGAGGCCTGGCAGCCTCTAGCTAATGCAGGATTGGGTTTCCCTGGACCCATCCTGTTAAAGACTGTTTATCTTGTATTTATACATGTAACAGTCCACAAACACACAGGGCAGGACTCAGCCATAGGTGCTGGAACTTGGGGTGCTGGGGGCGCTGCCACATCCCCTGGCTTGACATGGTTTCCATCATACACAGGGTTTACAGTTGTAGCTCATGCCGTATGCAATGTTACAATCCCTCTTTTACCCCCGAGCCAATGCCAGAAAGGTCTGATTACTTAGTAGGTGTAGGATGCCCAGCAGGTTGTTTTTAACAGCACTGGGAAACAGCTGATCTTTAGGCAGCCTGGTTTTTTTGTGCTAGTCAAGAAATTAAAATGCTGCTACATTTGCCATTCCCCAGAGGCTGGGGGAAAATGATACAGTTTCTCTGCTGATTCATCTGCTTTTACAGTTTGGGGTGTTATGTTTATTTTCCCAAAGCTTTTTTTTTCCCTCTTTCCCAGACTCTTACAGGTCTCAAGGTCAGAGCTGATGTCTGCACTCGGGGCGCATCCTGTTTTGTCATACAATCGTTTAATTGCCATTTAAGAGAACTTATGCAACTGACCTTTAACATGGCAGAGTCTCCCTCTGGTACTCAATTCCTTACACTGACATCCGAAAAGAAAGAAAAAACTTCCTTTGGCTAATGGGAAAGTCATCCCACAGGGAAGATGAATAAGGCAGGTGGAACGAGAGAGCCGACAGAGCTCAGAGTGGAGGACAGTTATATACAGGACCAGCATTTATTTAAGTTTAGATTATTCTCCATTTTAGTGCAAGCTACAAGATCAACCATGCCACCGAGGCAGCCGCATTCTACAGGGGGTATGTAAATTACATAATGAGCAAACGAATCTAATCTTATTTATGGGGCACCCTGTGTCATAAAGACCCTCTTCTCTGAATCTTTGTCAAAAGCTCAAGCCCAAATTGTATTAAGTTTTGGTCCGGGGACAATGGATTGCTTTCACCTATGCTGATTTCTTTCAATACATTCGCTATTTGTAAGGGTTCTTCAACACACAGTTTCCAGGCCATGGGTTGTTTGTGAACTCCTTGCAATGACTATTCATGTGGTGTGATTGGTTGCCTAAGTCATATGGTGGTGTTCCTGAATTCTGACTGGACAACTGAAGCTTTTAAAACCGGAGAACAGCCAATGATGCTCAAGCCCAGAGCTTAGATTCCCCAACAAAACCATACATTGGGTTTTTTTTCCAATATTCATCCAGCAGAACATTATGTATATAGAAGCATTGGGACGCATGGACATGCAGAGACATATGAGAAGCCTAAAGCCCTGATCAGAGCAGTTTACAGCTGCACCAAGACAGAAAACATTCAGTGCATTTTGAGACAGGCTATGTTTCACAGACACGGGGCCTGTGTAGCATGGAATGCCCTTTCTCCCCCTGGGGGGACCCATCAAGTGGAGGGAGAAGGGAAGCAAATTCATCACCTATTCAGTCTTTGACCTTTCTGCTGAGATTAGCAAGGAGGGGCCGAAATAGTGATATCTTTTTGTGATTTGGACTCATATCCACCAGGAACTGCATCATGATCACCAGTGCATTTATCATGGGCCACAAACAAGTTACATTCATTTTTAGCTTCTCCTTAGGAGCCAGAGAAGGGATAATGACATCACTTAGGCGGAGACCTTGTATGCTTTTGTGTTTGTTTAGACAATTGGATCACAGGAAAAGCTAGTGTGAGACTCATTCTCATTCCCAGGAGGTCCCTGGGGGCAGCAGTAAAGCTAAAATAAAACACCCCAAGCAAAATGCTATCATCAATGTAATATTCAGGTTGAGAAATTAACAAGCACATGCAAAGACAGTGAGAAAAGTTCAGCCTTAACTCGGCACCATTGGTCATATGCCTTCAAACACACTCACTCTAGCTCACTGGGGGGAGGGATAGCTCAGTGGTTTGAGTATTGGCCTGTTAAATCCACCAGTGTTAGTTCAATCCTTGAGGGGGCGATTTAGGGATCTGGGGCGAAAAAAAAATAGTTGGGGATTAGTCCTGCTTTGAGGAGGGGGTTAGACTAGATGACCTCCTGAGCTAATACAATACACATTTTACAAACTGGAATTATGGACCTTACACCCACAGCACACAGAGCAAATTTCTACTGTGCAGATGCATGTTTTCTGTATTTAAATGGTCATAATTTTACAACTACTGGCTTGATGGTCTTTTTTTAAATTTGGCTTATTATTTAGATCTCATAAACTAGTCCGTAAGGTCCGATTAATGTTGCCGCAGAATAATAAAATGCATTCTGCTTTCTAGGTATATATTAGCTAACAGCGCTCACGTAATGTAGTCAAAGAGAAGGTCTCCACATAAACCTCCCCAGGCATATTGAAAACATCATCTTCTTTAATTTCACCCATTTAAATTAAGACTCGAACCTAATTAAAAAGCTCTCTCTTTCATTGTCTTTGCAAACTGACTGTGGAATTCCTCTACATGTGGTGGCCACCTGGAGTTATAGTCTTGTTGCCCAGAGGAAAATAGCCGTGTGCTGCATCAGCATTTATGAATTGTTCCTAATGTCTGGCTGGATGGTGGGGATAGTTTCTTCTTGGCGACTGTAAGAATGGCTGCATGAAATCAACGTGGAGACAATTTTGGCTGGGCTTAAACAGTATTCCCCATGCATTCTAGCTGCCCAGAAAAGACTAGTAGATAATTAAATAATTAACACACGTCTATCTTCCCAGCTTAATGCTCCCTGCCAGTTCCCATCAGCTCTAGAAATGAAGCTGCACAACCTGAAAACACTCCATCTAGTCCAAAATGCAGCAGCAGGTCATCTTACCAGCAGAGGTCACCATGAGCACCTCACCTTGATGTTCTTCTCCTTCTTCACCAAATCCCCTGTCAATACAGAGTCCATGTCAAAGGCTCTGTCCTGACATTCAAATCCCTCCCTGGGACTGAGCTATTTGAGAAGTAACTCCCGCCGTGACTGCAAGCTCCCATGATAGTTCCATTCCACTGGGACAAGGACACTGTCAACCAAGAGAGGGACACGCAGTGATGGTGTAGTTGTGTCAGTCCCAGGATATTAGAAAGACTAGGTGCGTGAGGTAGTATCTTTTATCGGACCAACTTCTTTTGGTGAGAGAGACAAGATTTCGAGCTTGCACAGAGCTCTTCTTCAGGTCTGGGAAACTTAGGACAAGTCTACACTACAGATCTATGTCAGTATAACTACATCGCTCGGGGGGGAGGGGCGTGAAAAATCCACACCCAGGAGCATTGTAGTTATACTGACCTTAACCCCCGTGTAGACAGAGCTATGTCGAAGGGAGAGCTCTCAGGGAGGTGGATTAACTATGCCAACGGGAGAGCTCTCTCTCATCAGCGTAGGAGCGTCTTCACGTAAGCACTACAGCAGGACATCTGCATTGGCACAGCATTTTTAGTGCAGACCTGCCCTCAGAGTGTCACAGCTAAATACAAGGTGGGACAGATTATTTAGCAAAAGTAGTTAACACAGGTTTCAAGGGACCTTTCAAGGTGAAGTGGCTCGTTAGCACCTGTGGGTGAACACTTTTCACAAAGCGATCGCTCCATATCCGACCTCTCAGTCCTCGGCCTCCAAGGAAACTTGCGCAAAACTTTCAAAAGATGAGCCTGGGAGCTTAAATTCATAACTTTGTTAGTCACTAAAAATCATGGACTGAATAGAGACATGGGATTTATGGTTTAAGACAATGATCTATAATCCACCAACAACCCCCACACAGCTACTTCCCCACCCCCCTTCCTTTCCTCCCTATAACTGGAAGGGTATTTTACAGGCCACTTCACCTTGAATGGCCCCTTGAAATATGTGTTACTTACTTATGCTAGACAATTGGTTCCACCTTGTATTTAGCTGTGGCACTCTGAGTTAAAGTTTCCCAGAGCTGAAGAAGAGCTCTGTGTAAGGCCACGTCTACACTACCCGCCGGATTGGCGGGTAGTAATCGATCTATCGGGGATCGATTTATCGCGTCTCGTCTAGACGCGATAAATCGATCCCCGAATCGACGCCCGTACTCCACCTCGGCAGGAGGAGTAAGCGGAGTCGACGGGGGAGCAGCGGCGGTCAACTTGCCGCCGTGAGGACGGCCAGGTAAGTCGAACTAAGATACTTCGACTTCTGCTACAGGTAGCTGAAGTTGCGTATCTTAGATCGAACTCTCCCCCCAGTGTAGACCAGCCCTAAGCTTGAAAGCTTGCCTCTCTCACCAACAGAAGATGGTCCAATAAAAGATATTACCTCCCTCACCTTGTCTAACCAATAGAGGGAAGCTGCTGCTCATGGGAGACTGAATCTTCACAGGGGTTGGGTCTAACTCACTGCCACAAGAGAGAAGAGACCATAGGTCTCACCATGTCCAGAACTCAATGCAAACCTCATCTCTGCATAGATTCAGATATTTTAAAGCTAGAAGGGTCCATTATCTGACCTCCTGTATAACACGGGCCAGTGAATACTACCCAGTAATTCTTGCACCTCTTCAATTTAGCTTTACAACCTTACACGCATACATGCACACAAACTAATAAGGCTACTGATCCTCCAGCCTGGGAAGTGAAGAGAGAGAGACTGTTATTGTTCGTTGCATTTTTAAATGCTCGGGAAATGCTCAGACACTTGTGGTGACGGGGGCCATATTAGCACATGGGTAGCTGGATAGAAACCAGGATCGTCTTACAGCTGTAGTTCGGCAAAGCACAGGCAGCAATGAGGCCTGTTTTTGTCACCTCCTGCTGCGCCTCAGCCTGGCCTAGGACATGCCACCTCTGGGGGAGAGGGTAGGCAGTTCCCTCTCCATGTCCAGTGCTTGCTGAATCTTTGTAACAAGGATATCTGTCTCTCTGAGACCTGGACTGAGCCACTTCCTCGTTCTGGCTTCCAAACAGCAGTCGGATGGCCGCAATTTTGGATCACTAAGGCTTCAAGACAGTCTCAAACCACTAACCTCCAGGTAAAGGGCTCCAGCTCCCATTTTCAAGCCTCTGCACCTTCCAGACCTGAGTTCAGGTTCTGAAGGTGTCTGTGAGTGTCTGTGTCTGCATCAATTGGCATAACTCCATTAAAGTCGGTGGAGCTACACTGAAGCAGAAGAAGGATGGTTTAATGCATGGTCATCCCCCGCCTTAACCCCTGTCCATGACCCCCACATCCCCGGGAGCTGGGGCTGGGAGCAGGGCATGGACAGGGGTAAGGGGGCTAAGGATGGGGCCACAGCTGGGGGCAGGTCTGGGGCTGGGAACAGAGCTGGAGCTGGGGGGGTGAGGCTGGGGGCAGGACTGGGGCTGGGGCGGGGAGTGGAAGCTGCGGCCAGGCCGTGGTCAGGGGCTAAGGCTGGGGGCGAGGCTGGGGCCGGGAACGGAGCCACAGCCAGGAGCCGAGACCAGAGCAGAGATGGAGATGGAGTGGGTGTGGGTGGTGCACCCACCCCACCCCCAGTGGGTGCTGGCCCGGGCCACACTGTGCCCCCCGAACATTCTGTGCCCCCCAGTTTGGGGAACTCTGATCTATTGGTTAGGGTGCGGGGCTGAGAGTTGGGAGACCTGGATTCACTTTGTTACAGACCCCCTGTGTGGCCTTAAGCAAGTAATATAGTCTCTCCAGGCCTCAGTTTCCCATCTCTAAAATAGAGCTAATAGCACTGCCCTTACTTCAGAGTTGGAGTTGTGAGGATAAATACATTGTGGGGTGCGGTGGGGACCATATAATTACCTTTGATAGAGAGGCTCTCTTGCAGCCTTGCAGCCCCGTCTAACACGCCAGACGTGAATGTAGTCGCCGTGTTTTTTAAAATAACGTGGACGCTCTAGAGATGAACAGGAGCCAACCTGAAATCTGGGTCTGAGATTTGCAGCTTGGGTTCCATCATGCAGAACGCTGAGATCTTATTTATGGCAGTGCACACGAGAGAGGCGCTTTCCAAAGACCCTGTTCCAAGGATCTCACACCCTCAGGGCAGACAGACTAGGGGAAGAGCCAGTGGCCAAACGGATCGAAGTGACAGTGCACTGGATGTTACTAGTGCAATACTCCAGATGCCTGCGAGCGAATTTATTAAACAAACCGGCAACAGTTTTCATTTGAACAGAAATATGAATAGGGTTATAAAAGGGCATGTCCTGTGGATAACCTGTGGATGGGGATTGACGTTTTCGTTCTCCAGGGATGCCGAGCCAGGACCGTTCACTGCCATTAATGACTTAGGGTTTCCTCCAAAATCCTCCTATTCCCTGATTCGCTTCAATGCAAAAGTCAGAGAGGAAGACACAGGGCCTGATCCAAAGCCCATCAACATCTCTGGGAGCCTTTCCATTGACTCCTGTGATCTCTGGCTCAGGCTCTCTGTGTCCTTTAATTGTTTGGGGCTCAAGATAAAGCCCAGAGACAGTGGGCTCTGAGAGGAGGCAGATTACCATTGTTTTCACAAGCCTGGGGTATGTGGATCTGTTTATTGTGCAGATGCCAACAGCTAACACATCCATTGTGTTCAACATACACAGGGCTCTAATGCTGTATTATGGGGAGCAGGCATTTTAGCTGGCTTATGGTGTTTATTGTCAGGCTGTGTACATGGAGGATGGAGCACTGGATTTCATTTTGCGCTTACTCTCAGTTGTCCTTGGCCTGATTCCCTACTAATGATCATGCATGCTTTGAGCTGTATTTTATTAAGTTGTCCAGAGGCCCTCTGGCATGGGGCATGTAAATATATTATTAGATACGTGCTAATGAAAGGATAATAACAAGGAAAAGGCTTTTACTCAGTCTATGCTGTGAAGGCAAAACCAAGTCTTTTTATCAGTGGTGTTGGGTTTTTTTCCTGGCTACATACAACTTCCATCCCGGACTATGTGGTTAGAAAAAGAGGGTAGGAAATACTTGAAGTGACTAATTCACCAGAAATAATTTCTTTAATTAATGTTGCCACTTTGTCTATTTTGGAAATTAGTTCAGGATTTTCTCCTGTTCATTTCAGGCCTACCCGACATCCACCGCTGGAAGCTACCTCCAGGGATGAGGATATTGTTGCACCAGTTAACTTGCAGATTTGTATCTCCCACCGAGGAAGGCATATAACTTTCAGGTGTACACTGTTCAGGAGGGAGAGTCTAATGGATGGACGAATAGTCTAGGGCCAACATCTTGGGTTCAATTTCCACCTCAGCCACAGACTCCCTGTGTGATCATGATCAAACATTTAATTTACCCGGTGCCTCAGTTTCCCTGCTGTAAAATTGGGGATTGTAGTTCCCTACCTCACAGAGGTGTTGAATGGATGATTCTGAAGCGTTCAGATGCTATGGTGAGGAGGACCATGGACGCCTGTAGGTACGATGGATAGACTTCACTGCTTCCTGCTTTGCCGTGTGTCAGCAGATAGGGTCATGCTCATTTTTTGCCACAGCGGGCATCAGAGGGGCACCCCCTCCTTTCAGCTCAGTAATACACTTTGTTAACACCACCTCTCTCCATCTTATCCATTTCTTCCTTCAGTTTGGGAAGCAATAGGATTTGGCTTCCTCCGGGCTCTGCTGAGAGCCGCTTTCAATGGCATCTCCCTTTAAACAGGCCCTTTTCACCAAGCAGCATCCTAAAGTCCCTTCTGCCTTTCCTGAGGCTCATCCCAGTAGCTGGGGCTTGGCCAGGGAGGTTGCTTGCAATGGCCTCTTACAAGACAAAGGTGTCGGGCACGTGCTCCTTGTTCTTGTAGCTCATGCAGGTTTGAATTGAGCCAGGCAAGTTATCTGTCCGCCGGATGACTGAGCACTATTCTGGACTGTCTAGCGGGAGGCTGGGGCTTACCTCCTTAAAAGTATTTCTACAAACGACTGTCACCTCTGTCTCTGAATCCGTTTTAAACTGACCACCAATATGGCCAATTTTGAGGTTAACAGTTCATGTGTCTTCGTGGACGCTGTCTTTGCACTCAGTTCTCAAGAAGTAAGCATCACTTGGCTCTACTTGGGTTCCCTAACTGTGGTGTACAAGGACCCAAAGGCAGCATTATATCCAAATAGAGATGAACCAATACCCCAGAGCTGAACAGCCCAGTGAAGATCTATCTTGAAGGATGACTCATATGATGAGATGGATATGACTAAGGGGGGATATGATAGAAGTCTATAAAATCATGGCTGCTGTGGAGAAAGTAAATAAGGAAGTGTTATGTACTCCTTCTCATAACATAAGAACTAGGGGCCACCAAATGAAATTAATAGGCAGCAGGTTTAAAAGAAACAAAAGGAAGTATTTCTTCACACAATGCACAGCCAACTTCCCAACTTTGCCAGAGGATGTTGTGAAGGCCAAGACTATAACAGGGTTCAAAAAAGAACTAGATAAATTCATGGAAGATAGGTCCATCAATGGCTATTCGCCAGGATGGGCAGGGATGGTGTCCCTAGCCTCTGTTTGCCAGAAGCTGGGAATGGATGACAGGGGATGGATGACTTGATAATTACCTGTTCTGTTCATTCCTTCTGGGGCACCTCACCTGGCATTGGCCACTGTCGGAAGACAGGATACTGGACTAGATGGACCTTTGGTCTGACCCAGTACGGCCGTTCTTATGTACTTATACCAAGAGTAAAGGCACTTAGGACAAATGCTGCTCTTGCGATAGAACTATTTGGAGAGCTTTGCACAAAGTTCTAGTCAGTTCTTACTCTACCAGAATTGGATAAGCAACCCCCTACCTCCAGAAAACTGGAGAGACCCCAGAATTCCTTTGCTGGAAACCCAACTGTAATGAAACCATCTCCTAGAGACAACACACCAATTATGCACAGGAGCCTAGAAGGAATTATCACTGGGTATCTATCTAATCTGTGCTTTAAACATTATCAAGGCAGAGGCAGTCCTCTCCTCGGGTCAAGCCAGGTGAATTCCCAGGCACCCTCATGGACTGTGAGTCGTGAAAAATCACATTCAAATCCACATGCCCAAAGAGAGACTCTTCGAAAGAGCAGGAGCAGGAGCAGTTGTGTGTATTTGGAAAGGGGTTTTGCTAGAAACGCTAAAGCAAAGCAAGCAATATATCAACAGAACTCCAAAAAGTATGGCCCCTGAGGGACAGAGTGTTGTACATGCTCCGGGCGATGAAGAAACCAAAGCAATTATTTACTTTCTGCTCTTCGAAATCCTGTACATCTGTGTCACTGGGGCATGAGGTTAAATGAGGAGGGGTTTAACAGTGAAAGGAGCTTTCAAGAGAGGTTGGCGATTGCTGGTTTTGGTAGCACGTGCTGCATACCGTAGAGCCGGGAGATGAGAGAGAGCGAGAGAAAGGAAAGCGTGCACGCCAGCAAGGAGTGAAGAGTCTGAGGCCACCGTGTATATACATCTCCCCATGGCACCATGTGGCACCTTGCCATTCCTTATCAGAGACTTCACATTGGACTAGCTATTGTTTTTTTCCCCCAAGTTTGAAAGTTTTGTTCATGTAAAGAAAAATCATGTCTTTTAAAGGCTTAGAATTATTACAATTATTTATACAGTCAAGGAGTTTAAGGTCAGAAAGGGACCACTATGAGCATCTTGTCTGTCCTCTTCCATGGCATTGTCCAGCGAACCTCACCCAATAATTCCGTCTTCGAGCCCACCAACTTGGGGTTGAACCAGAGCATAGCCTTTAGAAAGAGACAGCCTTGGTTTAAAGACTCCAGGTGGTGGAACATCTGCCCCACCCCTGGGGAATGTGGAGCAGTGGTTAATTACCCTCACCCTTACGGTTAAACACTTGCATCCGTGCTTCCACTTTTGAGTTTTTCTGATTTCATCTTCCAGCCACTGGCTCTTGTTCTAGCTTCAAAGAACCTCCACTATCTTCTCATTGCCGGTATTTATATCACGGTAGCAGCCAATGTGGGCTAGGCATGTTTCAAATCTATAAGAAGGCATGGTCCAGGCTCCAAGGAGTTTACCTTCTGAAAGACCAAAAAACAAAGGGCAAAGGAAAGGGATACAACAGAGTGACCTGGAGTCGTTTCCCTGCTCTGCCATGGACTTCCAGTGTGACCTTGGCCGAGTCACTTACGCCCAGATCCCCACAAGTATTTAGGGGCCTCAGTTCCCCATCTGTAAAATGGGGATAACAGCACTTCCTTGTCAACAGGGTTTTTGAAAGGATGAATATATTAAAGATTATGAGATGCTCAAATACTATGGCAAGGCGGGCATAAGCTATTCCCACCTGCCCTCCTAGCTAAGCATCACTAAGGAGCTGGTTTCTTGAACCCATCTCAGCAAAAGCAAGTCTTGTGGAAGGAGTTGAATGAGGTGAGGGGAGAGACCTGGGGTAGTTGGTTTGGGGTCAGTGTGGGGGCAGGGTTTCCTAATAACTGCTACGCTGCTTAAATCTGAAATAAATTTCTAAATCTAGTTTGCCATTCCCCCTGACTGCCCATTGCCAATCTGCCCGTCACTCTGCATTGGCAGTGAAATGAGACAGGGTAGATTCGCTCCCTCTTTCTCCTTCATTAACACAGCGCTGTCTGTGGGCAACCAGCACTAGAAAAGAAAGCTTCACATTGCTTTGAAAAACTCTTTCCGTGTCATTCCTACTTTTTAGAAATTGACTCCTCTCCTATAAAACCCAAACTGGGGACCTGCACTCCGCGTCAGTGGTCCCTAATTATAAAGGGAAGAAGCACACAGCCCCCTCAGAAAATCAACCCCCTGTCTCACGTTGAGCACCCAAAATCACCAGTCACTTTTGAAAATCTCAGCCTTGATTTTTAAAAGGCATTTTTATGCCATGTCCATATCCAGGGCCATTGGCTGTGATTTGTTAAGAGCCAGAAACCATGGAATCAAAGAACTGTAGTGCTGGAAGAAACCTTGAGAGGTCGTCAAGTCCAACCCTCTGTGCAAAGGCAGGACCAAGTAAAACTAGACCATCCCTGACAGGTGTGTGTCCAGCCTGTTCTTAAAAACCTTCAATGATGGGGATTCCACAACCTCCCCTGGTAGCCTGTTCCAGACCTTAACTACCCTTATAGTTAGAAAGTTTTTCCTAATATCTCACCTCAATCTCCCTTGTTACAGATTAAGCCCATTTCTTCTTGTCCTACCTTCGGTGGACAGGGAGAACAATTGATCACTGTCCCCTCATAGGTCAGGTTTTCTAAATCTCGGCTCATTTTTGTTGCTCTCCTCTGGATTCTGTCCAATGTGTCCACATCTTTCCTAAAGTGCGGTGCCCAGAACTGGACACAGTGCTCCAGCAGCTGAGGCCTCACCAGTGCCGAGTAGGTGGGACAACGAACTCAGCGTTGTACAGTACGCACGGACAAAAGTTTCTCCCTGCCCTGAAGAGCTTACGTTCTCAGAGCCAGACAAAGAGAAAACAGGGAGAGCCCCAGAGACTGTAAGCTGAGGGGCGCGCGTGTGTGTTGCTGTGGTGTAGTGCGCAGAAGCACTTTATTATTTATATTACAGGAGCACCTCAAGGCTGCAGCTGAGACTAGGGCTCCACTGTGCAAGGTGCTGTACATCCACATAATAAATATATGGAGATATCCTATCTCCTAGAAGGGACCCTGAAAGGTCATTGAGTCCAGCCCCCTGCCTTCACTAGCAGGACCAAGTACTGATTTTTGCCCCCTCAAGGAGTGAACTCACAACCCTGGGTTTAAGCAGGCTAATGCTCAAACCACTGAGCTATCCCTCAGGTGAGGGCCCAAAGACTTCAAAATACAAATAGACAAAGGAAGGATTATTACCCACCCCCTTCTTTCAGCGGGGAACTGAGGCACAGAGAGATTAAATGACTTCCCCAAGGTCACACGGGGAATCCCGGTAGGAGCCATGAACAGAACCCAGAACTTAACCACAACCGCAGCCATCCAGGCTGATCCCTGGCGAACAAGAAGCTAACCTCAGCTCTGTGTCCCCACCACCTGACACAGGTGCTATCTGCCTACCTAAGTTAGCAGCTTGGCAGAGCCCACCAGCAAAAATTATTCCCTGGGATAACTTGGGATCCCCAATAAGGCCTCCTTTTCAAAGTAAATCAGGGCGGGGCTATCAATGCACCGGGGAACCAAGTATAAATCTTTCCAGCAAGTGCACTTTGTAGGAGTTTGTTGGGCAGATGCTGCTGCCTGCTTCTTTGGCAGTAGCTAAAAGACAAAGGGGTTGTTTAAATGGGACAATTAATGAATCGATTCCCTCTTCCCTGTGCAAGCACATGCCCACACTGGGATGCGGGGTTTCTCACAGGCTAAATGGGGCACTTTTTTATGGGCTCCCCTTGCTAAAATATTGGCTTCACGGCAGTTGCCGCCTTCCAACTAAACATCAGCAACGTGCTCTCGTTGGCCCCTGTTAAATGGAACCTTCTTGGCAGGTCGTGCTGGACCTCTCAAAGAGGCATGTGCCATAATCCAGCTCAACAGGAGAGGAAAAACACTGCGGGAAACGTTCAAAGCCACTTATTTCATCTTAAAAGTGTTTCCCAACCCAGCTGTGCGTTGCTGGCGCCTTGATCTTAGCAGCCAAGTGTCCACGTCAGAGAACCGCCGGCATGGCTGCCAGACTGGAAGAGAAATTCAGTAGGAAAAAGGATGCGGATCGAGCAGTGTAAGAGGGAGATGGCCCAGATCCGGATCAGCTGGGCGTGGGAGTTACAGACCAGGAGATAGGTTTGCAGTGGGCAAGGCGATGTCTGAGGACTGGGTGGGATAACAGGAGGTGCTGCAGGCTGGGATTGAGAAACATTGGCACAGCTGCCTTGTTTCCCAGGAGTGGATCGAACAGCAAAGTGGGAGATCAGGATTGAGGTGCCGTGGCAGGACTGGGAACACAGGGCGGGAGCAGGAGAGAGTGTCCGGAGTCAGGGCCTGCAGTACAGCTAGTCTCCAGGTAGCCTCGTCAGTACGGCTGGCCTGCGTTAGGCGACCTGATTGGCCATGCCGCCTGATTGACCGGAGGAGTCCGCAGGCCAGCTTTTAAGTCAGTAGCTTGCTGGCTGCTCGGTGCTCACGCCCAGCACTGTGCCTGCTCCTGTGTTATCTTGTTCCCGCTGCCCCCTGCGCTGCACCCAGCCTGGACTCCGTCCTGACCCTGCCCTGAGCCCCTCCTTGCCTGCTATCCGGCTCGCTCCAGTTCCTGACCTCTGGTTTGACCCTTAGTCCTGGCTTGACCTTCAGCTCTGGAATCCAACTCCTGATCTCCAGTTTTACCCTGGGCTCCAGCTTCCAACTATTGACTCCGGCTCTGACCCTAGTCCTTGGTTCCTGACGCCCGCTGCGACCCCCGAGGCCTGACACCCGCTCCGGCGAGACCACCCTCATCCCAGAGCAACTGCAGCAAAGCCCGGGGTGAGGTGCATCCGCGCAGGGCACGCTGGCATCTCAGAGACACTTTGCCGAGCGCCAGTAGCCGGCACTAACCCTCACTCACTGTGATGAGCACCACATACAAATCCACAGGGGAAGAAGTCAGGGGACTCTTCCAACCTGGGATTGCCGTCTGATACTTCGTGGACAGCTTTGTTGCAGTGGATCAGGATTGCTTTGACTCTGTCGGGTTGTTTCTGGTGCGACACAAAATGACCATTTCCCGATGAAGAATAAAACTCTTCCAATTAAGCTGGAAAGCAGGTAGCGAGGAGGAACAAGAACCCTTTAACAGAGAGTCTTGGCAGAGCGCTGTTGGCTCATCCAGCAAGCCCTGGAGAACTTGGCAGAAGGAGCGGTCCTGGACTGGCTTATGGCTATTCATTTAAGCTAACTAATCCTGACATTTCCTTCCATCAGCCAAGTGCTCAAGGTTTGCCAGTGGTCCCTCCATCCAGGGCCATAGCCTCACTCTTCGACCACTGCTTGACGCAAACCTTGAAGGAAGAAAGCTTTTAGTTTAATTGCTCTTGAAAAACACAGGACCTAAGAGGCCAGGAGGATGAATGATGGACGTTTGTGTAGACGTCGAGATCTCATTTGGCCAGGCGCTTCCACCGCCAAGGTCATGCAAGTGTTTTGAGCGAACAATAAACTGTTGCTGTCTTCTCTTACAAGCCAGCAGAGAGACCGAGACTTAATGCGGCTATCCTGATTGCTCGAAGAGATTGACTACATAATTTTTTCCAGAGCCTTAAACTGTACAGTAGACTAGACACTATGAGGTAGGTGACCCCAGTCCCAGATCTCTCTTCTATCGTGGTAGCTACCAGGCATTTTTCCTACCCACAGTAAGATAATGATTAAACCACCTGTTTTCAAACCCTTTACCATGTTGCATGTGTCTCTGCCTGTGAGAAGAGCAAATCTAGGCAACACATTGCAGGGTAATTCTTCAAAACCCAGGGCATCGTCCCTACCTTATGAGATGCGGGAGAAACTATCCAGGAAGTGGAAGGGTTTTGACATCAGCAATGAGACTCAAAGGGATACAGTCAGGTTAGAAATTATTTTGTTCAAGAGCAAATTTCCTACATGAGGATGGTTGTGCGATAAAGATACTGAACATAGTCTGAATACATTAAGGCAAACTAGAAACCTTTTAGCTCACACCTGCCACATCTACTTGGGGGAGGTACAGCACTTCGGTGCACACTGCTATTCTCACACCTCTAGTCCGAACTGGACAGTGTAGACAGAACATCTGTTGGTGAGAGAAACAAGCTTTCAAGCTTACACAAAGCTCTTCTTCGGGTGTGGGAAAGGTACTCAGAGTGTCACAGCTAAATACAAGGCAGAACAGATTGTGTAGTGTAAATAGTTAACACCTGTTCTAAGGGACCATTCAAAGTGAAATGGATTGGTAACACTTCTGCAGTCATAGGACAAAAAAAGGGGGGGGAGGTGTTAGTGGGTTAGAGATTGTATATATTCATACAGCATCCACTAATATGGGGCTCTGATCGCAGATGGGACCTTTAGATGCTACTACAGTACAAATAAAATCTGTAGTACAAGTGAAGTAAAGTTTATTTTCCAACAGAACATGTTGCATCAGATAATGCCAACGCATTGAAGTCAACACTGTTCACAGGAATGGGTCGGGGTCAACAAATCTCCCAATTCGAAAAATGTTTGGGAAAAAAAAGTTTCAAAATTACCCAAACATCCCGTTTCAACATTTTCAGAAGAAAAAATTTGGTTTTTCAGTTTGAAATGACGGCTCGTTTTCAAATTGTAGTTAATGTATGCTAAAAAAAAGAAAGGTAACAATCATTTAAAGGATCAAATATTTTGAAATTACTGAAATGAAATGTAAATAATGAAAAATAACTAAAATATAAATTAAAAAGATCGAAATAAAAATGAACACTTTTGCAAATATTGAAACAAAATGTTTTGATTGACTGCATCTGTTTTTTTTGGGGGGGGGTATTATCAGTTTGTGAAAAATTTTGATATTTAAACTTTTTTTCCCCATTCAGGACAGGAAAATTTTCTCAAAAATTCTCCTGGAATGGGGAAAGCGTTTCCTGCCCAACTCTGTGAATGAATAAGTGTGCAAGAAACAAAGTGAAGCATAACTGAAATATACCAGATCCATTTTGTGCCTTTAACACTGAATAACAGTTTTATAAATGAGGAAGGAAAGAATATAGCTTCCAGTTGAAGGTGCAGGGGGAAGTTTTATATCAGCAGACCGTGTTTGTTCTCATTGGAATTTGGCCAGGTCATTGGAATTAACCAATCTACTATTGCAACAACAAAGTGCAGTGGGTTGTTGGGTTTTTTTGTATATTAATTTAAATTTTATCATTTTCTATAAATACACCATGTAAATTATATTATCAATTATACTATGTGTTGTATTGTTATATTGTATCCTTTATATTTTATGAATCTAATTTATTTGTCTGTCCTACTGTAACAAGAACAATGCATAACCCAGAGTAGAAGGTGCTACAGAGCATTGCCACAGAAATGGGTATCATACAATGTATTCACTGTAACAGCAACACAATTATAACCGGAGCAGCCAAGCAATGGGATGGATACCTGTATCTGTTTCCGTTCTTTAGACACGAAGAAGAGCTCTACATAGCTAAAAAGCTTGTCTCTTCCACCACAGAAGTTGGTCCAATCAAAGATATTACTTCGCCCACCTTGTCTGTCGGTTAATACTGATGGTTAGCATAGTCCACCCCTCAGCCATGAGATCTTTCGCTGATCACGAGTGGTCACAGCCTGCGGTTTTACATCTTGAGCAAGAGATGACAGTGAAAGCCGAGCTGACAGACTTGAATCATGTTAACAGGCTCCATCAGCCACTTTATGGACATAATCCAACTCCCATTAAACTCCGTGGATAGATCCCCATGGGTTTCAATGGGCTATAGATGAGGTCTCAGAGAACTCATAGGCCCAGGGCCTACTCCCATTGGAGCGGATGGAAATACTCCCCATTCAGAGCCTTATCAGGCCTCCAGAGAAGCCCTGCCCATCAAGTCACTTGTTTGGGCCGAACATTCCAGCCCTTATGCACAAGACCATAATATGGCAGGGCGCATGTGGACTGTACAGAGGAGAAGAGAGCTCCCTTTAGGTGCCCCAAGCCCAGGCTGCAAACCTCTCCCACCAGGACGTGCGGTTAGGCCCTGGGAAGCGGGGATTTTGCTTGAGTGAAAAACTACAAATGACGCCTCTGAAGGACAAAATCACTTTTAAGCGGAGGTCAGGGAGCCGGCGAGGGTTCACGGGGTGAGTTTTGAACCTGGCACCCTAGCTGTGGCCTAACCATTGCTGGGGCCAGGCAGCACTTTCCTAATGTGAAGCCCCCAACGTTTCTGGAGTCCTTGCATGCCCTTCTGAGGGTAGCACCCAGACGCTAGCCCAGCTTGGCCATGAGAACTTTTAAGAGCACCTCCCTTCCCACCCCAGCTTCCCCTGCGACACTGGAAGACTGGAGACCTGCAATACCTCTGCCCTTTCAAAGGGCCCAAACCACAACCCATTAAAGTCAACAGAAAGGTTCTCATTGTCTTCCCTGGACTTTGAATTGGGCCCAGAAGGAAGCCCGTCCACTTTAGGGATCAGAGACAGCCAGCTGGGCAGCTTCCACCTCAGTCCCAAGAGGAGACCCTTAAGAGGAGATGCATTCTGAGCCTTATCTCATGCTAGCGATTCGCATCTGGCTCTGGGCTTGGGGGAACACAGGCATTGACTGGTTTCTGTCCCCGCAGTTGCATGTGCCGGAGGTGATCAGCTAGTGCCTATGTATGAATCTGATTATTACTCAGTGCAATGCACATAGGGATGGGTTCCCACCTCAGGGTGTTGGAAAGCCACACTGGGATCTGAACTGAATAGCTCGGGCTCATCTGTAATAACAATATATGGCAATATGCTACCATATTAAATGAGATTTCCATCTTATTGAATAAAGGCCAAGGGCAGATGCTCCGTGTTGCTCTGTTCTCTAGAATGTGGCAGGAAAGTGCTGGTGAAAACTCTCCCTAGGTTCTTACAGGCCCCAATCCAAAGTCTATTGAGGTATATGGGAAACTTCCCATTGGCTTCAACTGGCTTTGGATCAGGCCCCTGCTGCCCCGGCACTGTTGGCTACGACAAAACAACCTGATGAAGTCACAACAGCTTTAAGCCATTCATCTCAAAATGGGCCCGATTCACCACCCCCTAACTCCAGTCTCATGCTGAGGTCACTCCATTGAAATCCGCAGAGATATACTGGCATGAACCTAGAGTCTCATAGCGCTGAGCTGGGGCGTCTGAGAGGTCATGTTTCAGCGTGAGACTGAAATGGCTACTGGCCACAGTTGGTGTAACTATAACCCACCCAGCTGTGATCCTGGCTTGACAGTCGAAAGAGAAGCATTAACATTGAGAGGTAAGGATTTGTATAGTTTCAATATTAGAGATGGCTAAACATTTTAGAAAACGCTTTGCACTCCTCCGGTGTCACCAAGCAGGCATGGCTTTTTCTGAGCAATCTGTTGGCTCACCATTTATTCCTGCTTCCGATTGTGTGGATTGGGAGGTGGGGCAAAATGCAGGCAGATTTCCTGTCCGTGGGAATTTCTTGTCCTTCGCACTCTTCATCCATCACCTATTTCACCTTCGCAAAACCCCTTTGACCGAGATCCCACCCACCCCGTCTGTCTGAATCCATGTATAGTTTCTTGCTTTATACTTAGATTGTAAACTCCCTGGGGCAGAGACTGTCTTTTTGTTCTGTGTTTGCACAGCACCCAGCCTAAAAGGGTCCTGGTCCTTAACTAGGGCTCCTAGATGCTACCCTAATACAAATAATAAATAGAAATAATAAAATTATCCTTGTTTTGCAGCTGGGGAAACTGAGGCAGGGGGCGGCAAAGTGATTTGCACACAGTGACTCAGAGTCCATATTAGAACTCAGGAGTTTGGGCCAGGGTCTGTCCTTAGGGTATGTGTACAGCGCCGAGCACAATGGGGCTCCAACCTGGCATTACCACAGTGTGACTTAGGGTATGTCTTCACTACCGGCCGGATCGGTGGGCAGCGATCGATCCAGCAGGGATCGATTTATCGCGTCTAGTCTAGACGCGATAAATCGATCCCTGAGCGCTTTCCCGTCGACTCCTGTACTCCAGCTTGGCGAGAGGCGCAGGCGGAGTCGACGAGGGAGCAGCAGCAGTCGACTCACCATAGTGAAGACACCGCGGTGAGTAGATCTAAGTACCTCGACTTCAGCTATGTTATTCATGTAGCTGAAGCTGCGTAACTTAAATCGATCCCCTCCCCCCCCAGTGTAGACCAGGCCTTATAATAATAATTAATAAAGAAAGAATTATTGGTTCCAGGTCACTATAAAGCACCTTTCTTTCTATGGACTCTGGTTCATCCCCCAAATGCATTTTATGTAGGGCCTGAACTTCATTGCTAGAGGTCAAAGACTGATGCTTTCCCTCTGCTACAGGCAGCCTGACCACAAATATATATATATATATATCTTTAAAATCCAGCCTATTTGGGGCCTGAACTTCAGGCACAAACATTTTGGCCGCTGTGCAGAAAAGAAAAGACTCCAGAATTTCTCTCCCCCCCCCCGCCCTGGGATTCCAAAAGGACAAAAAGTATTTCGCACAATATTTGAAAATAAATATCGCTCATCCTCCGGCTGACGATTCGGAGTCCAAACAGGCTCAGGATTTATAATGGAAAGAGTGACTCAGTCTTAACGCTATGTGAGCCATGGGCCGTTACCATTCACTAAATAACTCCCGCCTTGGTGCTAGGCATTCCCCTGCTGCGCGGCTGGGCATTTTCTACCAACTCTACCTGCACTCAAGCGGCTGTGTTAATTAACCTTTTCCTATCCAAGTGGCTGGATACCCTTCTCAACAGTCCTTTCAGCAGCACGGTGGACCAGTCGGTAACACACAAGAATGTTTAGACGTCTTCTTCTCCTGAAGGACTTGGGGGGGTTCTTTTTTTCCAATCCAAAGATGCACTGAGTCTCTCATAGATCAAGCCACTGCTGGAATAAAGATTTGGGGAATGGAAGTGATAGATTTTTTTTTTCTTTTTTGGAAGCAACAGAAAAGCCATCCATCTCTTCCCAGCCTTGCTAAAGAGGCCCATCATGTCTTGCCCACAAGGATAATCATCTCAATCATTTTGAAAGAGAAACATCCTTCAAGGAACGAGAAGGGGGAAGCGGGGGGCATTGAACAGCATATCTATAAAGATAATTCATTCCATGTTTGTGCACTTTTGACTCGCTCGTTGCTTTGCCTCATGGGAGCAGAACAATGCCAAGGTGTTCTGGACTCGAAGAGCAGCTCCCTTCAGAGAGAGACTTGGCAGGAGGCTGAGCAATTACCTCAGAGGCACAGCCTGCACCTGAGTACACAGCTTCCAGTGCAAACGCATGCTGCGGATCAGCTTCGGCTGCAGCTCTCAGAGCTCCGATGAGCTCACCGCAGATGGTATCGAGCCCGCGCGCACAACGCACACCCCAGAGCTCAGCGCAGAGAGAGAGAGAGAATGGGGTGAAAACGCAGCCTGCCCCCATCACCCGGACAGGCCGGTTGCCTCTGGCTTCGCAGACGTGGCCAGAATGTGGCTCTGAGGTACAAAGAAAGAAAAGAAAGTGCAAATTGCAAACAGCGGTGTCCCAAGTGAAACCATGTGGACACACACTCACACTAGCGCGTCTGTACACACACACACACACGCTCACACGCGGTCCCTACGACGAAGGGTCTTGATATGGACTTTAGCTGGAAGAGCATGTGGAGAGATACATCCATTCTACACCTAGAGAGAGAAGGCAGTGTAGTCTACTGGCTAGGGACTTAGGCGGCGAGTCAGGAGATCTGGGGGTCTGTTCAAGACTCAGTCCCCTCTATTCTCCCTTCCACATGTTTTCTGTCTTATCTATTTAGCCTGTAGGCTCTTTGGGAGCAAGAACTGTCACTTACTATATCTTTGTACAGCACCTAGCACACCGTAGACCCACACTGGCTGGCCTCGAGGCACGCCGACGATATAAATGTATAACACTCCGATTTTTTAAAAAGGCTCCGATGTCTATATGGATAATGAGAACACTCCAAGCTTGCGTAGTGAGGATTACAACATCTTGCTATGTGTATATGCACCACCTAGCGCGCTGGGGCCCAGATCTCAACCGGGGCCACTCGCTGCTCCCTCCCCACCCTTGCTCTTTGTGCATCACACACATGCTATTCACTCACAGAGACAGGTGCCTAGAGATACATACATGCTGAGAAACACGCAGCTGAACCGACAAGCCTCCCCCCCTCACACACACACACATGGTCTATTGTTCTACTGGCACATTCCCAGGAAGGTATACACAAATGCAAAGAAACACGCAGAGTTAAATAAACGTTGCAAAGAGCAGCGCAAACTGAGATAGCCAAAAGAAAGGAGGAGAAAGCAAATTATAACTGCAAGAGAGGGAGCGAGTTTATGATGACACTGCTTTCCTCTGCCTTTCTCTTCCTCCCTTTCGCCTTCGCCACATGATCTCCTTCCCTCTCTCCTGATCCCACTTTTCTCGTCACTTCTCTCCCTCCCTCCCTCTCTCTCCTGCTCTTCCCCTTTGTAAGTCATAGCCCTTTATGAGAGCTGGGGGGTCTCTCAGCGCCTTGCAGAGCTCAAATGATAGCGCATGACCTCCCGCTACAAGTCCTAAACGTTGCATGACTTCTGTCATTAAGCCAGCGAATCCAGATTTAATTAGAAAACCCCCTGAAACAATTCAGCCCTGGGCCACAAAGGAGGAGAGTGATTGGCAGCCTACTAAAAAGGGGAGGTGAGCAGAAAGACGTGATTTTCCTCTTTTTTTACTCCTCAAAGTCCCTCCTGGGGGTTTGCTTTGCAGAATGCATGGATGCCAGGTCAAAAGCAAATCCTATTTGTCCTAATGAATTCCCCTGGAGGTAGCTTGGAAATCTTAGCCAGGCGAGAGAAGCAAGCTCCTGAGATGCATCCAAGAAGCATGTGTGTATTCTGGAAGCCATGATTAGTGTTTGCAAGGCAGAGAGCTCCCTAATGAGTCTGGCCACACTGGTGTCTTGAGTAAATGGAAAGTAAATCAAATTGGCTCTGCATATATATGTGTGTGTGTGTGTATATATATATATATATATATATATATATATAGTATCCCTCCCCCTCAGCTAATCTGCTGTTCAGGGTGAGCTCTGAGAGTGGAAAGGATAGGAAACCCAGATATATAATGACTGCTGCAAATCCACAACCTCAGCGGCACCTTGTTGCAACTGGCTCTTCTAACGCCGCAAATCGACGGGAAGGCTCTGGCCCGGGCCCGGGAGGGTTGCGAAACAGGCGAATCCGTCCAGCTCTTTCACATCTGAATCTACCTTCCAAGGGACTTCTGGTGCTAGCGAAAGGGGTTTGGATTTACAGCCTTGGAAAGTGAAGTCCTCTGGTTAGCCACCAAATACAAACGCTAGAGGCAGGAGCAGTGCATGTCCTCTGACGCAGGTTCCCAGGGAACATGCCTACGCCCTGATTTGGAGTGACCGCCTTCAGGGATCAGAGGTGGCTGCCAAGGCTAGTTAATCGCCTCTGAGGTTGCCAACAATGGGGCTTGTTCATGCTCTTCAGCCCAGACAGGATGTCTGTGATCATCTACTCTGGCCTTCTGCCTACCCCAGGTTAGAGAAATTCACCTAGGGGATTCTTGCAGTGCAGGAAATTATTCTTCCCTGCTACACAAGTGAATACGAGAGAGCTCAGTCACTTGTGGCTGAACTTGAGCATGTCTTTAGAAAGCTATTTAGGGTCGCGATAGCAGTGGGGAGGAGGTTTTTTGTGGTGTGGCTGCCCGCCCTCAATGAAGTGGGTTTAAGATCATTTAGCAGTCGATGCTTTCAAAGCTCTTTACAAACATTAACACATCGATCCCCATACATCTCCCTGTGACGTCGATGGGGCAGTGCTGTCATCCCCATTTCACAGCTGGGGAAACTGAGGCACACATGGGTAAAGTGATTTTGCCCAAGGCAATATACCATGTCAGTAGCAGAGCCAGGCTTGGAACTCAGGACCTGCTGGTTCCCAATGCAACTCCTGCAGACCACACTGCTTTTGTTTATCCATAGGACTTATCTGGCCCCCATTACCATAGGAGGGAACACCTTGTGGTCTTTAATGTACTAGTCCTCACAATATCCCTGTGAGGCAGAGCAAGTTTGTTATCCCATTTTACAGATGGGAAACTGAGACACAGAGCGACCAGGTGACTTGCCACAGATCACACAGGAAGCCTGTGTCAGAGAACTGAAGCCAGGTTCCAGGCCAAACACCTGGCCAGCCTTCCTCTCTCTCATCTTCCTCCAGCAACTGACTGTAACCCATAGGTTCATTTCCCATTGCCTTGTAAATAGCCTTCAGACAGCAACAGCTTCTTCTCACTGCTGGCCTGGGCTGGGATTTCGTCCGGTGGCTTGTTAATTCATTACAGATCCCCTGAGTCATCCATTCGTCCCAAGGAGGGGTTTTGGGCAGCACAATAAACTTGTTTTTCTAAAATCTCCTACTTGGATAAATTGAAGCCACCAGAGCTGTCAGGCCAGCACTTTTTGTGAGCACTAAATTGACAGTAAAAGTGAAGCCTCCTTGTTTGCTTTCCTTTCCTCCCTTTCTTTAAACAGTGGTTTGGTTTAGAAGATGTTTCCTGCTGAACAGGCTCCAACTTACCATAGCTACTGCACCATCTCCGTCCCGGGGCACAATTCTCCCCCTGAGGAGAGGGTGAGCCACACGACAGATGTTAGTCACCTCACTTAATGGTAATACGGTGATAAGGTGGTATAATAATCTGGAGAGAATAGAATGAGAACTCCTCAGCCCAGCCACGGGGCTTCTCAGCCAGCTCCTTGCTCCAAGTGGCTGACAGACTCGAGCAATTTCATAGTCATGCTAGTTAACCTTTGTCTCCCTGCATAGACTCCCAGGCCTGAAGTCCAGTGGCGGCTCCAGGCACCAGCGCTCCAAGCGCGTGCCTGGGGCGGCAAGCCGCGGGGGACGCCCTGCCGGTCCCTGCGAGGGCGGCAGTCAGGCAGCCTTCGGCGGCTTGCCTGCGGGAGGTCCACCGGTCCCACGGATTCGGCGGCCATTCGGCGGCGGGTACGCCGAAGCCGCGGGACTGGCGGACCTCCCGCAGGCAAGCCGCCGAATCCGTGGGACCGGGGACCTCCCGCAGGCATGCCGCCGAAGGCAGCCTGCCTGCCGTGCTTGGGGCGGCAAAAAAGCTAGAGCCGCCCCTGCTGAAGCCCCAGGTCTTTCCCCAGGTCAGTCTCCTGTCCCTCTGGGAACCAGACAGGTAGCATGCCTTGTTACACTACCCAAGCTAGCAGTCCTAGATCATGGACCAGTGTCTGCCATCATTTTCACCAATGTAACCCATTGACTGAGCTGGAGATGCAAAACCAGGGTCCTAGGCTCTTAAAGCAGTCACATGCCTGTGGAACGCTACAGCTTTCCTCCTCCTATGAATCTTGGGCAGACTCTTCACCTTGGTCTTTTTGGGTGTAATGCCCACACTTTGTACAGGTTTATAATTCTGTGAAAAAGCAAGGACTGCAGTCAAGTAGAACTGGGTGAGAAATGGGTTTCCCATCCCATGAAGACACTCAAGAGATCGAAAAACGTCCCCATCCTGAATCACGATGAAAAGTTGAAATTTTTTGCTTACAGAAAATCCAAACAAAAGTCAGTGTGGGTCAATTGACACATTTTGTTTCAATAATTTAAACCATTTTTCCGTTTCGATTTTGACCATGGTTTTTTTTTTTTAAGTTGTTAGCATTAGCATAAAGTTTGAAACAAAAGTCGCTCTCAACCAGGAAACCAGAGTTTTTCTTTTCGAAAATGTCGAAATGTTTCATTTTGATTTTGGCCCTGTAAAAAACGATACTAACTAGTTTCAATTTGAAAATGCAAAGATCGTTTGAATGAGAAAACTGATATTTTTTCACCTTGACAAGTTCAAAATCTTTTGACCCGTTTTTTTTTTAGTTGAAAAATCAATCAAAACTGACCCTTTTCTTAAGGAAAGTTTTGGGTTAGAGGAATTGACAATTTCTGTCGAAAAAAATGGTTTGTCATAAAATTCCCAACCCGCTCTACAGTCAACATCATTTGAGAAAAAAAACAGCCTCTTTCTTCTTCCCAATGTCATTGAACTCACTTTTCATCCTGTGTGTCCCCTGGACAGGCCCCTCCTTCCTCATTCTAGCTCCGCCCTCCAAGGCATTGCTCTCTGGGATGAATCTGAGCTAGATTTTAAATCAAAACTGAAACAATGCTTGTTTCAATTTTTTTCCACTGGGCTTCCTTTTGTGACGGGCACTCTGCAAAGAAAAATCATCACCATCGCTAATATAATCACTCAGCGAGATCACGTCAAAATGTGAGTAAATGAACAACCGCAGCCTTTTCAACACGTCTTCCTGTGCTAACAGATGTTTAAAAAGGAAGATACCGTTTAATAGGCTGCAAAAAGGAATGAGCAGAGGAGACGCACAGACATTTGGGGACTCAGGCATGACTGAAGAGAACTGCATTCAGGCCCCCTGCCAGCACGGTGTGAGGGGGTGCTCTCCTAACGGAGGTGCGGTCTTTCAAGCGAGATGTAACACTGAAATCCAAACCACTTGTGACCATTATCTCAGGGGTCCTGGCCAAATTCCAACTAATTCTGCCTCCCCGACTTCCCTGTACCGTGTCAGCTGGAAATGCTTGTCTTCTTCAGAACTGCTGGGTGCTTTATATAGCCATCCTGTTCCACTCCAGAGGAAGGTGCATTTCCGCGCTGAGTGACTCCTACACTCTGTACTACATAGATTTGTGCCAAATGTATATGGAATTGAGATACTAAGCTGAATGGCACATTAGAAAGGCTATAAAGAAATTGTATCACATTTCTTTGTCTAGCCACATAAGGTAGATGGCCCCATTACTCCGGTACCTGAGCACTTCACAATCTCTTTAATGCATTTGTGCCCACATCACCCAGTGAAGTAGAAATCGCTGTGATTGCCCCATTTTACAAATAGGGAACTAAAGCACAGAGAGACCAAGTTACCTGCTCAAGGGCAGAGAGGAAGTCTATGGCAGAGCAGGGAACTGAAGCTACGTCTCCAGAGTCAAAACCTGGCACTCTAACCACTGAACCATCCTTTCTCTAGGTTAATTGGCTCAGGATACCTGGGGTTAGAAGAGACTTTCTTTCTAACAGGTCCCAAGGATCTGTGCTGGGACTAGTGCTGTCCAACATATTCGTAAATGGGCTGGAAAAAAAGGGGTCAACAATGAAGTGGCAAAGTTTGCAGGCGATACAAACATTACTCAAGATAGTTAAGTCCAAAGCCGACTGCGAGGAGTTACGCGAGTGGGAGACTGGGCAAGCAACCGGCCAATGAAATTCAGTGTTGATAAATGCAAAGTAATGCACATTGGAAAACATAATCCCAACTATACATACAAAAGGAGAGGGTTAAATTAGCTGTTGCCACTCAGCGTAACATCAGAACAGCCATATTGGGTCAGACCAGTGGTCCATCTAACCCAGTGTTCTGTCTTCCAGCAGAGGCCAGTGTCAGATGCTTCCACGGGAATGAACAGAAGTGGGCAATTATCAAATGATCCATCCCCTGTTGGCCAATCCCAGCATCTGGCAGTCCGAGACTTAGGGACATGGGGTGGAGTCCCTGACCATTTTGGCTAATAGCCGTTGATGGACCTGTCCTCCCTCAACTTATCTAATTCTTTTTAGAACCCAGAAAAAAACTCAGCAAAGAGATCTGGGAGTCATTGTGGATAGTTCTCTGACAACATCTGCTCAATATGCAGGGGCAGTCAAAAGAGTGAACAGAATGTTAGGAGCCATTGATTAGGAAAGGGATAGATAATAAAATAGAAAATATCATAATGACACTAGCTTAAAAGTACCGTTGGTCTGATCTGCTATGGTCATTCCTTTTCATAGATTAGATACAGATGAACAGTTTATATGGCACTCTGGAATCCTTCAGGACGTTAAGGAGCTAAAGGTATGGATGATGAGAGGCAGTGTGGCCTAGTAGGTACAGAACTTGACTGGGACACAGGAGGGTTTTAGTCTCTGCTTTGTTGCTGGCTTGCTGCATGACGTTGCACAAGTCACTTCATCTCTCCATGCCTCAGTTTCCTCATCTATCCAGGTAAAGTGGGGATAATGACATTGCCCTCCACTGTAAGGTTGTGTGAGTCCTGCTGATGAGAAGGATTATCTTCGAGGTAGGTATTACGAGACCGATGGCAATCGTTATTACAATGCCAGGGTTGGGAATCATTTCACCAAGTCAGAAGAAAAGAAATACGGAGAAAGGATGATTGCTTATTCCTGATGGGCGTTCCAATGTGTGGCAATATCCACTCACAAAGTCTTGTTAATTTAGTAAAGTAGTAATTTGTGTCAGAAAGGATAAGGTAGTGCCAGCATTTCCACTATGTTCCCTCATTTGCAGAGATTTGTAACTCAGCCATTTTTAAAAAAAACACACACTTTGGAAGACGTTTTGGCCAATGGCATCCCAGCCCAGGAGTGAGGTTGTCGGTTTTGTTTTCCATTTGCATTTAGATTTGACATTTAATTTTTTTTTAAAGAACATGACATCGTACAAACACAAGAATTCCAAAACGACAATGGAAAAGCATTTATGTTGGCTACAGGACTGCTTAGCGGGGGGATGGGATAATGACATACTGTAGAGTGGCCAAGAAGGCAGAGCCGTCATTCAGGGAGGTTCATGGGGGTAGAATTCAGAGAAACGGGATGACACGGTGCAAAGGAAAATGTAGCCTGAGGAAAACTTTCCTAAGGGTGAGATCTACAAGGCAGTGGAACAGTCTCCAAGAAGAAGTGATGGAAATCCCCCACTTGAGTCATTGAAGGGTGGACAGGCCAAAGTGCTGAAGAATGTCACATCGAGAACAATCCCACACTGGCCGGGAGATGGATTAGATGACCTAATAGGTCTTTTCCATCTCTTGTTTTGGTGAGTCAGTTGAAAGTGTAGGGGGAATTTTAAGTAAGCAGAATAATTATCCAATTGATTTGTGCCAGGACCCCCTTAGTCTTATGAGAGGTGCCGCTGAGCCAAGCCATGGTGCTTTGTTATTTGCCATGCGTGGTTGCTGTGGGTGCTATAATTTCATTCCCTAACATCTTCGATCCACCACTTTTACCCAGCACAAAAATCGAAGTGGAAAACAAAACAAAACATATCCTCAGCTTATGCATGATGTTTTTGTTCATCCTTTTGCACTCTGGCTTCCTGGGTGAAGAAGGCCATTCGTATGAAGTCAGACAGAATTCAACAGCTTGGAAGGAAGGGGTTCCTGCCTTGAAATGTAAAGGTCGCAATTTTAATGATGGTGGCGGGTAATATTTTCAAAAGTGACTTAGGAGCCGAGGTCTCACAGAAAGGCAGTGGGACTTGTGCCCATAAGTGTCCAAGTCTCCTTTAAAAAGTGAGACGAGCTTGTCTGCACGTGGAGTTATTCCTGATTAACTATCCCTGATTAATTCCATGTGTAGACACTCTTATTCTGTCTGCAATAATCCACTTCAGTTAAACTAAACAGAAATAAGGCTCTCTTACACAAGTGTCTACACATGGCATTAATCGGGGATCATTCTACATGTGGAATTAATCAGGGACAGTTAATCAGGGAAAACTCATTGTGTAGACAAGCCCTAATGCTCCTAAATCACTTAGGTGCTGTTGAAATTTTTGCCCCATAGCAATTCGGTTATTTAAGTGCAGCTTTTCTGTTAAACTTCCACCCTGTAGTGCTGAAAACGGATGGGGACAATGGACTAGTCCCCATTCTAGGCAGATATATTTGGGCCATTATTAATCCTGGCAGCAAATAAAGCAGAGCCAAAGTTTTCCAGATACTGGGACATTTCCTGTTACAACTTTCGTTTATTACAATCACGTCTAGAGAAGCCCACAAGACCAGCGCACTAGACACTGTACAAACACACAGTAAGTAACCATGCCTAGCCCCAAGGAGCTTTCAATCAAAATAGACAACCTAGGCAAAGAAAGGATTGCTATCTTCATTTTAAAGATTCATAGATTCTCAGACCAGAAGGGACCACTGTGATTATCTAGTCTGACCTCCTGTGTAACACAGTTGAGGAACTAACACCCAGAGAGATTTGTGTGGAGGGCGAAAAAACCCAAGCACTGGGGAGACACAGAGGTAGGAGTTGTGTGCCCACAAAGAGGTGACCAGGTCCTGCTGCGTGGAGACTCACAAAATTTGCTCTGAAATCCAAGACTACGCTGGCCCGCTGGTGTGCACGTGAAGAGCATCTGTAGATCTGTTGCAAATCTCCCAGCAACAAAGATATAAATAAAAACCTACGCAGCTCAGGGCTCCAGCCCCATTGCTGATGATTTGTGTTGCCCTTTTCTGCTGGGGGACTTACTTCCATGTCATGCTACTTATATCTACATGGAAAGTTTGGTTTTTGTTGTGTATCTTTATTTTTTTCTTGGCAAGGAAGTAGGAAAAGCTCTACCAAGTTAATGATTAATTCAAGGAATCACATCCTCACATATTGAACAAATAAATATACAGCTAATATAAATAGGAAAACACTCTTGGAATTTGTCAGTCAGTGGTCTTATTATCTCGAGCTCCAAAGCCAAAATTGCAGGCTATGGTTTGCAGATGCTCTTGTAGCAAGACCGCTCCAAGGGGTTGTTCTGCTAGAAATTGTTGTTCTGATAAATAACCCTCCCCCTCCCCCTTCCCCTTCCTCTTTAAACTTAGCTTGGAAAATGCTCAGGAGGCCAGTGGTAAACGCTCCTCCCAAATGTTTAGAGGTATTTCGAGGGTGGGTGAAAGTGGCCTGGGTTTATGTTCACAAAACGTCTGCGCGACTGGAGCAATTTTGGAAATTCTTGACTGCATTTGGCCTGAAATATTTCTTTGCTCAGAAAGAAATATGAAAAGCCACTTTCTGAAAATTGCAGGACAAGAAAGGGATGGAGACAGGACAGACACCATCTTTTTGTTCTGGGTTTGTACAGCGCCTAGCACTATGAGGTCCCAGGCCATGACTGGGGCTCCAAGTTGCTAGGATAGTACTACTACTACTAATACATAAGACAGAAAAAAGGGGTGTGTGGAAGGGGATAATGTTATCCCATTTTATAGCTGGGTAACTGAGTCAGGGAGAAATTAAGTATCTTGCCCGGTGTCAGACAAAGCATCTGATTCCTGATGCCCAGCTGTAATCAACTAGGCCATGAGCAAGTCACTGACCTTCTCTGAGCCCCTGTTTCTCCAGTTGTGAAATGAAAGCAATGATATTTAGCTGCCTCTTGGGCCTATCATGAAAGCTACCTAAGGCCCTGACCCACGGCAGGCTGTGTGGGTGGATCTGCATAGGATCCACCCACACAGAATCGAAGGCCTCAAGGTTTGTACAGCACTCCGTAGGTGCAAGTTCCCGCTGCAGCCAGTCTCAAAGATAGTGAAGAGCTCAGGACCTTTTAATCGCAGCACTGTGGTCTGTCTTTCGTTACCGTGTGGGACAAAGGAAAGGAGCCGTCGGGGAGGCTGTTTCTGCTGCAGAATTCACAAGTGGGATTTTCGGTGCCAAAATGTGTGTTTTGCATTATCGCAAAACATCCCTGCAAATCATTTCTCATTTTTTTAAAACTGAGAAGACTACTGACTGTTCACTAGTGCACAAACCTGGCCGGTGGGCAGTTAAACACAAACTCTTCTCCACACGATTTTTCACCGGCTGTCACCTAGCTCTGGTGGCAGGGAGTTGGTAACAAGGATCATGGAGTCACTCACTGCTAAGTCATTTCAGTGTCTTATCTGAAATGAGTTTGATGGGTCTCAGCCCAGTTTCTAGTGGAACCAAATGTCAGAGTCACGACACCCCATCACACGTTGCACCAGTTGCTAGAAAATGGCAGAGAGGCCAAAGTGGCAACTAAGTTGGGAGCTCAGTTGGCCAAAGCAGCAGCTGAGTTCAAGACTGTTTCAAAATTTGGCAGCGCTCTGTTAATGTCCTACTCTTTCCTGCTGCCTCAGTGTAACACCGACAGATCCTGGTTGTCTGAATGAGCCTCTACGGCATAAGCTAAAAGTCACGTACCCCTTAGCTAAGGCTGTAGCAGACTCCGTTTCTCTCTAAGTGGTCTTGGTGCCACTAGCTGGGACAGAACACCACACCCAGAACACCACACCTGTGTGGGTTACATCAGCATATCTGAGCTCTATCCAGAGGCAGAAACACCTGTGTATCATAGGAAACCATGTTCTTCGCAGTATCCCAACCCAGTCAGAAGCAGGAAATGTGGGAAGTTCCTGAGATGTTCCCAGTCTTGCAGAAGTGTAGACAAGCACCCAACATTGGGAAGCGTCTCCTAAACCAGAAGAGATGGTCCAAACACAGACCCTGGATCCACCCACCCCTTCACTGTGCGGAATCTCGAATCCAGAACTGAACATCATGCTCGGCCCCTCCCTTTATAATGGCAAAGAAGGTCCATTCCTTGACTGCTGAGTCCAGGCCAGGACTGAGGGTGACCCTGTGTGGTGATGTACCCAGCACAGACTGGGAGGTAGACAGCCAGAGCAAACCGCAGGCTCTGTCTGTGTCTGGCAGCCTCAATAAAGTATCCCCTATATATTTGTTACAGTTGAGTCCTGTCTCTTTACCATGAGGGATTCAACAGTTGCTAGGCCCTGTTTCTATTATGGCTTGAACCTAAATATCCCCAAGTCCTGGAAAAGTTCCCGTGAAAATCCTGATCCAAACACTATGGCTTCAACCCATCTCCGCTAACTGAAGGCTCGGTCTACACTGCACACTAAGCCTGGGCTCTAAGTCAGGTTTGAGCCCAAGCCCCCCTTCCATCCACACACAAATCAACCTGACTTAGGTCAGCAAGCACCCAGGGCCTAGGATCCTGATGAGGGGGACGGTCAGAACCTGAGTCCTGCTGGGACTTGGGCCCTGTCATTTTGCAGTGTGGACTTAGGTCAAGCCACCGAACTGAATCAAAAGGTCTGCAAAGTGTGAGACCTGGGCTTAGTGTGCAGAGGTTCCCCCATCACCAGTTCTTTCCTGCTCCAATTATTTCTCCACAACCCTCTGCCATAATTATTCCAGCTGTTTTCAGAGGTTGGGCCATTGGGGGTTTGCCAACCATCTGATAATCAATTTACCATTTCCAAGCTTGGCTGACTTTGATATGGAAGATTTGGGGTGGGGTCAGGGGGGTTAAGCTGCAGCCGTCATATTTCTGAGGGGACGTTATGCTTAGGAAACCTTTTCCTTACACTTTGGTGGATTAGTTGTTCTGCTTCCTATAAAAATGTATGTCTGCCAGCTAAACTCTTTCGGATTAGAATTAAAATGAAGAGTTTGCAGATCCCATTACGGCAAATAGAACTTCTCCAGTAGTTTGGGATTGAGGCCAAAGTTATAAATATGAAGGGTCTGATTTTCAGCTCCCAGCCTCAACTGGTGTGCGTAAAAAAGTGCCCAGGCATGGACAGTCACTCTCGGTGCATGCCTTCGCAGAATGCTAATGCCAGTACGCGTACACGTATTAGAATTTGCATCTTTAATCCACATTTGTTTTAGTGGAGGCAAACTCTAGCACTTGTAGCGGGGAGGTTAGGATTTTCAAAGTGCACACGCAGTTGTTTGCACCTGAGAAGTGTAGCCATGTATATATGCATCTGTAATATTATGCCTTCAGAACCAGGGACCACATAGGATATGTCTACACTGCAGCTGGAAGCAAGCTCCTCAGCAGGGTAGACAGACTAGAGCTAGCAGACTAGAGACAGGAGTGTGGATATTGTGGCTAGGGCTGGAGCTCAGGTTCTCAAGCCCATCTGACTCTCTGCTATTTTCAGTGCACTAGCTGACATCCCGCTAGCGAAGTCTGTCTATGGGGTACGTCTACATTGGAGCTGGGAGCAAGCGCCCATCCCAGATAGACTTAGTCTGTGAATAACCTTTTCCTTTACAATCTCCAAGCACTTTACTATTATTAATTACATCTCACAAATGTACCCTATGAGATAGTATTCTTCCAGTTTCACAGATGAGAAACTCAGGTACAGAGAAGTTAGCATTTTGCTTAAGTTCACACATTGAGTCAGAGCTGGAGGTAGAACCCAAGAGTCCTGACTTCCAGTCCCCACCTCTGACAAATGGACAACGATACTTACTATATTATCAGACATTTTCTGCCCTTGAATTCATACATGCAAATCCCCTGCGATTCAAGGAGACTTGTGCCCATGGATGCAGGGGCAGCTCTATGTATTTTGCCGCCCCAAGCACGGCAGTCAGGCAGCCTTCGGTGGCATGCCTACAGGAGGTCCGCCGGTCCTGCTCCTTCGGCGTACCCGCCGCCAAATTGCCGCTGAAGCCGCGGGACGGCGGACCTCCCACAGGCATGCTGCCGAAGGCAGCCTGACTGCTGCCCTGACTGCGACCGGCAGGCTGCCCCCCCGCGGCTTGCCGCCCCAGGCACTCACTTGGTGCGCTGAGCCTGGAGCCGCCCCTGCACGGATGGTATCTGAGGGCAAAGACCGGGGTCTGTCAGTGTTATCATAGAAGATTAGGGTTGGAAGGGACCTCAGGAGGTCATCTAGTCCCAACCCCCTGCTCAAAGCAGGACCAACCCCAACTAAATCATCCCAGCCAGGGCTTTGTCAAGCTGGGCCTTTAAAACCTCTAAGGAAGGAGATTCCACCACCTCCCTAGGTAACCCATTCCAGTGCTTCACCATCCTCCTAGTGAAATAGTTTTTTCTTAATATCCAGCCTAGACCTTCCCCACTGCAACTTGAGGACATTGCTTCTTGTTTTGTCATCTGCCACCACTGAGAACAGCCGAGCTCCATCCTCTTTGGAACCCTCCTTCAGGTAGTTGAAGGCTGCTATCAAATCCCTCAAAGGTGCAAACCCTTCTGGCAAAAAGCAACAGATGATGCAGAGCCACATCTCTGCCCACTGCTCTAAAGGCTTCTCCCGGCTCACAGACATCACTTCATAGCCATCTAGGCTCAGCTGCAGGTGGCCCGCTCCCATCCAGCTCCGTGTCTCTGGCAGGGAATGGGAGAGCAATGAGACTGCAGAATCTTAGATGCGGAGGAGACCCGGAGATGAGGATCAGCAGCATATTGATGATACTTACGGGCCAAAAGCTCTCACCATCTTCCCTAGTTGGTTGCTAGATGAGGTCATGTCGGTAATCGCTCCATCCTGGAGGTGCTTGTGAGTGTGCAGCTGTATTCTATGTATACATAACAGCAAGAGCTTCACAGCACTGCCTCCCCTCTAGACTTTCTCTCTGGGAAGCTCAGCCCTTAAAGGCACTGCCCCCAGTACCACAGCAGAGCACGAATTACACCAGGAGAGGCACAGAGATAGTTTTCCGTGATTAAGCCTGGTGCAAGCAGGACATCAGAGGAAATAAGACAATTACTTTGCTGCATTAGATGGTCTCAGGACTGCCCCTTGGCCCAGGTAGCAGCGTGCTTCAAAGATGTCGAAATTCTCTGCAAATGCAGGATTGGATCCAATGCAGGATTGGATCCAATGCAAAACTGGATCAGACTAAGTCTAAACACTTTACAAGATCTGACTGGGTCAATTGGCCTGGTTGGGACTCAGGAGCCATAAAATACCTTCATCTAAAAGTCCTGGCCTCCAGCGTACACTTTGCTCTCTGCTCCCTCTGGCTTGGTTTCCGTCTCTGTGTGTGTGTCCTAAGAAATGGAGCTCAGGAACGCAGGCAGGACACAGCCATGTAACCGGGACCAATGTTTGGGATGGGTGGCATTTGGCAAACGTCCTTGGAGCTCACGCAGTGGGAAGGAAAGCCCTGACGCAGCCCTGAGCCGAGAGCTTTCCCAGATGTGCTCCTCTGGACGGGGAGTTCACCTGGACGTCACATCAGGATCCAGCTGAGGCGAGAGCCAACGTTAAGGAGAAGAGCACGCAGGGTGCCAGCTGGGTCGGGAACCGTTCCCATGGCCACAAGACGTTTACGGGACAAGCAAGAGACGCACGTTTGTTGCAAACGTCTGCGAACAGGAAATAAGATGAAGGAGGGGCACAGTGACTTTGGCTGCGAATGCAGAGGAAGCAGCCCCTCCAGGGGAAATGATATGCATTGGGGTTGGGTGGTGTGAACAGGTAGGATTGTACCTTGTTCTCAAGGGACGGGGGAAGGAAGAGACAGGGAGAAGACCCTGACAGCACCTGTGAGACCAATGCTTCAGGTATTCATGCTTTAATATTCTTTGCCTTTCCCTGGGACTGGCTGGGGTGTTCACTACATTTTCCCAACATTAACAAATTAATCCTCTCAGAATCCCTGCACAGCACAGGTATTATTGCCTCCAGTTCACTGATGGGGAAACTGAGGCACAGAGCAAGCTGCAGTGACTTGCCCAAAGACATCAAGCGAGTCAGCAGCAGAGCTAGGAATAGAGCCCTGGATTTTGGGCCCACTGTGTGTTAAGTAATAGGCAAAGCTTTCCCTCCACTGTGTCACAAGTGACAGGCAAAGTTCTCCTCTCTTATGTGTACAGCAAATGACTCCTGGAGGCTCTGTCCTCATGCACCTGCTGTGTCCTAACTGATTAGGAGCTTCTGGAATGAATCACACAGATGCAGTAGATAGTTTTAAAGGAAGATTCCATAGACCACGTGTTTAATCCTGCAGCTCACGGAACACGGCAAACAGCTTCTCCATTTGTAGCTAACTGCACTATCTAGTCAAAATGAAAATCTGAAAAAGGACTCACTTGACCCGATTGCTATACTCGGTACTCTAAAAGACCAACACGGATCATGGAGTGGGTTGTCCATAAACACTACATCCCTCCTTTTCTCCAAAATCTTTACATTAATAACAGTTACTAAATTCACCACTTTGAAATACTTCTACCTTATGAATAAAATACAAGCATAAAATAAATAAAACAATGTCAAAAGTTTGATGATTGATCAAAACATCCTCAAAACCACCGGCTCTTATGTTAGATAGTCCTTCAAATGCATTGGAGGTTGATGGCTACCTCTTTTAGGGTAATGGGGACTTTCCACCTTTGGATCACAGGGAGTTGACTCACTTGCCTTGGAGAGACTACAGGGGGTTCTGTCTCTCTGTAAGGTTGTCATCAGAGTGGGAACATAATGAGTGCTACGGTGTCCCTGGCCTCTGTTTGCCAGACGTTGGGAATGGGTGACAGAGGATGGATCACTTGATGATTACCTATTCCATTAATTCCCTCTGGGGCACCTGGCATTGGTCGCTGTCGGAAGACAGGACACCGGGCTAGATGGACCTTTGGTCTGACCCAGTATGGCCGTTCTTACGTTCTTATGAAGAAGTTTGGTGGGAGGTGCATTTCATGTGACTTTATGGAATCCTCTCTGAGCAGTGACCATCGTGCCTTTGACCACTGTGATCTAGTAAGGCTTAAGATAAAAGGGAGTAGAGAGTTTGTTGCAAGGCTGAAAGTTTCTGACTAGAACTATGTCTCCCACACTGAAAGATGTGGGCTTGCCCTTCAGCGTATCTTTTCATGGCGAGCTTTGCTTTGTTGTCATGTTGACGTAGAGGCTCATCCACTCAACAACTTGTGGCAATTTTGTCCGGAGTTGTCTGCCGAACATGACAATTCCAGCTGCTGTGTTAGTTGAACAGTGGGGAGTGGTTTGATAACTGCAGAGGAAACAGAATAACTCCTGTTTCATGTCCAATCCATCTGCTGTAGCAATTCGCAGTGCTTTCTTGAGTGTTCCCATAAACCTCTCAACTTCTCCATTGGCTTGTGGCCAGTGTGGAGTAAGTTTACCATGTTTGAAACCAAGATACTCTGCAAATAGAGTGAATTGTGAGCCTTGAAAGGGGGGACGTTGTATGTTTTAATAACAGCAGGTATGTCGTAGGCTGACAAAATCTTGTCTAGTTTGGGTATAACAGTGCTGGCAGAAGTAATGCTGACCATTTCAACCTCTGGATAATGAGAATAGTTGTCTATAACAACCAGTAAATGTTTTCCGTTAGTGAGATCACAAAAATCCACGTTAACTTCCATCCATGGGGACATGGGCAGAGGAGATACATGTAGTGGAGGAGTGTGCTTTTCCAGAAATGCTGCCTGGCATAGTCTGTGGGACTTACTGCAAGTTTCACTAAGGTTATCAATCCCAGGGGACCAGACTTTTTCTCTGAGCAAGGAGAAATTTTGGTTTTTTTATCAGTCCTTGGTGACCTTCATAAGCCAATCAAGCATGTGATCCCACAACAAACACAGAATAACGAGTCCTGTATCTTGAAGTAGGAGCTCAGCACCTGTGATGGTAGGTTCACCTTTAACATGGGCAATTGATCGTAGGACAGCTTGTGTTTCAGAAGTCAAATGTTGTAGGCTATGCAGAAGTTCTTTCCATTTGACCACTTCAAATGGTTTTGATGCCCATTTGGAGACTCTGTGGCTGTTTTGATGTGTTGTAATGAGAGAACTGTAGGAATGGTGTGTGAGGAGGAAGTTCAAATGCACTTCTGCTTTCTCTTCAGTGGTGTAATTGTTAGCTGGTTCGGGAACAGCGTGCCTGGAGAAGTAGTCCTCAGTAGTAGCAGTCATCTTTTTCAGGCCAATAGATAACTTTGTAGTCATAACCTGGTACTTTGAGCATCCACTGCTCAATGTGAGGTGGTGGGCGAAAAGAGAGATTGTGGAACATAGGCGCAAGAGGTTTGTGGTCAGTCAGAATCATGAAACGACATCCCTAAATGCACAAGTGCAAATGGGAACATCCCCATGGTACAACAAGAGCTTCTCTTTCCGTCTGAGAGTATCGTCGTTCAACAGGCAAAAGAGCCTTGCTGGCTTAAGCAATGATGCAAATCTGACCACGCTGGGTAATCTGTGGAGAACTGCTCCTAATCCACTACTTAAAGTTCAGTTCTCTTACTGGAATCAAAATGTGACATGCCTACATCACAGGGAATGGATTTCTTTAGCTCCTCAAATGCATTTTGAAGTTCACCTAACCAAACCCGTATTTGGTCTTTCCTGGTTAGACTGCTCTGTGATAGTGGCTAACCTCGGAATGAATCTGCCACGGTAATTTGCAAATCCTAGCAGGCTGCGAATTTCAGTGGGGTCCGTGGACACAGTGGCATTCTTTCTTCGCTTTCTTAGGATCTGTTGAGATACCATCTTTGGAGAACGTGTATCCAAAAAATGTCTAATGTGGGTTGATTGTACTCACATTTGTCTGGGTTTAATGTGAGATTCTGCTCCTGCAGTCGTTCAAAAACAGCTGCGAGGCGAGTGTCATGTTCTTCAGATGTGGTGCCAAATACTAATATGTCATCACTCACATTAAGAACTCCAGGGATCCTAGCTAGTCCCTCATGTGTGGTGTTTTGAAATATTTCTGCAGCTGAAGAAATGCCAGAACCGAGTCGTTTATAGAGGCATAGACTAACATGTATCATGAAGATTGTTATGTACGTTGACTCGGTGAAGCTCGAGTTGATGGTATCCTGCTGTGAAGTCAAGCCTGGAGAAGAACTTTGCACCATTCAGATCTGCAATAATGTTATCTACAGTGAGGGCGATGTGTCGCTCATGCTTGATAGCCCGATTGGGTAAACGCATATCCACGCAAATTTGGATTTTGCCTGGTTGCTTTGGTTTCAAGGCCACTACTATAGGGGAGACCCATGATGTGGGACCTTCCCTTGCTCGATGATTTCAAGCTCTTCCAGGTGTGATAATTTGTCTTCCACCAGCTTTGTGACATGGAAAGGAATGTGGTTATGTGGCAGAACTACAGGCTCACCCATGTCATCAAAGTGCAATTTTATTTGCTGTCCTTTCAATTTTCCTAGTCCTTCGAACATGTCCTCATCAGACTGGAGGAGTTGATTTAGCCTGTTAGGCTGTGCCATGTGGATCATCTGAATCAGTCCTAGTGCACTTGCTGTGGTATAACTAACCAGTGTATCAGTGCCATTAGTCACCATGGACATTGGACTGGTAACAGACCTGTCCTTAAGTACAAAATGAGCTGAGAATACATCACCCATTGTCAGTGAGCCTGGATTTCCATACTGGCCTCGGTTGTAAAAGCGGTTTCTGTGGCATGGCGTCAGACACATGTTGATCCATCACATTCATTGATGCATCAGTGGCAATTAAAACTTCAGTCTCGTATCCTTGTCTGACGGTGTGGCACCGGGGTTGAATGATGTGCTCGGAAGACTATGTTATTTTGGGACCTACCGTGAAGACATAAGAGCTGTCATCTTCTGAGGTGTCAGTTTGAAGTGCATTCACTCCATCTTGACATCTTCTTTGGAACTTTGTCTCACCCTGTGTGGGAATAGTAGAATAGTAGATCTACAGACTTTTGCATAGTGGTTCATTTTCCACAGCTATGACAGAGAAATCATTTTGCTGGGCAATCACCTTGTTATGGGCATGAGCCTCCACGTTTGTAGCATTTTACATTTGTCATCTTTGTGACCAGAACCTGAGTTTTCCAGGGTTGGTTACCATCTTGAGAATGCCACATTTGATTCCAGATATAGTTCATAGTGGGGAGTGTGTGCACTGTCTCTGTACTGGTTGCCAAGTTTTCATGTTTTACTGGTCGAACATGTGTTCCCAACATCTCGTTCACTCGAGCAGTGTCCAGTATTCTGACAAGAGTCATTTGGGGGTCTCGGAGAAATTGTCTTCTCAGTTTAGCTGACAAACATCCTTGTATTCTCTGTCCTCTTATCTTGTGATCCACATGAATCACAAAGTGATGTAGGCAGGCATGATTTTCATCCATGTTTTCTCCTTCTCGCTGACATGCTTGTTGGAATGTATATTGCCATTGTCAATGTTTTTATTTGGTTTAAAGTACCTCGTGAGTGCTGTTTTTGCTTTCTCCTAAACCTTATTATCCCTAGCAGTTGGCAACGTCTTAAAAATATGGTACACCTCGCTTCCCGCAAAGTTTAGGAGCATAGCACATTTTGTGGTAGAATTATCTTCTTGCATTGCAAGACATTGATTTTTCAAACCTGTCAAGCCTGTGTTCCCATCAGGGCCCCAGAGTGGAAGAAGATTCCTGGACAGGAAGCTCAGGGAAGTTTGGGAACATTTTTTCCTTTGAAGTTAGAACTGCTGTATAACAAAGTGTACTGGTTTCAGAGGGGTAGCCGTGTTAGTCTGTATCCGCAAAAAGAACAGGAGTACTTGTGGCACCTTAGAGACTAACACATTTATTTGGGCATAAGTTTTTGTGGGCTAAAACCCACTTCATCAAATGCATGCAGTGGAAAATACAGTAGGAAGATATAGATAGATATAGATATAGATATCTACAAAGAACATGAAAAAATGGGGGTTGCCATACCAACTCTAATGAGACTAATCGATTAAGGTGTACTGTGTGGCTGTAGGAGATGAGGAAGACCCTTGATAGATTTGTTATCACAAAACCTTGGGTAGCAATGTTCTGTGTACACTGGTGTAGGTGTGTTTTAACTTAAGATGGACATATTCAGACTTTCTGATGCAGTCCAGAGGATATGCCACACTCAAAATGGCTACCACAATGCTTCCGGGCTGATAGAGCAGAATATGCCACACCCAAAAAGGGTGCCACCAACCTTCAGGGCTGACAGAGCAAGGCACACCCCCTGCAAAGTGCTAATTACAGCATGTCAAGAAGATGAGTGTTTCCATGGGCAGCCTTGTACAAGCTAAAAATTCAGCAGCCAGATAGCGCTCAGACCTCTTTTTTCTTTTCGTTTGTTGTGGTCCCTTTTTGTCTGTTTGTTTCATTTTCTGGTTCCTGCTGATCCTGGCTTCATCGCCAACACGGTGTCCTAATGGTCCTAGCCTGTGGAGTGAATCACATAGACGCAGTAGATCGTTTCGAAGGAAGATCCCACAGACCCTATGTTTAATCCTGCAGCTCACAGAACGCAGCACGCAGCTTCTCTGTTTGCAGCTAACTGCACTCTCTAGGTAAAACCAGGACTGGATGAACTTGACTCGGTGCTCTAAAAGACCAGCACAGAGCACGGAATGGGTTCTCCAGAAAGACCCCGGCGCCTTTCACCCCCAAGACCCGGTCGCCGTCAAACTGCAAAGAGTCTCCAATCCTGGCCTCTGGAGGCTGCACTGAGATGTCTCATGTCAGTCCCTCTGCCACACAGATGCCCAAAAGTCTCAGGGATGTGTTTGAATTTGGGCTAAAAGCCCAGATCATCTGGTTAAATACTAACAGGCTCTGGCTGGGAATTTCTAATGAGACTAAAGGACTGAGGGTGCAGTGCCTAACTCCCTTGGGCTCTTTCCCAAATCCCAAGCTTAATGCATATTGGAAGCAGCGGGGCCTCTAAACTGAGCTACGGGTGGGGGTAGTGTCCACCGCAGATTGAAACCCAACGTTTCAAAGAGGCTCTCGTTTGAAACCACCCCGTTTCACCTGTACAAAATGCCAGTTTTGCTCAATTCCGATTTAAACCCATCATGTGTCCCTGGGCTCACCCAAAACATGGCCCAGTTTCACTGAGAAGGTTCTCAGACTGCTGAGCTGGTGAGTTTTTGTGTGGTTTGGAGATTTTTTGGTCCATGTTTCTCACACACACTTGCCGCTAGGTTCCCAGGCTAAAAAATCCTTGTAACCCTCATGCCAGAAAGTTTTAGCTAGAGTGCAAGTCAGTGGCTGCTTTGGGTTTTTTTTTTCTTTTCTTTTTTTTTTTAAGTGGTTGTTTTAATTTTAAAAAGACAAATAAATTCAAAGGCACAATTCCAGGCACTGGTTTTAATTTCAGAGAGGGGAGGAAAGCAATCACTAGCAGGTTTTTTTCCAGTCTCGCAACTTAAAGTGACCCAGAATGATTTTATTTGTGAGGATGAACGGAGAAGGTCTTCAGGGCAGGCAGGGTTGGCCGTGTCAGGTGTGTCTTGACTTCACGTGATCATCCTTGCCAGTTGCTGTCAATCTGGCTCTGAGCGATACATTTCCATCACCTGCCCCCTTTTTACATCAACCTCCGCTGTGAAATTAACTAGGGATGGGAGGGGCCCAAACCAAAAAACGCTCTCCCTGCACTTTGGTAGAGTTCATATCTGGAGAGAAACTTTGAAGCTTTGGGCCCATCTCTGAAATTAACATTGTAAAAATCATTTGGCTGGCTGGAGTCTTTACACCGGGATTTTTCACCCAGAGGTTTTTTTTTTTAATTATTATTATTCTTTTCACCATTTTTTCAAATGGCTTGTAGCCGACACACCTCCCTGCCAGCAGCTGAATGTGGCCTGAGTCATTTGTTTGTGGCTATCTCCAGAAAGGCCTGGCACTGACTTCCTAAACCCTTTGTTGGTGATGAGACCATTTCAAAGGCAGGAGAGTGACTCCATGAGGGAGAGTTGGAAATAGAAGTGAGGGAGTGATAAATACAGTTACCCCGTCTGATTCAAGCAGTTAGCCAAAGTTCGGGGCCCTGTAGGTTGTCTCCATTAGAAGGCGAAATAGATGATGGAGTCAGGTATCCTTGATGCTATCCTGGTTATTTACAAAGAATGTACATAAAGTCCTGTTTCCCTGAACACAGAAGAAAGCAAACACCAGGAGACATGGGGTTTTGCTCAAAGTTCCAAGCCTCCATCAGCCAGCACTCAGCCTATAATCTCCTTCTCTAGGCTTTTCTCAGGCCACACTCTGTGCCTGGTCTTCCGTGCTGCCTTCTCTCTCTCTGCTTCTCTGGCCTTTCTCCCCCACAGACACACACCTCCACCAAACAATACCCCCTGGAAACCCTCTGCCCATGCAGTTCAAATTCCTGAACCACCCTACATGTGTTTGTTTTGGGTGGTGCCGCGTGTCCTTGTTTGGAATGGAGGCTGCTCTTATTTAATAAAGGAGCCTAACGTGATCTTAAATGAAGGCCAGTGGTTACACCCACTTGCTTCAATGGCATTTCACCCATCCCTGCAGGAGTCCATAATATTTCCCAGGTACTGTGTGACACTGGTAATGTGATTTCAGAAGTTTGATTATACAAACCACTTCCACCGTGCGGGACAAGCAAAGGGGGGAGAATAAGGCCCGGTTTGACAGAGGCCTGGCTGGGATGATTTAGTTGGGAATTGGTCCTGCTTTGAGCAGGGGGTTGGACTAGATGACCTCCTGAGGTCCCTTCCAACGCTGATATTCTATGATTCTATGATTCTATGAATAAAGTCTTCCAGATGGATCGTCTGCTTATATCCTAGCGGTGAGCATGAGTGGCCATGACTACAGACACGCACGAGCACGGCATTGCCAATCGGCTCCACTGTAGAAAGTGGGATTTTAGAAGACCTGAGCTGGATGAAGCTCCATTCGGTTTTATGGTACTACACTGCCACGTTTCGCTAGTGCTGGCATGAGGGATTCTGCTGCCTCAGGCATAGTAGCAAATGCCAGCTTGCTGTGCTCCAGACAGAAACAGCGACTAAACATTTTGTGCCGGGCCTAGTATTTTGCTGTGCGAGGTGACCAGCTGCTCTTCCTGTTGGGCAGCGCCAGCCCTGCATTTCCCTGCCATGGGAATTCCTAGGGGTTTAAAGCAAGGAACTGGGAGTCAGTAGTCCTGGGCTCTGAAACTGTGACCACAGCCAAGTTGAGATTTATAGAAGTATAGTAATTAGAGCCGGGCCTGGCTACAGACCCTAGAACCAAACTTCCCCAAAGGCATGTTCAGATCCCAGGTTCTGGTTCAGACTCATTACACACGTTGCTATTGAACTGCCTACCAGTGTTATGTTTTCATTCTAGATGAATTTTACTTCAGAGGCAGGAGAACAAAGAACAAACGCAAAATCTCCGTGACAGAGGGAGAGCCTAGTGTGTACGACTCGCTCTGTGGCATTCTGCAGCTCAACGGCAACACAAAATGGCAGCTGCTTCCCAGCCACCCCTGCAGCAGACAGTGAGGCGCCTCTACCAGCAAAGAGGTGCTTCACAGAAAACAGAATCCCAACGTCGCCTTTCGGCTACATAGCTACAGCAGCAGGGGGTGGAGAGTTAATTTATCATTGACTGCAAAGCACTCTGAGACCTTCATGTGAAAAAAGGGCTATAGAACAGCAAACTCATTTTTGGGGAGACCAGGGTGAGGATCTGACCCATGCTCTGTCCCCTTTATCGTCATCTTCTAGTCTTAGTCCCAGCTATGTGGGGTCAGCTCTTTGAATCCTTCTCCATTCCAGTCTGTCTTGAAATGGTTCCTTGGAAACTCCACAGCAAATGAAATCCTTTTGTATGACATCCATCCATCTAGTTTTGGGTCTTCCAACCCTTCTCTTACCCTCCACTTCTAAGCTGAACACCCCGTTTCCTATTCTTCCAATCTTCTTTTCATGTGCCCAACCCATCTAAGCCTGGATTCCCTCCGCTTTTCTATAGATGGGACCACCTTCACACTTCCTCTAATTCGTTCTTTCCCAACATGGTCCAACCTTGTAACTCCAAGCATCCATCTTAACATTTTCATTTCCACTGTATTCAAGATCTGCTCCTGTCTCTTCCTCAGGGCCCAGCATTCAGAGCCTACAAAAGTCGTGTCAGTCACACTTTTCAGTTGGATAGACATTCTATTATCGCAGATCACTCTACTCACTTCTCTCATTTAGTCCACGCTTTCCCTGTTTGGCTTATTAGTTTGTTGTTGAGTTCGCCATTATCCCGTACTATCAAACCTAGCTACTTGAACTTCTGTACCTGTGGTCATGGCTGGCCCCACAGACGTATGGCCTTGTTGTCTTCCTGCAAAGTATCATTGAATCTACAGAGCATATACTCTGCTTTAATTCTGTCAATTTTCATGCCATTTCTTTCAAGTGCGCACCTCCACCTAACTAAATCTTCTTCCACTTCTTCTTTGCTCTCCCCCACAAGCACTACATGGTCTGCAAAAAGCATACACCAGGCTGTCACTCTCTGGATGTTTTCTGTAAGTTCATCAAGCACCAATGTGAACAAAAAGCGTCTTCGTGTACTCCAATTCTTCCTAGAAACTGTTCCGTTTCTCCACGTGACCATCTCACTGTGGTAACAGCACCCTTGTGCACGTCCTGGGTGAGTCTGATATAGTCTTCAGGTATCTGTTTCATTCTCATGCACCACCAGATGACTTCTCTTGAAATGTAGTCAAAGACTTCTCAAGACTGATGAATACTATGCGCCGGGTTTTCCTGTTTTCTGTATATTTTTCCACGAGCAATCTTAATGCAAAGATAGCAACATCTTTAGTTCTCTTATCACAGGCCTTTGCTAGTCCATATGTTTCTTCCTCGCGCTCCTTGGTTTCAAGATGAGCAGATCAGTCTTCCAAGTCTGCCATCTCTTTCTTCGCTCGCTCGCTTTTTGGCTTTTTTATACGCCTGCAAATCCTGCTGTTGGGGAGCGTTGGTTGCCAGAGTGTAAAACAATTTTTCTTTTCTTTCACAGCCTCTCAAACTTTTTCACTCCACCACCAGATCTCCTTTGTTTCACCAGCCAAGGTTTTTGCACCTTCTTGAAATTTGATTGCAATCTGATTCCATCATGGATTCGTATTTTCTCTTAACCCTTCTAAAGAGATCTTCTCCCAACACTTTCATTTTAAACTCCTTGCTAACTTCATTAAGCTTCCACCACTTGGGTTTTCTTCTGCTTTGGCCATTTTCTTCTCATGTACGATATGGACCCATAGTCAAGAAGCAGCATTCTATGTTGAGTTGCAATGCTTTCCCCTGGGATGAGCTTACAGTTATTGACGTACTTCAGCTCAGCTCAATTTATCAGGAAGTAATCTATCTGCGCCCTTATACTACCACTGTCTTGGGTAATCAGACGTTCTTCATTCTTCGCGAAAAATGTATTAAGAACTTCCAAATCATAGGGCTGAGCATATTGTAGGATAATTTCCCCTTGCTTATTCCTATTTCCATATGCCTGGCTACCACGTTACCTTTTGAAGCATTTACCATCTCTCCCTACATGACCATTAAGGTCAGCTCCCATGATAACGCCTTCATTCCTTATCACTTTCTGTACAACAGTGCCCATTTTTTCCTGGAAAACCTCTTTTTCTTGTTCATCGCATCCCACTTGCAGGGCGTAGGCACATAGGACATTTAGGGGGCCATTTGCAAGAGCTAGCTCAACCAAAATTATCCTGTCACTTATCCCATCTGCAACCCTTCCGCATTCCCTCGCCACTTTGTCTGAAACGATGCCAACTCCATTCCTGCGATTCTGCGTGCCATAGCATAGCGGCTTATAGCCTTCTCCAATATCACTTGCCTTTGCTCCTTACTATTCGGTCTTTGGAATGCAGACGATCTGAACTTGCCTTTACATTAACATCTGACCCAGCTCTGCCCCTTTTCCAGTTCATGTCTCTGTATTCCATGGTACCAGCCTTATTTTCTGGACTCTCTTCTTTGACTGCATCTGTCCAGATTGATGCAGGAGCCCTGGCTGCAGCACTCAGACAAGTCCTTTCGCTTCCAAGGACCACCTAGTTTTCATGCAGGATGCATAAAGGACTCATTTCATGGATTTCTCTGGCAACGTTTTACAGCTGGTGGCTACCTGACACCAACCACCTCCCTTTTTCAGCCAAGCTTGGGACCGGCTACGGTGAAGTTGCTCTTCCCCTTTTAGGCTGGGTAAAAAGGCTAAGGTGGCATATTGAATGCCTAAAGGCCCTGCTCATGGGAGAGTCTCCCAGCGCTGGCATTGGAGAAGACAGCCCGACGGCTGTCCTTAAAGGACTGTCTTCATGAGTCCTAGCACAAAGGGCATGCTGGGGGTGAGAGAGGCGGAAGTGGGGTGGGTCCACCACACGCAGTGTTGCAGAGATTTCGGGTGACTCTGCATCTCAGAAGCAGCCTTGAGAGACTGCCATAATTTAGACAGGTCCCCGAGGCTGTCATGATTTACACTGGACACGTCCCCAGCCCCTGGATTGGGAGAGCACAAAGCCACCTTTGGGGTCTGAGCTCTGTGCTGTGTCTCTTAGAGGGAAGTGGTGAGCTGCACCCCCAGACACTGAGTTACTTAGAGACCAACAAGCCTTGTGAATTGGGAAATTGCCCAACCTAGGTCTTGAGACTCAGGTATCCTTCTCAGCCCCTTCCTGTTATTTTCCTGTTCACTCCGGCATTCGCTCCTGCCAACTCCCTAGCTAACCTCTCAGCATGCATCTAGCAGTCCAGTATGGAGATGCGTTTTAAAATAAACCCATATCCTCTCCCTGAGATTAGAGGGAAGTTTGCTTGTATGTTACCAAAGTAACCAAGGAAGCAACCTCTTGACACTACTGCGTGCGTCCTTGGCTGTTTTAATGGGCTATTGGCAAGGACTGTCCCATCAAATGATATAACCAGACCCTTCCAGCAAACCGGCTTTAATGAGGAAAACTCCTGCCTTCTGCAACTGCTAATGTCATAAAGGGCAATTTTATGGCTAAATCTCAGAAAAGAAAAGAAAAAAACAAACCCAAACCTCAATTTTAAAATGTGGTCAAAGGAGTCTGCAGGAATTGTTGCCAATTATTTTAACAACTCCAACCTGTTTCCCAAGCAGAAGAAACCCCGCTTTTCTTCAGCCTTTGGGGAACAGAAAGTTTCTGATTAGCTCTTCGGAATGAAAGGAAACACATCAGGGGTTTTATAGAGTCAAGCTGTTCATGTGTCTTGAGAACAGTACAAGCCATGGCTGCGCTGAAAGATCTAACAGGTGCTGCGTGACGCTACGCAGCAGCAGCACAAGCCATGCGGGCTCCAACTACTGTTCACAAAAGGATGCTTTCTTCCCCTCCAGCCAGCACCATCCTTTCTCTGTGTTCATGCTCTGGGCTTTGTTTCAGGGACCTATAGTCACGGCTTGTGCCAGGAGCAGTGCTGAGCTGCTAATCTTGCTTCAGTCAAGTCCCCCCACCCTGCCTCCAGAGCAACTTCTGCTATGAGGCCTTCAAGAAATTTAGCTGGTGATCACTAAGTTGGAGGGCAGTTGGGGGCAGCTTATGCATTAAGCAAGACATTAGTGGAGCTGCTAGCATGTTTGGGCTGGGTCTGCCCCCCCTTACGTGTTTGGAGAGTATTTACTACATCAAGAGGGAGGATAGTCCACTGGCTAGGGTGCTAACCATGGATTTATGAGACTCAGGTTCCATTTTTGCTCTATCAGAGCAAACCTATGTGACCTTAGGCCAGTGACTTAACGTCCGTGCCTCAGTTTCCCATCTGTAAAATGGGGCTCATAGCCCTATCTGACCTAACAAGAGGGTTGTGAGGCTAAATACATTAAAGACTTCTAGGTGCTCAGAATCTATGATAATGGGTGCCAGATAAATGCCTGTGACAGATACATGTAGTTACAGAAACAGTCAGGGCCAGATTTCCTACAGAGATCTGTACCTTAGGCACTGAGCAGTTTTGAAAAGCTGACCCTGAGTTGAAACCTGAGTGGAATAATAGGCCTGTATCCCTCAGCGTTCTATTTTTTTCCAAAGGCAAAGAGCAACTCTATCATTCCAGTCTGAATTTAAATGGATCGTAAATGGTATGCCCGCTGCTGGAATACTGTATCCTGCAATTCAAGAAGGATGTTGATAAATTGGAGAGGGTTCAGAGAAGAGCTACAAGAATGATTAAAGGATTGGAAAACCTGCCTTATAGTGATAGACTCAAGGAACACAATCTATTTAGTTTAACAAGGAGAAGCTTAAGGGGTGACTTGGTCACGGTCTGTAAGTGCCCACATAGGGAACAAATATTTAATAATGGGCTCCTCAGTCTTGCAGACTCATGTATAACATGACCCAATGGCTGGAAGTTGAAGCTAGACAAATTCAGACTGGAACTAAGATGTAAATTTTTAACAGTGAGCGTAATTAACCATTGGAACAGTTTAGCTAGTGTCCTAAGTGGATTCTCCATCACTGACAATTTTTCAATGAAGATTGGATGTTTTCCTAAAAGATCTTCTCTGGGAATTATTTTAGGGATGTTCTAGGCCAAGGGTTCTCAACCTTTTTCTTTCGGAGGCCCCCCCAACATGCTTTAAAAACTCCATGGCCCATCTGTGCCACAATAACTGGTTATCGGCATATAAAAGACAGGGCTGGTGTTAGGGGGTAGCAAACAGGGCAATTGCCTGGGGCCTCACGCACATGGGTCCCCACAAAGCTACATTGCTCAGGCTTCGGCTTCAGTCCGGGTGGCGGGGCTAAGAGCCCCAGGCTTCAGCCCCATGTAGTGGGGCTTTGGCTTTCTGCCCTGAGCCCCAGCGAGTCTAATGCTGGCCCTGCTTGGCGGCCCCCCCTGAAACCAGCTCACATCCCCTCAGGGAGCCCCAACCCCCGGCTGAGAACTACTGTTCTATGGCCTTTGTCAGTCAGGAGGTTAGGCTAGAAGAGCATAGTGGTCCTTTCTGGCATTGGCATCTATGAATCTATGTAGATTAAGGATAACAGCAAGAAAGAACAAAAGTAGAGTTCTCCAGAAGAGAGCGCAGTGTGTGGATGGGTCTCCTGCAGTGACTCACAGAACGGACTGGCTCCTGTCTCGCTGAAATGTCAGGAACAAGGAAATGAAGATGTTATAGCACAGCTCCATGGCCCAGACTGAGAAGAATGGGCTGATAGCATTTAAGGTGGGAGTTTCCCCTGTATACTTGGAGCACTTTTGAAAATCTGACCCTGTGTCACGAGCTGAGTGGGATAACATATGCTTCAAGAAATAAGGAACCGTTTATTTATCTACTCACATTTTAAAAATACACCTCCTCCATACATTAAAATTACAACATAAACATAGACAAAGGACATCCCGTAAATGGTTCCCCTCCAACCCCTGCCCCCCTCAACAAAGAGGCGAATTAGGTGGGTTTTCCAGCACGCCCAGAAAATAAATCACAAATAACAACCAGAACAAATCTGGGCCCTGGCTGAGGAAAATGGAGGGAGCGAGTGCTAAACCAGAGGTCCCCTCACAGAGAATGCCCTGCCAGAATCTCCCTTTAAGGACGGGGAGCCAAATTCCGTTCTCATTTACTCCGGTGTAAATCTGGAGTCGCTCCATTGACTTCCAGAAAATGGCTCCATATTGATGTTTTTCTTTTGATTTATAGGCACCTCCCATAATAAGGAGCCTCTCTCCTTTGCTCTAGGCACTCCCGGGCACATTTTAAACCTACCCTTCCAAAAACAGGGATCCTCCCTTTACCCAATAACTGACAAAGAAAGATGAAAACGTCGTTGAGATTCCTGTCAGGCTGTCTCCGCCTGGAGAAAACACAGAGGCCCTTCAGCATGTCTTGAAGGTCAGCAAACTAGGACAATTTTGGACCCGGGGTGGGGAGTGAGTTGGACAGCTGAAGGGGCCTCACAGAGCACAGCCTGCTAGCTGCCCGTTATCTTTTATACACACTTATCTCCAGCGTGGGCCGTTCAGCAATCTCATCTGTGGCGGTACAGCATGGGGATGGAGGTGGCCTTTCAGATAAACCTTTTTTTAGCAGAAACAATAATTTCTGCTTTACGCTGGGGCTCATCAACAGAGGAGAAGAACGACTGGGGCGTATTGGTCAATCATAGTGTAACACTGACAGCTCCCAGTCGTTGGTGGCTGGGATCGAACCTGGGACCTCAATGCATGAGTCTCTGCTGCATGAGCTAAAAGCCACATAGTCCTTAGCTAACGCTGTAGCAGACTCACTAATCTCTAAGGGCAGGTCCGCCGGATCGGTGGGTAGAGATCAATCTATTGGGGATCGATTTATCGCGTCTTCTCTAGACGTGGATAAATCGATCCCCGAACGCGCTCCCCGTTGACTCCGGAACTCCAGCTCGCGAGAGGCGGAAGCGCAGTCGACGGGGGAGTGGCAGCGGTCGACTCGCCGCCATCCTCATGGCCAGGTAAGTTGACCTAAGATACGCCGACTTCAGCTACACTATTCGCGTAGCTGAAGTTGCATATCTGAGGTCGATTCCCCCCCCCCCAGTGTAGACCAGGGCTAAGTGGTCTCAGTGCCATTAGTGAGGACAGAACACCACACCCAGGAGGTGTGTGGGTTACAATAGGATGATTATGAAACACCAATGTGATGTGGTGGTGAAAAAGGCAAATGCGACTGACTCTGTGATGTATCTGGAGAGGTATTTCCAGCAGAGACAGAGAAGTAGTAATGCCATTGGACAAGGCACTGGCATCTGGAATACTGAGTACAGTTCTGGTCAGCCATGTTCAGGAAAGATGGACTCAAACTGGAACGGGTGCAGAGAAGAGTTCTAGGATGAGCAGGGGAAAGGAGGGCCTGTCTTACGAGAGGAGACCGGAAGAGTCTAGCAACATGAAGGCTGAGAGGGGAGCTGAGTGCTGTCTATAAGTACATCAGGGGCTACACACCATGGAAGGAGGGGAGCTATTAAAGCTAAATGACAATGCTGGTATGGGGAGAAACTGGCCATGGATACATTTAAGCTGGAAATTAGAGGAAGGTTTCTAGCCATTAGTGGAGTGAGGTTCTGGAACAGCTTCCCAATAGAAGAAGCAGGAGACTGGGTGCCCTGTCCCAGGAAATTCTTTCCAGTTCCAGTCCCTATGGGCTTCACAGATCAAAACCAACACCTGGCATTCTACTTGGCACAAGTGCAGATCCCAAAGCACTAGAGTCAGAGATACTACGGTCAGAAAGGACCATTAGATCTAGTCTGACCTTGCTTCCCCTCTTGACTAGGGTCTGGTGCTCCTGGAAAGATGGACCCCATCACCAAACTCTGCACCAGCTTCCCTCTCTAGATAGATGTAAGATATAGCCCATGTAGTGTGCCCGACAGTAGGTGTCCCTATTAGAGGGGACACCCGTGCATCCGAGAACAAGATTTTTCCCAAGGTGTTTGACCCAAGAGTCAGCATAGTCATTTTTTTCATAGGCAGTAATGAGTTGTAAAGTCCACGGCGGTCATTTGATGAGGCAGTGTTGCCGAGTGGATGACACACCAACCTGGGACTCAGCAGACCACGGTTCATTCCTGGTTCTGTTGTGTGACTATGGGGAAATCGCTAGGCCTCTGTTTTGCCATCTGTAAAATGGGGAATTGTAAAGTGTTTTCAGATCTACCGATGATAGGAGCTAAGTATTATGGAATTTGGGGGGGTTAATATTTCAAGGTTCTTCTTTTCTACAAAAATAATCAGGGCTAGCAATTCAGCTTTCCTGAGCAGTCTACTCTAACAAACCACCGAGTACAACCCTGTACTTAAGGGCAACCCTACAAAAACAAACCAGTATATGCAGCCCAGCACATATGAGCAGCCCTACAGTACTTTAACAGCACAATCAATTCAACCCACACTGCAACCATACAACAACGAACAAGGGTGTAGTGCCTAGTGGTGATGAGTAGCCCTACAATGAAATGCCCCCTGATTATAAGCAACCCTACAATAACAAAACTTCCTTCAAAGTGTATGCACCTCTGTTGGAGGGGGGGGGAATGATGAGGCAACAGATTTTCATGTCATGCTTTAGAGAACACTATATCCTATAAATAGCAGTCAGTGGCAGACAGGATGTCGCTAATGCTTTGTGGGAAATGTACAGCTAAATGTATCAGAGTTGCGTCCTCCCCGCGTATTGCAGAATGCAGCAGAGGCATGCCTCTCGCTAGGCAGAAAGGCGCAGCGTTTGATCACATCCACATGAGACAGCCTGCCCCCAGACAGGGATGATGCAATGGGGCTAAAAGGTCAAACCGGAACTATTTTATTGGGGCTGATGGTGAAAATACCAGAACCAAGCCACAATTAGGGCGAGGCTTTTATTGTCTGGCGGTTGTTGCCATTAAAATAACCTCCCAAATTAGCCCCAGCTGTTAGCAGGTTTCATCATTAAAACTTGTTTGGTATCTGGACGGGAAGAAGGAAAAATCCCTTTTAAAGAACATAATTCCCCCTCTTCCTCTCTCTGGCACCACTTTCTGCTTCCCTTTTTTGAGGAACATGCACCACATAAGGTCTACCTCACTAACTTCCTGTAGCGTCATGGTTTCGCATGCATCCCGCAAGGGGACCGATCAGACTGCAGCGCTGTGTCGGCACAGGGAGGTGTGGCGTTGACACGTGATGCCCATGTCAGGTCATGACACGAAGCCGTGAGGTCGTTGTGTTAGGCCGTCTGGGTCGCGATGCTGTGATTTGGAACATTTTCTTTCTTTCCAGAGATGTAGATTGCAGAGAAGACCCATGGAAATCTGTGGGACCAACCCATGGAGTGTGAGATAAGACCAGGAGATATTTATAAGCTGAAAGATGCATATGAATATTCCCCTGAAAGACAAAGAATAGCTGGAGAGGTGCTGGGTCATTTCAAAGATTTGTTCTGCCTCCCCTAACTTTCCCTGACAGGATCCTCTCATTCCAAATGACTCCAATATACCCATGCTCCATTTCAGCTAGTGGCATTTTTGAGACACCACAATGAACTCTGTAGACTAGATGGGCTCTCAAACTGTGGGCTGGGACCCCAAAGTGGGGACGCCAGGGCTGGCTTAGACTTGTTGGGGCCCACGGCGAAAGCCGAAGCCCGAGCCCCACTACCTGAGGCTTAAGCCTGAGGGTTTCAGCCCTTTGTGTTGGGACTCAAGTTACAGCCTCCCCCTCCCTGGGGCTGAAGCCCTTGGGCTTCAGCTTTGCCCCCCACCCCACCCCCGCTGCCCGCCCGGATCAGTAGGGCTTGGATGGGCTCAGGCTTCGTTCCCCCTTTCTGGGGTTGTAATTTTCATTGTCAGAAGGGGGTCGTGAACCTCTGGTTTGAGAACCCCTGGTTTAGAGGATTAGCAATGGGATAGACAGCCTTTAATCTCTAGTTTATCAGTCCAGTTCCAGGCCCGAGTGAACAGGGAAGAACGCCACTGCCCCTCAAGGTTGTTTGTGGCTCTGCGTGGGAAAAGTTGGGGGTCTAAGTGCAGCTGGAAGAGAGTGAATGTTCTCGTCACGACAACCGATACTAGTTGGCAGACAGTCCTAGGACTGAGTGGACCATAGAGACTGTACTGCCCCATTATAGATGGTACCTTCGGGTCTGAGATGATGTGGTAAAATCTGACATTGCTGTTGTACCTGGGGATAGGCCAAAGGCGGCATTCTTCAGGGGTGGCATGTCGAACTGACACCTCTCACTATTAATAAAACAGACAAGGAAATGCCTCGGATGTTTTTGAACAACGGGAACTATAGGTCCTCAGTGATGATCATGTGCAAATACCTAAATAACAGCGGTAGGAGTTTTTGCAGAGCTATCCTAACTCAGTGTGCCTAAATGACTTAATTCAGCATAGCAGGGATGGAGGAAACCATTGGGCAAAATTAAAATTTAAACTTTCACCCCAAACGTGAATCAAATTTTCTTGGATGTTGGAAAAAGTTCAGTTCATTTCTCTCACTTGCTAATTGCCCTTTTGCTTCCTATGTTTGCCCAGGCTGAGTTTCACATAAGGTTGAGAAGGAGATTGTTAAATCAGTATATGTGGAGATATACCTCTCTCAGAGAACTAGAAGGGACCCTGAAAGGTCATTGAGTCCAGCTCCCTGCCTTCACTAGCAGGACCAAGTACTGATTTTGCCCCCAATTCCTAAGTGGCCCCCTTGAGAATTGAACCCACAACCCTGGGTTGAGTAGGTTAATGCTCAAACCACTGAGCTACCCCCCCACAACTCAAAGCTACATCAACTAACCCAGGCAGGTTAAATCATCTAGCCAGTGCAAATCATTTCCTTAAACCATAAGTTCTAGTGTTCCAGCTGGTTTAATTTTTAATGTTTTTTTAAAAAAATTTCTTGTGGTATTTTCACCCCATCCGGAAACACAAAGGGATTGGAAAGGTCAGGAAAAAAACAGCGCTTACATGCCACGGTGATGGACACTGTTGGACAGAGAGACAGACATCTTTGTCTCAAGCCTGATGTCCCACCAAGCAGTTTTGGCGTAAAGATGAATCTGACCTGCAAATTTGTAAGCAGATTCATAGCTAGATCCAGATCTTGAGACTTTTTTGGATCCAGGTTTTTGGTTCTGCCTGTTATATAAGGATCAAGAGCAGCTGCAAAGCTCAGATTCAGTGGTGAACTCTCCAGAGTGCCGAGGGCTGTGGATATGGGGTTTGGCTTGAGCCCAGAGCCCATCTCAAGTTTTCAATGTTGATCTTTTATGGGAACTGAACATTTGAACCTTTTCCCCCATTGTATCCTGCTTGTGTAACTACTGCATTCCTGGCTTTTTTGGCCTACAAAGAATATATTGTAGTGAGAGTAGAGAGGAGGGGCCTTAACGATGATTGGCAGCCCTCAGCACTACTATAAATTCATTCACAAAATCATAGATTCAAAGGCCAGAAGGGACCACTGTAATCTTCTAGACTGACCTCCTGTATAACCGAGGACAGAGAAATTAAGAACATAAGAACGGCCAGACTGGGTCAGACCAAAGGTGCATCTAGCCCAGTATCCTATCTACCGACAGTGGCCAATGCCAGGTGCTTCAGAGGGAGTGAACAGAACAGGGCAGTTATCAAGTGATCCATCCCCTGTCGCCCATTCCCAGCATCTGGCACTCAGAGGCTTAGGGACACTCATAGCATGGGGTTGTGTCCCTGACCATCCTGGCTAGTAGTCATTGATGGACTTGTCCTCCATCAACTTATCCCATTCTTTTTTGAACCTAGTTATACTTTTGGCCTTCACAACATCCCCTGGCAACGAGTTCCACAGGTTGACTGTGCCTACTATGAAGTACTTCCTTTTGTTTGTTTTAAACCTGCTGCCTGTTAATTTCATTGGGTGACCCCTGGTTCATGGGTTATGTGAAGGGGTAAATACTTCCTTATTTACTTTCTGCAAACCACTGAAAATTGTATAGACCTCTATCATATCCCCCATTAGTCGTCTCTTTTTCCAAGCTGAACAGTCCCAGTCTTTTTAATCGCTCCTCATACGAAAGCTGTTCCATCCCCCTAATCATTTTTGTTGTCCTTCTCTGCACCTTTTCCAATTCTCATATATCTTTTTTGAGATGGGGTGACCAGCACACAGTATTCAAGGCGTGGGAGTACCATGGATTTCTATAGTGGCGTTATATTTCCTGTCTTATTATCTATCTCTTTCCTAATGGTTCCTAACATTCTGTTTGCTTTTTTGACTTCCACTGCACATGGAGTGGATGTTTTCAGAGAACTGTCCACAATGACTCCAAAATTCCTTTCCTAAGTGGAAACAGTTAATTTAGACCCCATCATTTTATATGTGTGTAGTTAGGATTATGTTTTTCTTGCCCGGTCACATAACTCTTTGCAGCCAGCTTAGGACTTAACTTTCTTGAGTAATTTTGTATTGTCTGCAAACTTTGCCACCTCACTGTTTACCCCTTTTTCCAAATCATTTATGAATATATTGAAGAGCACTGGTCCTAGTACGTGTCCCTCAGGGACACCACAATTTACCTCTCTCCTTTCTGAAAACTGCCCATTTAGTCCTACTCTTTGTTTCCTATCCTTTAACCAGTTACCAATCCATGAGAGGACCTTCTCTCTTATCCCATTACTCCTTACTTTGCTTAAGAGCCTTTGGTGAGGGACCTTGTCAAAGGCTTTCTGAAAGTTCAAGTACGCTATATCCACTGAATCACCCCTTGTCTACATATTTGTTATGGAGATATACCTATCTCATAGAGCTGGAAGGGACCCCGATAGGTCATCAAGTCCAGCCCCCTGCCTTCATTAGCAGGACCAAGTACTGATTTTGCCCTAGATCCCTAAGTGGCCCCCTCAAGGATTGAACTCCCAACCCTGGGTTTAGCAGGCCAATGCTCAAACCACTGAGCTGTCCCTTATTGACCCTCTCAAAGAATTCTAGTAGATTGGTGAGGCATGTTTTCCTTGGACACAATTCTTGCTGACTCTTCCCCAACAAATCGTGTCCATCTCTGTGTCTGATCATTCTGTTCTTTACTATTGTTTCAACCAATTTGCCTGTTACTGAAGTCAGGCTTCATCCTCATCATCATGTGCCCACTACACCTCTAGCGTTTAGGGCAGTGACAAAGCTCCTCCACTCCTGTCTGTTTCTGGCAAGTCTTTCAATGGTTCCCCAGCTGTGCCTCAGGTTTTTCAGCTCAGCTGCCACAGCTCTTCGCCATCTTGTTTTCGGGCAGCCTCATTTTCGCTTGCCTTTAGGTGTCCATCTTATTGCCACTCTGGTCGTGGAATAGGTTTCCATCCGAAGCACATGGCCAATCCATCTCCCGCGTCTCCTGGCAATGATGGTGCGCATATCCTCTTGGCTGCACTGTGTCAATAGATCTTGGTTTGAGATTGTTCTGGCCCAAAATATATGGAGGATTTTTCTGAGGCAGGTTGTATGGAATGAAGACAGTTTGGACATGTCATACTTTCTCATTCCCCAGCATTCTGCACTATAAAGTAATGTTGAAAGTACGCAGCTCTGATAAAAGTTAGGCTTACCGGCCTGTAATTGCCAGGATTGCCTCTGGAGCCTTTTTTAAAAATTGGCATCACATTAACTATCCCCCAGTCATCTGGTACCGAAGCTGATTAAAGTAATACATTATATACCACAGTTAGTTGTTCTGCAATTTCATCTTTGAGTTCCTTCTGAACTCTTGGGTGAATACCATCTGGTCCTGGTGACTTATTACTGTTTAATTTATCAATTTGTTCGAAAACCTCCTCTACTGAAACCTCAATCTGGGACAGGTCCTCAAATCTGTCACCTAAAAAAATGGCTCAGGTGTGGGAACCTCCTTCACATCCTCTGCAGTGAAGACCAATGCAAAGAATTCATTTGGCTTTTCAACAATGGCTTCATCTTCCCTGAGTGCTCCTTTAGCACCTCAATCGTCCAGAGGCCCCGCTGATTGTTTGTCAGGCTTCCTGCTTCTGATGTAAACAATTGCTGCTGTTAGTTTTTGAGCCTTTTGCAAGTTGATCTTCGAATTCCTTTTTGGCCTCCCTAACTATATGTTTACATTTGACTTGCCACCGGTTTTGCTCCTTTCTATTTTCCTCATTAGGATTTGAGTTCCAATTTTTAAAGAATGCCCTTTTGCCTCTAACCATCCCTTTCAGTTTGTTGTTTAGCCACGGTGGTATTTTTTTTGGTCCTCTTACTATTTTTTTAACCTTGGGTATACATTTAATTTGAGCCTCTGTTGTGGTGTTTTTAAACAATTCCATGCAGTTTGCAGGCATTTCCTTCTTGTAGCTGTTCCTTTTAATTTCCATTTAACGAGCCTCCCCGTTTTTGTGTAGTTCCCCTTTCTGAAGTTAAATGTTACTGTGGGGGGCTTCTTTGGTATTCACCCCTCCCCACACACAATGATGTTAAATTTAATTATATTATGGATGCTATTACCGAGAAGTTCAGCTATAGTCATCTCTTGGACCAGATCCTGTGCTCCATTTAGGACTAAATCAAGAATTGCCTCTCCCCTGGTGGGTTCCAGGGCTAGCTGCTCTGAGAAGCCGTCATTAATGGTGTCTAGAGACTTTATCTCTGCATCCCATCCTGAGGTGACATGCACCCAGTCAATATGGAATTAGTTGAAATTTCCCATTATTACTGAGTTTTCTATTTTTGTAGCATCTCTAATTTCCCTGAGCATTTCACAATCACCAGCACCCTCCAGTTCAGTATATTCCTACTGCTATACTCTTATCATTCAAGCATGGAATTTCTATCCATGGTACTGTTTGATTCATTACGATTTGTACTATATTTGACTCTATGCTTTCTTTCACAGCACGACCTACTCTCTCATTCCTATATATCTTGTACCCTGGTATTATTGTGTCCCATTGATTATCCTCATTGCACCAAGTTCCTGTGATGCCTGTGATATCAATATCCTCATTTAATACCAGGCACTCAAGTTCACCCAAATTAGTATCTAGACTTGCAGCATTAATTCTTGGTTTGAAATAGAGCCTATCTTTTAGAAAGACATCCAAGCTTGGTTTAAAAATTGCTAGTGATGGACAATCTACCACAACCCTAGGTAACTTGTTCCAATGGCTAGTTACTGTCACTGTTAAAAAATTGTGGTTTATTTCCAGTCTGAAGCTGGCTAGCTTCAACTTCCAGCCATTGGATCTTGTTATACATAAGCTAGTAATCAGCTAACCGGGATGGAGATTGCAAGAGTAGACAGAAAACGTGAGCTGAAATACACTTACTGGAATACCAATAGTAAATAATACTATAATAGCAAATGAGGTGCTCATCACGTTAACCCCTTGTCATGCGCATTGGGTCTCACTTTTTGTCAAAATGGTGACGAATCCTTGACTGTCTCTAAGACTTAGCAGCAGGAGAACGCTGGATCTCCGGTAACACAGAGCTGTTTCCAGCGTTGTTCAGAATCAGGACCAGATTTGTAGGCAGCTGAGCGAGCCGAACCGATCCATCCAACAGTTCATGTCACAGCGCCTGCGGTGGAGGCTGATATTAAAATACAGCATATGGAAGATCTTAACGAGCAGAGATTTATGGAGCAGGCAGTGCAAAGACGCCAGGACGCACACACCCACTAATCTCCCTGCTACATGGTTTGCGGGCCCGATCCTGCCTGGAAATCAGTTCCCATCCCATGTGCAGGATTCCAGCTGCGAGATATCTCCCATGGCACCTGCCAGACTGTACGTGCATCCCTCTTAACTCCTCTCCCCCCCTCCATGACAAGGAAGGAAAGAACCTGACTCCGCAGCACTAACCAGCGCAGGCAGGAAATACACAGAGCAGCTAACGGCACATTTTAAGGGGAAATAATGGGGCATTACGTCTCCCTCCTCGTTACTTTTATGGGAAGCCCATAAGGTGGGTTTTTTTTTTCCTTTTTAAAATGTAAGTGTACTTAGTGCAAGCCAACAAGAGGGGAAGGGGAATTGGAGAGGGTGGCTGAGGCATTAAGAAAGAGAATCTTGAATAAACAGAAGTTGGCCCCAGTCTACTAACCCCCTCTGAGTCATCCTCCGCAGGCTCAGATAACACCCACCCTTACCCTCCCCAAGACATAACAACACAAAGGGCCTGGCTTCTGCATTTCCTGTCCACCCATGATTCCAGTTCCAACTGAGACATCTCAACCCTTAGCTCTCTCTGCCATCCTTTTCTCTTTAAAAATACCAGTACTGTATGCCTGTGCTTTCTGTGTACTGCACCTTTAAATCTCTAAGGAGACAAGCAGCCATTTTGCGTTGAGTTCAGTACAAAGGAGACGCTCGCACTGCGCTCTCTCTCATGGCGATTTTGTTGGTTCTTGCTTTTTGCTAGTCTGAAAGCCATTTGGGCTGAAGGTATCAGCTTGCTCATTGTATATGGAAAAATGTGAGTGCTTTGATCCATCTCTGTTTATGGACGACTCAGTTTTTGTCCCCTAGGAACATTCTTCCGAGTATCACTGCTTTTATTGTTCTTTTACTGAAATAAGATCTCTGGAGATGCCTGTGTTGCCAGAAACATTTTCCCCACCTTAAGGAGCTCAGATATTTTGAGGCTCTTCACTGTTTACTATTGTAGCCTAAATTGCGTCCCCCAAAGACAATTGCACACAAAAGTGCAGCTCACAATTTCCTGTGTGATGCAGGGTGTATTCTATTGAATATTACCCAGCTCCTTTAAGATACCCACCCTCTGAAGAACAGGTGAGATTTGAAGGTTGCAGGGCCTGTCTGTGCCTATTTATGAAACTCTTTATACACATCTGTATTATTCCCCAATTTCACAACTTAGAAACCTGGAGTCCTTCATGAAAAAGAAATACACCGAGTTAAATACCCTTTGCAAGTCCCAGTGGCAGCCATTAAACTCCTCCTGCTCCTGATTGTGCTCCTGCCAGAGTATGAATAGCTGCATCTCTCTGTGCCTCGGCTTCTCCATTTTTAAAAGGTCTAGTAATGCTTGTCCGATTCACAGGGTGGTGATGCTCAGTCTGCCCACGTCTGGAAAGCACTTTGGATTCCTCAGAGGGAAGCACTCTTAAAACATGGTCCTTGACAGGCAGGGGAGTGAAGGTGGCCGCTGTACCCTAGAGCAGAAATGAACTGAAGGCCTAATTTCCCACAGCCTGGATCCTTGGTGAGTCATTTAGATGGCCTCAGAGGGCTCTGAGAGTCTCAATCCGGCTACCGATGGGCTGGGAGACTTGGGAATCTCTCGACAACACTTAACTTTGAACCAACAGCCCTATTTCGGCTCAAATGTTCAGTCATATGGTGCTGGGTCCTCCTCATTTCCCCATTCAAGCAGCTACAAGGTTTGCTGATCGCTCTTCGGAAACACCGGGGTCCCTGGGGAGTGCCGACATTCAGGCCAGTTGGGGATGGATTTTCCTATTTTCGGTGCTTACCTGGTCCCCCATTATCCTAATATCTGAGCACCTCACAGTCTCTATGGAACTGAGCATCCGATCATCCCCATTCTATACGTGGGGAAAGCGAGGACAGAAAGAGTAAGTGGCGTTCCCAAGATCACACACAAAGTATGGGTCACAACAAACAACTCAACCCAGTTCTTCCAAAGGCCAGGCTAACACCCTAACCACTGGATAATCCATCCTTCTGTGGAGCGTATATCCCTAGAGGTCCTTTTGGTGCAGGGCCAGGACAACTTAAGGCCATCACCTACTTCCCACACATTTTGCGGGGTTCTTAATTCAACATAGGTGTATTGTTGTCTCATTAAAAACATATAAAATGTATCACCCTGCTCCCTGAGCTCCTAGTAAAGACCATAGATGCACCATGCTTCCAGAATCTTAATTCATTAAGATTTTCCACATATTTGCCAGCCCCTTCCCCTCTTGAGATCTCAAACCTCAGTTCTTTAAGTCCTGTGGCACCCTTATCATGTAGAGTAATGTTTCCCAAACCGTGGACTATGGACCACTGGCAGGCCATGGCATGCTCACCAATGATACATGGAGAGCTGGTCAGTCATATGCTGCTGGCTCTTTCTCCTCATTTGTAAGAGGTTTCCTGACTCCTCTTTCAGGCTACGGGGTCTGTAGGGAAGCATGTGATCTGGCTCTTGCGCAGTCAGTTTGCAAAAAGTCAACCTAAAATAAGGTGAGCTGAGTTCTGCCTCTCTCTGTGTAGGGAGCAGCCTGCTTTGTCTCTCTCTGGTTTTGGTTCTTGTGTGTTAGAGCTCTAGATTCTAAGAAAAAAAGCAGTGTGATGTTGCAAGCTTCCAGAATGAAAATTTTATGTTTTTTGTCTAAACTTCTCTCTTGTGTGCATATGTGCCATGAACATAACAGTTTCCAGCTGCTACATCACACTGAAACAGCTAAAATGAATTCAATCCTTTCCTAGTGTCACTTTTCCATGTAAGCATTTGCTATAGTTTGTCATGGGGATATTTGGGATCGGAGGGGAGCTAATCCAGGTGGTGATGAATTGGAAGAGGAATTGTCCATCAGACAACAACGTCTCTGTTAAAATAAGAACCTCATGACATAGAGAAATATGAGCTAACTGAGATCCACAAGCCCAGATCCTCAGCTGGTGTAAATTGATATCGCTACACTGATTTCAGTAGACCTGTGCTTTCTGATGTACACTGGCAGAGGCTCTGTCCTCAGAGACGGTGGCTTGTCCATATTCAAAACTGAGAGGCAGAAAGAGAACCCAGGCGTCCTGACAGCCAGGTTCTTGTTGGGATCCCCATACCATGCTGCCTCTCATATGCCATCTTGATTTATGGTCTTGGTCACGGTGGTGCCTTTGTTTACATGAAATGCTGTCGAGTCTATGGGGGGATTGCAAGTGTGTCTGTGGTAACGTGTTGTTTGATATTGGTTGGTGCATAGGTCGAAGTTTACCAGAGAGAGAGACGGCTGGAAAGTCAAATTCCCTGCAGACAATTCTGTGTCTGTGAAATCCGGGGATGGCCGATCATGTGCTGCGATGCCATTGCTTTCTGCGCTGCCAGGCCTTACGGAGAACACTGCAACGTCTCAGCTGCCAGCGCTGTAGCTCTTTGCAATGTGTCAGGTCAGGTCATGTACTGGGGAGCGGGGGGGAATCACGTTTTCACGTTATCTGATCCGTCTTGTTGCATTATTATAACAAGCAAACCCCGGAATCCTGGTCAGCTGCCGGGCTGCACGCCTGCCTGCGTCCGTCGCTCTCTGCTCCGACGGTTCTGAGCTGATTGGAACGGATTTGGTTTTTTGAATGAAAAAATCAAGTGTGGGAATTGGGAAGTGCAGCTCTTTAGTGACAGCATCGCGGGTTTCCTCGTGGGGCCTCTCTCACTGATTCCAGATCAAACAGATGTTCCTTTCTAGCGTCCAGCCCCGCAAACTCACCCGCGGTTCCTTCGCCAGCAGCAGTCAGGAAGATTCTATAGGACAATCTCTACCCTCAGGAAGGCCTGTGCAACCCCACTGTCACATTCACAGAGTCCAAGGCCAAAAGGGACCGCTCCGATCAGCTAATCTGACCTTCTCCATAACATGGGCTATGGGCCAAGGCCCCAAAATTTACAAGGTCCTTACATGTGTGAATAGCCCCACAGAGATCAGTGAGTCAACTTCACGGTGACAACAGGTGATAACAACTCAGATCCTCATGCTTCAAAAAAGCACCAGCCCCTACCACTTAAGTGCCAGGAGAATCTCCATTAGAGGAGAGAAGAGCGGGGGCTATGACACATAGGTGAGCAGTTCCGATTCCATCCAGAAGAGGGTAATGGTGTACATTAGCCTTCACATTACAATATATGTTAGTGAGAGATGGTAGTGAGGCTCTTCCTTGGAAGGAAGGTGGTCTGGCCCGGGGGTGAGGGCAGTAGCTGGAGACCCACATTTGATTCCCTGCTCTGCTGAAGATTTCCAGTGTGCCCTCTTGTGAGTCCCTTAGTGCCCCATCTACACAATGGGGATATTAGCACTGCCCTACCTCTCAGGGGTGTTGTGAGGATACACATGTTAAAGACTGCGAGGTGCTCAGATACTGTGGCCATAGGGGCCATATAGCTATTTAAGAGAGATAGCCTCACCCCTTCTAGGCTTCCCACCACACACACACAGCTCTGGCGATGCCACTCAGTCCCCAGTTGTTCCAGTCCCCGTCTCCTTCACATAACTCTGCCAAAACTACTCTGACCAGCAACCCCCCCAGCTCCAGCCCTGACAATACACCTCACTCCTGACCTGCTCTTCTAGTCCTGGGGTCTCACCTCAGTCATAACCAAAGAGCCCTTCAAGCCAGTCCCAGATGTGGGGCCTTCTCACCTCTATCTCTCTGCCCACCCACCCAAGCTGTGAATTAGTGCTGGGTGTGTAGAAACATCTCCTTACGCCTCATAGAATATCAGGGTTGGAAGGGATCTTAGGAGGTCATCTAGTTCAACCCTCTGCTTAAAGCAGGACCAATCCCCAGACAGATTTTTGCCCCTAATCCCTAAATGGCCCCCTCAAGGATTGCACTCACAATCCTAAATTTAGCAGGCTAATGCTCAAACCACTGAGCTAGCCATCCCCCCAGTTTCAAACCCAGACCTCCAGAAGGGAAAGACCTAATACTTCCTCCAGCCCCTTGACTTTGCTCTAGTCCTAACCCCATCCCCAGCCTTTCCTGAGGTGAAACCATTCTACTTTTTGTTGAGACTGTACTTTGCCAAGCTATCTCCTAAGGGAAAGGCTGGGTGGCGGAGGAGTTGGCTTTAGGCTGAGTGCAGCCTGTTTGGTCTAGCAGGACCTGGTGACATGGTCAGACTCAACTCCCAGCCACTCACTGTCCTCTAATCACCCTGGGGTATTTCAGGAGGCAAGTGCATTTGATTCATCACTCCTTTATGCAAAGATAGCAGCAGAGGAAACAAACAGCGTGCTCGCTCCCCTCCAGACACTTCCCACTGATAAAATTGTCCCCTGGCTACTCATTATCACAGAGACATCCTGGTTGATTTCACTCCTCTTGGTGTGGGGGAAAAACCCTCTGGAGTTCCTTTGACTTACAAGGTCAACTCACCAAGGCCATCAGCTGGCTGGTGTCTCACTGAGGGCAAGGACCAAATAAACTGCCAAGACGCTGACAGATTGTTCTCCTGCTGCAGAATCCACTGGCCACCGACATATCAAAGTCAAGACTGTGCAAACCTTCTCCCTGGGTGGCGTGCATTCGCTCCAGAACAGCAGACACATCTGGCTAGAGCCAGGAAGTGGTTGCTGGCTGGGTTTGGCAACAGGGGAGCTCGTAGCTAATGTATTCTTACCTCATCGGTAGGTGACGCTGCAACAGAAGACGAGGCCCAGCAGAACATTTCAAGGGGGAATAGAGCGGGGTGTTTCAGCCAACCAACCAGAAGCACGGGTCTGCTCACCTCTTCCTGACTCCAGCCAAAGAACAGCGATGGAGCTGGGGTTATGAATTGCTTGTAATAAGGCTATAGGAAATGAGAGATTAAGGAAATGAGTCATTAAGTGATTACAAAGACATGTGGCGCACACACATTTGTGGCCAGCAATAAAATGTTGAGCAACCGTAAAGTTCGTCTATGGGCGGGTAGGGAATGTTCCTGCTGAATTCATGCGTGGTGGTCCTGAATTATGGCTTGGTGGACATACCTGAAATGAACCAGTAGCGAGTTTCAGTTACTCGGAGTACAAGATCTGTAAAATAGCTTTGCCTAGCTCAGAATCACCCCTTAGATGCCAGGACCAATGGCCGGACCAGACAGAAATATTCCAGCAAATGAAAGGGGCTCACCCTCTGTTGCTGCAGGATCCAGATGCATGGGGGTTTCTAGTGTGGTGCCTGAGCATTTGCTCTCTCAAGCCTATTTTGCAGGGCTCTAGTACTATAAGGAAAGCTCCATTATACCACGCAGCAGAATGGAGCTCGGAAAATGACAGTGGCTGATTCCTTCTGCCCAAGCCTATTAGCAGTTTTCCCCTTTGCTCTGACCAACCTGTGGATCACACTGTAGCTGCTACAGCACAGAGGTGCTGGGGGGAGAAGCTGCAGGAAGCTCTTGTTCCCACCCCCATCCCGCCCCGGTGTTTACACTGCCTGTATACTCTGGGAGCGAGAGGCAGAAGCAGCATTCCCCAGTGCCACCAAAGGGAATGGCTGGATGGGATTGAGGTTGGGTCATGGGCTGGGCTGGCTAGAAAACAAGAATTCCATTTAGCAAAAAATGTCAAGGTTTCAGCATCTGGTTTCATTGCACACCAGGACTAAACCAAGACCTTGACTAGCTCAGTGGTTTGAGCATTGGCCTCCTAAAGCCAGGGTTGTGGGCTCAATCCTTGAGGGGGGCCATTTAAGGAACTGGGGGAAAAATCTGTCTGAGGATCAGTCCTGTGTTGAGCAGCAGGTTGGACTAGATGAGTCCCTTCCAATCCTGGTGTTCTATGAACATTTGTGGGGAAAAACTAGAGCAAGATCCACACCTAGGGTGACTAGATAGCCAGTGTGAAACACTGGGATGCTTTTTTTCTGGGGGGAAGGGTACAGTTATCTATATAAGATAAAGCCCTAATATTGGGACAGTCCTAATAATATTGGGACATCTGGTCACCCAACCCTCACCCCAGCATAGCCCAGCGGTTAGGATACTCACCTGATATGTAGCCCAACTTCAAATTCCTATTCTGCCTGATTGGCAGCAGGGACTTGAACCTGAGTTCCAGACCGGGCAGCTCTCACCCTCTCTTGATGGGGATGTTTCATTTTGCATACACAATTAAATATTCATCAGGCTAGATAGAGACTAACTGACGCCATCACCCTGCGGGCTGCAACCACGGGGCCGCTGGCTGTTCTGGGGTGTCCCTGTGCGCTTTTGACCAGAGATTCCCTCCTGGACCTGAGACACACTCCTGACAAACGTGTCATCTAAACTTATATACTTCCACAAAACGTTTCGGTTTTGACCAGTCAACATTTTCCGGCACAAAGCATGATGTTGAAATATTCTCAACCAGCTCTAGCCAGGATCTTGTTCTGTGGAGGGGGAGCAGTGCCTGTTCCATTCATTCTATGGATGCCGTGCATTCAGCTGCTGAGCGCATCCTCTCGGGCACCCCTCCGCGGGCCTTATCCACTCCCAGCCTCCCCTGGGATCCTGCCTCAGCCAAGTACTGCTTAAATAGGCCACCTCCTCCCCCATGTTGCTCTAGCCCTGGAGCTGTGAGTGTTTACAAGGGAATTCCAAAGTAAATTCCGAAGTAGCAGGATTCCGAGGTCACAGCTCCAGGCAGCTAGGATGAGCCACGTATCCCACTGAAACAGGGCCTCCCACACTGTTTGGCTTCAAGAAATTTCTTTAATCCCATCTCCTAAGAAGCCCCATCAGCTTAAAATGACCTGAACTCAGGACTGCCCACCCCTGTAGTCTGCGATTGTGCTTGGAGTCTCCCTGGTATTCTTCGGGTTGTGCTGAAGTCACACGAGCGTGCCCAGCCCTGAAACCTGATGCTCAGGCACTTAAGGCCTGAGCTGAGGATACCAGGTCTGAGCCCAATAATCTTATATATATGTATATTGTTACCCCTTTTGACCCATGCAGTGAGCCAATATTTGGAGTCTTGTGCATTGTTTCTGCTGGCGGCAGTAATTGATGGTGTTTTGCTGATGTGATCTGGTGTATTTATAAAGAACTTTACACACAGTCCTGTTTCGGTGAATACAGGAGGAATCAAAGAGCAGAAGGCAGTTTCTTCGCTCACAGTTCCAAGCCTCTTCCCAGCCAGCACTCTACCCAAAAGCTTGCCCTCCGCTTCTTCTCACGGCTACACTACAAGTGCTTCTCTTTCCTTCTCTTGGGCTTCCTTGATGCCATCTCTGGCCTCTTCTTTGGTGTTTCTGCTGCTTCTCTCTCACACACACACTCAGCCCCCTGCATTTGAGGGAATGAAGAAACACTGTCCTACATTAGGGCTGGTCTCCCCACCTATCAGATGTGACAAGTGTCAAAGCCAAATAGGGCTACATGGAGGTTATGACATTTCATTATTAATTCATGAAAATGTTTCATTTCTGATGGCACACACTAGGACAGCTTCACACAACTTACTTGACCGGCTGTAGGTCTTGCGCAAAGGAACCAATGGTTTTTATTTGGGTCATTTGTGGCTGATAGTTGATGATTGCCATCTCTACTGTAGTTATTTCTTGTGCTTAAAACGAAACCCTGAAATAAATATAACAAAAAATAGTATCTCCGTTGCAGATAGCTCCTTTCATCCTGAAACATCCCAAGCAAGTAATACTCAAAGGAAATACATACTGCCCACTGAAATACAGCCATCTCTGGCCTGGGATAATGGATGCTCAACAGGGTTCAGTGTACAGTAGTTTAGGAAAGGAAGAGAAGATGAGTTCTCTATCCAACTGAAAATTCAGGGAGAAATTTTAGGGAGACAGGCTAAGTGAAAAAGAGGAAAGCAGTTGGACAATTCAGCCAGGACAGCCGGGCTAACATCTCGTTCTCTGGCAAAAAGTGCCATGAGAGTTTAAATGAACAGGTTCTCAGATTTATAGCTGATCAGAAAGTCCCCCTGGGAACTTCGCACTGAACTTTGTCTTCTGCCACAGTGACCCCTGCTGTTCACTGTTAATATAGCAGTGGCCACATCTAGCAGGCAGCATTCACCTCAAGCCATGCTGGGTTCCATACTAACGGAGAAGGGAGCATGAAGCACTAACGTCTCTTCCAAAAGAGACGGTGGAGGGGTAGCTTGATCGTAGCCGATAAGGTCAGTACCTATATGGGGAACACACGTTTGATAGTTGGCTTATCAGCCCAGCTGACAAAGGCATAACAAAATCCAGTGGCTGGAAGCTGAAGCTAGACAAATTCAGACTGAAAACAAGCTTTAAACTATGACCTTCTGGCCCTAGAATCTATGAAAAGTGTTGTGGGTTTTTCTTGTCACGCTGCCATCCAAGTATATATTTTGCCTGGTGTTTCCATAAACATAGAGATGCATGTAACTGAAGGGGCTGATGGGAACATATGCACTGCTTCTGGATGATGCATCTAATGCAAGGTTAGAAGACCAGGAGGTCTTGAAAACCTATGGAGTTTCCTTAGCTCTAAAGTCACCTAATTGCTTCCAGTGTTGCTCTGAAATAGCTGGAGTTTCCAAGACCTCGTAGCCCTTGAGAGGTTACATTGTAATGCTATCGAGAGACCTTTAATACCAACCCGTATGAAGTCATGTCGTCCTGAGAACGATAACACCAGGAAGAGATAAATCAGTCCGGCAGCACCTTGCGTGCAGTGCACACGCATAATAGGGTATTCCTGGGAGCACCGAAAACACACGTGTGTATATTGAGGCAGGAATTTCCCCAGGGTGGTTTAAAATGAACATCTATAAATTTTGGGCGTGAGAGTGCAGTAATGTTAAAAGCATAGCACCAGTGGGGAATCGATAACTCTGGAGGTTTTGTAGAAGGAGAAACACCAAATTCCTCGGTAGACCAAAGCGTGTACCCTCTGAGGGTTGGTTTGTGGCACATGTGAAATGAGTTGAGGGGTCTCAGTCCAGTTCTGAAAAAACTTATCATACTCGAGACACCAGTAAGGTCCATGTAGCCTGAGCTACCCCTCAAGCCCTTGCTGGCAACCTTCAGGGCAGAGGGAGACCCCATGGAGGAAGCAAGCACTGAATCATAGAATATCAGGGTTGGAAGGGACCTCAGGAGGTCATCTAGTCCAACCCCCTGCTCAAAGCAGGACCAACCCTCAACTAAATCATCCCAGCCAGGGCTTTGTCAAACCTGACCTTAAAAACCTCTAAGGAAGGAGATTCCACCACCTCCCTAGGTAACCCATTCCAGTGCTTCACCACCCTCCTAGTGAAAAAGTTTTTCCTAATATCCAACCTAAACCTCCCCCACTGCAACTTGAGACCATTACTTCTTGTTCTGTCATCTGCTACCACCGAGAACAGTCTAGATCCATCCTCTTTGGAACCTCCCTTCAGGTAGGTGAAAGCAGCTGTCAAATCCCCCCTCATTCTTCTCTTCTGCAGACTAAACAATCCCAGTTCCCTCAGCCTCTCCTCATAAGTCATGTGCTCCAGCCCCCTAATCATTTTTGTTGCTCTCTGCTGGACTCTTTCCAATTTTTCCACATCCTTCTTGTAGTGTGGGGCCCAAAACTGGACACAGTACTCCAGATGAGGCCTCACCAATGCCGAATACAGGGGAATGATCACGTCCCTCGATCACTGATCTAGGTAGTATGGAACAAACTACCAAAGAAAGTGGTGGATTCTCCATCCCTTCAAATCAGGACTGGGTGCCTTTCTGGCAGATATGCTTTAGTCAAATGCAAGTCACTGGCTTCAGTACAGAGCTCCCTGGATGAAATTCTCTGGGTTGTGTTATATAGGTCAGACTAGGTGATCTAATGGTCCTGTCTGCCCTTCAAATCTATGAATCTTCGGTGGATAAACAGAGGAATTCAGTCCCCAATCTGGCACATTTCAGTACTAATGATACCTAACTCTTACATAGCTCTGCTCATCAGTAGATCTCAAAGTGCTTTACAAAGGAGGCCAGTATCACAATCCCCATTTTACCGCTGGGGAAACTGAGGCACAGAGCTGTGCTGTGACTTGCCCAAGGTCACCCATCAGACTTCTGGCAGGGCTAGACATACAACCCATGTCTCCTGAGTCCCAGCCCTCCTCCCCGGGCACTTCAGTCTTTTCCCTCACGCACAAAAAGTGCCGTCACGTGCTAGTTGCATGATGTACTAATTCCGACCGTCCCTTGTGGGTACTGAGCTTTTCATCCGCCTTCACGTGCACTGTCCTCTCCTATCATACGAGATCAGTCTCAGCTGGCTAGCCAGGAACACTTTCCTGTGATTTTAAACACAGTAACGTTACTTAAAAGTCACCTGAAATTTAGAAATGAAATCAGCCAGCCTCCTCAGAAGCTATGGATTGTTCTGAAGTTAAGGCTGTCTTTCCCAAGCCTCACAGGGGAACAATACCCTCTGTGTTATTCACGGGAAGGCCTGGAGGCCCCAATTGAATTCAGAACCCCATTCCCCTAGGCACTGTATATAGGCAACAACTGCCACCTTAGTCAACACCTGGGCTCAAACCAGGGCCTTCTAGATCTAACTGCAAGGGACTGCAAGGGACGCTACAATTAAGCCATGGAACGTGACACCCTCAGAACCTCTGCGGCTTGAGCACAGAGAGGGATGGTGATGGGCATAAGCCCCATCACCTGAAAGGTGAAAGAACCTCAAATAGTCATGCGCCACACCTGGGGAGGGGGGAGGGAGATTGACTAATTGCTGCCTGGCCAGAGCTAGGCCTTTTAAGGAGCTGAAGGCGGTTAGGTGGGGGAGACTGCAGAGGGGCCAGGTTTCTCTCCTGGAGAGATGTCCTGGGAGAGGGTTTAACTGACAGGGAATGATAGAGGAAGTGCTAGAAAGGGCCTGGCCCTCTGAGGCAGGGCCAACAAGGAAACTACAGGGGAGCCTGAGAGGGGTAGAAGGGCTGTTAGTTTGAAGATTTGTTTGGCCTTTCATTTGGACTGTCTGTGTTACTCTGGAAGGGGATTAGCCTTTCAGGCGACTGGGCCGGGGGGCCCAAGCCACAGAACACCTCAAGGGGGAGCTGGGGGAAGACGAAGGCTGGGAAAGACCATTGTAGGGCTGATGGAGGGCCCAGTAGGGGTGCCAGAGGTGAGGACTCCATGCAGTGCTGTGACCAGCTGGGGTGCCCGTGCAGCCAGGATGTGCTGTTGCAGCAATGCGTGAGACCGGGCTTATCCTGAAGAGCTTACAGCCTAAATAAACATGACAGATGAAGAGTGGGGGAGAGAGAGAGATGTGATGTGACCAAGGTCATATGGCTGGCCGGTGGCAGAATGGGGAGTAGAGCCCAGCTCTTGTGCCTTACCCACTGGACAATGCTATCTCCTGTGGGGTAGCATTCTGCTTTCAAGTACACCAGTGAAGAGGCAGATGCTGATCTCAGTTATACCCATGCAAATCAAGCGTAGCCTTGCTGGAGTGAATAGAGCTGCTCCTGGCTGACGCTGCTGATAATAAGGGTGGAACCTCGCCCTGTGTGTTGATGAATTAATTAGCTCATGGCTTGAGTTCAGCGATGAACTTAAAACAAAAGCCTAAGTCTCTGGGCAAGCTGGGGATCTCAGCTTCACAAGAATAGGGTGACCCCCCCCCACCCCCAGATTTGCAACTTCCTCTTGTTCTCCCTTCCATGGTGCAACCCAAGCCAGGCTCCACTGGTGCAGGTCCAGCTGTTCTGCCCAGAGCCAAGCAATCAGGTGGGGCTCCATTTTATCTCAGTCCTCACTCAGGCCAATGTCTGGCATCAGGACTGCAGGATTCATCCCATAAAGTTTAATAAAACTTTCATTTTAATGAAACCTGAATGTTGGGAGTAGACCCCTGGACAGTTTCCTCACTAACCAGCTGCATAATGCCCATCAACTACCTGAATTTTTGATCCCTCAGTGCTAAATCACTCCGAGCTCAATTCAGCCCCACTGTGAGTAGACATAACTCCTTTGGCAACAGTCTTCAGTGTGCTTCATTAATTCTTTATGTATGTGAAGCACTCTGAGGATGGCACGGTCTACAAACATGCTAAGTACTCTTATTGGTAGGGCCCTACCAAATTCACGGTCCATTTTGGTCAATTTAACGGTCATAGGATTTTTAAAATAGTAAATTTCATGATTTCCACTATTTACATCTGAAATTTCATGGTGGTGTAATTGTCCTGACCCAAAAAGGTGTTGGAGGGTGGGGGAGTCTACAAGGTTCCAGTCCAGTGACGCTATCAGGCAACCAGAGTGGGTCAAAAAAATGTATGGGAACTGGAAATTGTGAAAATGGAATTGAAAAAAATATTTCCCCTCCCCTCCCTTTTTGTTTTGTTTGGGGTTTTTTTGGTCAAAATTGCCGTAATAATTTTACATCAAATAATCAACATTTTCCCAATTTTGATCAGGTCCAGAGTTACCCAGCATGCAAAGGGGGACGTGGGGAATGGCCAGTTCCAGGCTGCAGGTAGTGAAGAGTTCTGGAACCGCAGAGCAGGGAGAGCAGCGTCCAACCAAAAGTTTTCACGTTGCAAAAGCAGCTACAAATAGTCATCATGAAACCCAAGACCCACGGTGGTGCCAGGAAGCGCCTTTGAAGTTTACAGACTTTGGCACATATGAAATAAAAAAACCTGCCATGAAATCAAGTCTGGCATTAAATGAAATGCCCGAGAAGGGATGGATGGCAAAGAAGGTCTGTGGCTTTAGGAGCCAGCCAGCAGGCTGCACGCCCCATACTCACCCCAACTGACAGTTTGGGGAGGTTTGATCTTTTCTCCCGTCCAGCAGTTTTAGAAACAAGAACAGCTCCCCTCCTTGACATGGCTAAACTCCTTGCTAATGTGAATTAATACTAGGTTTCAGGGTGGCCACCGAGATAACGTGGTGTTGCGGAGGACTATAAACCAGAGCAGAGCATCAAGAGACTCATTCGCACCCCATCCGCGGCTCCTTGTATGTGTTCCTTCCCAGGAGCTGTTTGCAAATACCTCCACCGGTAGCTTCCAACTTATCACACTGCTTTAGATCCATGTGGGGCCTTTATCTGGACCAGGCGGCATCTTCAAGCTACGGGGCTCACTCTTTACTTACACAGAAAGGGAAAGGACAAGGGAGGGGGACGAAAGAGACAGATACCTTTCTGAGGCCCATTGCCCCTGTAATTCTCTTCATCTGGCTGGTGACCTCCCGGTGTCTACATGTTCTCTTTAATTCACACATTCCCCATCCCTTCTCAGAGCTGCTGTGTGCATTTCCTATAGACGCCGCAGCATTCATATTTCCCGGGCACCGAAGGGAATTGGAAGTGTGTAGAGCAATGTGCTAGATGTCCATCCCCTAGGAAGAGCAAATCTCCCCCGCCCCCTTCCCCAGGCCTAGCGCAATGTCTGTCCACAGTAGCAATTTGCAACACGTCGATATAATGTTACATCAGACCTTGGGCTGACCTGGTATGTTCATCTTGTAAAAATACTGCTTGTGCCATTCATCTCTCTGATTACTCCTGGTTTGTAACAGGTGGGACTGCAGGGGATGGGGAACGGAGGGAGCGGGGGGGGGGGGGGCTGCAGGAGAAGCCAGATCGGAGCTTTATCTGTAAACCCTGCTGAAAAATAAGCCCTTTGTTCATTCGTCCCACTGCCCCAGGGGTTCAGGTTATTCGAGAAGGAATTTCATTTTTCAGCCATTTTTATTCAGCTCCCACTGGAGTCATTGGGAGTTACGCCAAGGATTTCAATAAGGGCAGTACCAGACCTTAGCTTTGGTTACATGCCATCCTATTTCTGTATTCAGGCCAGCTTCATGTCGAATGCTTGTCTGAATTCTGTGAACTCCTTGGCCCTGCTGAGCTGGAGATCTAATACGGACTAACTGCCTCATGATTTTTCCGGTACGTCCTCATTCCCACTTGGGAACAGCTTCCGTGCTGGGACTTGATTCTGGTGCATCCAGCATTTGGTGCAGGTAGGAAATAGGAGGAGAAAGTTAACCAGATGTTTTGAACCCCGGAAAAGATAGTTTGAGGGGTTTCTTTGGTCTAAAAGTTCGGGTTTGCTCCTTATTGCACCTAAATTAGCGATGAACAAATCAACCAGCGGGTCAGGTCCAAATGATCTGCACTTTGGGTGAGTGTGAATCCCGATCTGAACTTTGTAGCCAGCCCCATCTTTGGATGACCCAGGGTTGGGAAGGCTGAGTACCTAGTGAAATCGCATGGAATGGATCTACCAAATCCAGGGAAAATGCTATACAGCCAAGGAAAATCCCACCGGTGGAAATAAGAGGAGGAACCCCCAGGCACACAGAGGGCATGGCTGCACTTGCAGATGTACAGCGCTTTGAGTTAAACCCGCCTTCGTAGACTGCAGTAGGGAAAGGGCTGCAGTCTGTCCACACTGCCAGCTGCCAGTGCACTGGTGTGGCCACATTAGCAGCTCTTGCAATGGCCACAGAGAGCAGTGCATTGTGGTAGCTATCCCAGCATGCAAGTGGCTGCAACGTGCTTTTCAAATGGGGGGGGTGGAGTGTGACAGGGAGTGTGTTGTGTGTATGTGGGGGGAGAGAGGGTGGGTTTTTGGGGGGCTGAGAGCATGTCAGCATGCTCTCTTGTAAGTTCAGACAGTAGCAGACCCCCCTCCTCCCGCCTCTCTCGCTCACACACAGCATTCCACAGTAATGGTTGCTTTGGCTCGGAGCAGATGGCATATCCAAAACAATGACAAGAGTGGCCACTTGACTGAAGGGGATTATGGGACGTTTCCAGAGGCTGATCAGAGCGCAGTAATGCAACACCTCATTCACACTGACGCTGGGGCGCTCCAGCAGGGGCGCAGCAAACGTTATTCCACTTTCCGAGGTGGAGTACCAGGAGCGCTCTAGCCGTGGAGTCAGAGCGCTCTATGTGCCTTGCCAGTGTGGACGGGGAGTGAGCTAGTGCGCCCGGGGCTGCTTTATTGCGCTGTAACTCGCAAGTGTAGCCAAGCCCAGAATGATTCAGTCAGTCTGCAGAGAGGTCATTGTCAGCCCATGCCTTCAATTTGAAGTAAGGTTGCTCCAAAGAGGGGCATCTGAATAGGAAACTGCTTGGATCCAGTGACTGTTGTAGCCCCATCCCAGAGGTAAGGATTTGAGCTACACCATATGGGGAGATCCCTATAGAAGGCCCATTAGGCCACATGGCCTTTTCCAGCACCAGTGCCCTATAGCAGGGGGGTTTCAGAATAGGTTTTCATTTGCAGTAGCCTTGTGCCTTTTTCCAGAATGGGATGGCACGTGCTTGGAGGGTAAATTAAGTTGTAATCTCAACTCCGATCAAAAAGGATGTCGAGCTCACTTCTGCCTCTGAAGATTGGGTGCTGGATGGGGCAAAGGAAGGAACACCAGTCCCTTCAGAGCTCAGACTGGCAAATAGGTGTCTGTTCCCGCCCCGGTCCACTTTTGTATGTGCCAACAGGAACTTGTTCATAAGGACTAAATTCCCTCTCCCCCTCACAAGAGGCTGCAAGCTGTGCCCACTGCTCAGAAAATAACCTGGTTTATTCCCAGCTGGCGCATTCCTGTCTCAGATTTTCTAAGGCAATTTCTTAGTCTGGGATTTGCCTTGTCCAGAAATGTTGGGCCCTCCAGCATTGGGTTCTGGGTTCTGGACCTTCTCTAACTGGGTGTTAGTCTTTGGCTACTGGATGAAGGTGACTTTTGCAAGGAGAGCTCATCTGGATTAATTCAGGGTTGTTCTTCCTCTTCTTGAAAAGCCATAATAAGAAAATGTTTCGGGGGCTGCCCCTAGGCCAGAGGTATCGTGCCCCACGCTGCACAGTCAGTGAGGATCAAAGATGAGCATTGACCTTGCCACCTGGAAGAAAGAAACCAAGCGTCTGAGCCAGTGAGTGTGAAGGGAAAGAGGTCACCGCAGCAGCCAGGTTGCCTCACAGTAGGAGATCCATTTACTTTTAAAGGGACAGTCTCATAGATATCTCCCCCACCCCCCTCAGAAAAAAAGTCCTCATCTCTCCTGTTTCAGTTTACTTTTTTCCATTGAGTCCCTCTGTTCCCTTTTTTCACTTTGCTCTCCTTGCCCAATGAAACGAGACGAGTCAATTTTACCTCCTGCTTCTCATCCATCAACACAAAGCGATCACATTTGGGACCCCAACAGCGTGAGGGAAAATGTGAAAAAATGCAACGTTTCCACTGACATTTAAAAACCAATCATTTAATCTTGTCTGCACATGATATTGCTATAGGACCTAAAAAACTTTATTGTTTAACCATACTCATAGTTTTTGTTGTTGTCCCATTAAACTGCACTGCCCCTTGCCTGGAACTAGAAAACGAAAGGGAAGTGACTTTCCTATTTTGCCTCTTCATAATGTATAAAGAAAGCCTGGAAGATTATTTTTCCATAAACAAAACATTTTAAAATTCTTCGTTTTTACCTTATCAATCTCAGGAATGGTAAGCCTGTGCTTCCCCAGAGGTCTTTCTTGGATAATGGAACCGGAGCTCACGTTTCTCCCCACTCTTTATTGGACACTTAAAGTAAATATGTGTTTACAAAACCCAAAGAGATTTAAGCAGCTTGAATAAAAAATATTTTCCCTCTCCAACAGGCATCACTTGTTTGAGATCTCTGCTGTTACAGTCTCATTAGTTCTCCAGTCTTCAGGAAATACAGCATGAATTCTTAAGGTATAATATATGTCAATAAAAACTTATGGTGGGGAGAAAATGATCAGGCTTCTCTATGCACCATAAAGACACAATAGAAGGGGGCAAACCCAATTACTTTTTTCTTTGCAAGTCACCTTCAAGGACAAACCGTCCCATTCCAATCAGAGATTTCATCAACCCACTTCCTTGAAACGATAAAGCAAGCGACACGTTTCATTGTGTCTGTCCCTGGCTTCTCCATGGTGTATCCTGGGTGCAAGTCTGATAACGCCTAAGAAGTTACACAGGGATGAATCTGGGTCCTTTGTTTAGTTTGATTTATGAGCATCCGAAGCGTATTCTCATTTGGGATGAGCAAGGATTTACACACATAGCTGCCATTAACACGAATGGGTACTTGTGTACAGTTAATCTTTGGGCGTTGCTGAGATAAAAATATACCCTGGGAATTTAATTGGCTGGGTTTAAGGTGTTCATTAGCAGAGTTTCGTTTCACAGCACACAGACATTGTGTGGATTGTTTTAGAATCACTTTTTTTGAGGTGACGGGGGAGTAGCTCCATGGAGAATTTAAACTGAATGCAGGTCACTTCCTTAGGACCCAGGCCCGCAGACACTGAGGCGAGAGAGTCACTTGAAGGATGATGCCCTAAATGTTCTACTTCTTGGACTGCACAAGCCAATGTTTGTTATTACAGGGATGCTTATGAACACTAGGATGCTATTAATATTTGTTACGGTAGCACCCAAAGACCAAGACTCCATTGTGCTAGGCACAAGAGACCATCCCTTCCCTGAAGAGCTTACCGTCGAAACAGACGAGAACAGACAACGGGTGGGAGAAAGGAAGAATTATTATGGCCATTGTACAGATGGGAAACTGAGGCACAGAGGGAGGGCGTGTCTCGCCCAGGGAGTCTGTGGCCAGGATGGGACTAGAACCCAGGACTCCACCCTTTCTCTGCCACTCCACATTTTTTATTGTAAGGTTGATTGTGACTCAGGAGGTCTGGGACCAGCCCCTCCATGTTGGTTATTATGGGCTGCCCCTGGATCTTGGGCCACACACATTTTTTTCTCATCATAGGTTTTAGTTTCGCCATCTATTGTTATTGCCTAGCAATTCTGGAGCTAACGGGGTTTGAACGTCACTATGCCACATGAGGACTAAACTTGCCAGGGAAGGCAAATGGAGGAAAGAGCGTAAGGGTGTTTGAGACCCCTTAGAAATGGGGCAGGTGGAAAAGCTGGGATGTCAGAGTGAGAGCCACTCAAAGAAAGGGACGAGGCAGCAGGAAAGATGGACCACATCTCTGTTGCTAGGTAACGGCGACTCACTTCTTTCTCACTTGCTAAGATTCGGGCATCAGAGCTGAATGCACGCGGCTTAGCCAGAGCCAGCCGAGATTCTCCTGTGCCAGGGCGTAGGATGGGAAAGCAATTTGAGCGACTGTCCCTGTCGGCGATGGCAGCCCGCTACGGAGACCACGACCAAGGGCTCTGATTAGTGCCAGCTGAAATGTGGACAAATGTCCCATTCGGAACTGCACCATCCAGGGACCCTGGCCCCTACTTAGCACGGTGAGGCCTCTGGGCATTTACACAACCTAAATATTAAATACAAACAATGATTAATAACCCAGTCCTGTCCATCTAGGACTCTGGGTGTGCTTTAACAGCCCTAAGAGGCAGGTGATTATTATCAGCCCTATTTAAGGCTGCCAGGGTGGTTAAACACTGGAATAAATTGCCTAGGGAGGTTGTGGAATCTCCATCTCTGGAGATATTTAAGAGCAGGTTAGATAAATGTCTATCAGGGATGGTCTAGACAGTATTTGGACCTGCCATGCGGGCAGGGGACTGGACTTGATGACCTCTCGAGGTCCCATCCAGAATCTATGAATAAGAATCTAAGTGACTGATAAACAGCGGCACAGAGAGATTAAATGTCTTACCCAAGGTCGCACGACCAGTCATTAGCAGAGATGTGATTAGACTCCAGACAGCCTGACTCTCAGGTGTCTTCTCTACCACTGCAACACGCTCCCCCTCAGAAGTATTGGCTGCAACTCCCTTCTGCGTGCTAGCAGTGCCTATCCTGCTGCGTGACAGTCATAGGCGTGTGCTTACTGATCTGTGGAACTGCCTGCAGCAGCCAGCCCTTGAGACAAACAGCTCAGCAATATTCCAAAAGGGATGAGTCTAACATTGAAATGAATGCATCTGCACTTACCCCATCTGATACCACTACAAGGGCTGTCAATCCCCGTGCACCTCGGGGACAAATTATCCCCTTCTGGGACTAGGAAGAAGCTTCTGCCATACGGAGGCAGTGTGGTCTAGTCGACAGCGCACTTGATGGGGATTCAAGAGACCGGGTTTTATTCTGGGCTCTGCCACTGACCCACCGTGTGACTTTGAGCAAATCACTTCCCCTCCTACCACTTCTTTAGGCCCCCTCTATCCCCAGTGTAGCAGAGGGACGCTAAGCCAGTTTAAGCAAGGGTTCAACTGATTTAAGTGTGTCTACATTAGGGGCTTGCACTGGTTTGTTTTTACACTCATATGGTTAAACTGGTATATGTTTCTGGTGTAGGCAAGGACTTAGACTGGAAGCTCTTTGGGGCAGGGACTGTCTCTGTGTACAGCTCCTAGCACAATAGGCCCCCAGTTTCGGTTGGGCCCTCTGGATGCTACTGAAATTACAAATAATAATTATTATTATTATAATATTGTACAATTCAGAGCCCTTAAGGGCTTTTCACCCTTCAGCTGACGCCTCTGGCATTGGCCACGGTCAGAGACAGAGTGCCAGACTTAAATAGACCATTCGTCTGTTCCGCTAGGGCAATCCGCACAATATGTTCCAAACTTCACTAAACAGCTTCCCACGGCCGCGAGCGCATCCAAGCATGCAATGAGGCTGCCCGGTGTCACTCTGCAGCCCCCCCTGCAGATCTCACGGAGCCCCTTTGCGAAATGCAGCAGAAAACTCAGTGAAAACAACACATGCAAGTGACAGAGGCAGGAGGGAAATGAATTTCGCTCTATTCTATTTCTTAAAAAATATTTCCCCTCAGCCTGGGACCAGAACGTCTTGGATGTAACAGAATACGTTCAGATTAGAAGGTTTTGTTACAGCTGTAATAAGCTTTCACAAAGGCAGTGACTCTAGAGACCCATATTTTATCTTGACTTTCCCCACTACATTAGATGGAGGGCTTAATACTGGAAATCTGGACTCCAGCACTCAGCACCGGGAAGTAATGAAGACTGACGGCTCCAAGCCGCCATGTGAAACTGGAATAAACTGGACCCAAAATGCGATAACAGGTTTTGGGATCATTTCCACCATCATCTGTTTGTTTATTATTAATTATTAGTATTTATTGTGATTTTTTGGAAGCCAGTAGCTTAGCAACAAGTAGTCTAAATCTAAACATCTCACACACACACACACACACACACACACACACACACACACACACACACACACACACACACACTATGCCCTGGAAAAAACCTGGATCTTTTACAACAATGTCTATAACAGCATCACATGGATCAACCAGCAACTTACTTGGAAGGAATCTTTGCTTTCCTAGAATTCGTGTACTAAGAGATAAAATGACCCCAAGTGATATGGCAGCTTCATAAATGCATTAACTCCCGCAGTGCAAAGCCAGCTACGCCATCCATTTGACCTAGAGCTGTGTGCAGCATGAACTGAGGATCTGATCCAAACCTCACTGATGTTATTGAGAGTCTTTGCACAGACTTTAATATGGTTAAATGTAAATGGATACATCTCGGAACAAAGAAGGCAGACCATAGTTACATGACAGGGGACTCTGTCCTGGGGAGCAGTGTCTCTGAACAAAGTTTGGGGGTCCTGGTGGATAATCAGCTGAACATGAGCTCCCAGTCCAATGCTGCGGCCAACAGGCTAATGCAATCCTTGGTTGAATCAACAGGGAAATCTCAAGTAGGCGTAGAAAGGGTATTTGGCCATGGTATTTGGTACTGGTGTGATTGCTGCTGGAATACTGTGTCCAGTTCTGGTGCCCACAATTTGAGAAATTGGAGAGGGTTCAGAGAAGAGCCACAAGTGTGATGAAAGGATTAGAAAACCTGCCTTCTAGTGATAGAGGAGCTCTATCTAGTTAGCTCAGCAAAGAGAAGGTTAGAGGGTGACTTGATTGTAGTCTATAAGTACCTACATGAGAACATATTAATATTCTATGTATTAATATTAATATTTAAATATTTAATAATGGGCTCTTAAATCTACCCGAGCGAGATATAACAGGATCCAACGGCTGGACATTGAAGCTAGACAAATTCAGATTGGGAATAAGGCATGAAGAGTAATTAACCATTGGAACAACTTACCAAGGGTCATTGTGAATTCTCCACCACTGACAATTTTTCAATCAAGATGGGATGTTTTTCTAAAAGATCTGCTCTAGGAATTATTTTGGGGGAGTTCTCTGGCCCGTGTTGTTATACAGGGCGCCAGTCTAGATGATCACAATGGTCCCTTCTGGCCTTGAAATCTATTAATCTATAATAGGTGTTGAATCAGGCCCTGACCGCCGTGGTTCTGAAGCAGCACTTAAACATGTGAACGTCTGGCCTTCCAGAGCTGGGTGAACTATTTTCAGTAAACAATTTGTTTGACAGAGGTCACAGTTTTTTTCTCTGTTCACAGATGATCTGCTCACAGATCACTTCTACCCATTTCGTGCTTATTTGGAATTGATTGACAATGGGTGAAAACGAGGGCAAAATGGCAATCACTATGCATGTCCTTTGATAGCTCCTGTATGTCTCAGGGTGTGGCTTCTGTCCTCAACTAGATAATGTAAACTTTAGAAGCAGGAAGAGAAATGATCAGGGAACGCCTGTCTTGGGCAAATCATACAAACAACTTTTCAAAATGGTTATGGAAGCAAGGCGCTCAGATGAATGGTTCTGATTGAGCAGGTAAAAGGGTATCGGGGGTAGCCGTGTTAGTCTGTATCTACAAAAACAACAAGGAATCTGGTGGCACCTTAAAGACTAACAGATTTATTTGGGCATAAGCTTTCGTGGGTAAAAACCTCACTTCTTCAGATGCATAGAGTGAAAGTTACAGATGCAGGCATTATATACTGACACAAGGAGAGCAGGGAGTTACTTTGCAAGTGGAGAACCAGTGTTGACAGGGCCAATTCAATCAGGGTGGATGTAGTCCACTCCCAATAATAGATGAGGAGGTCTCAATTCCAGGAGAGGAAAAGCTGCTTCTGTAATGAGCCAGCCACTCCCAGTCCCTATTCAAGACCAGATTAATGGTGTTAAATTTGCAACTGAATTTTAGTTCTGCTGTTTCTCTTTGAAGTCTGTTTCTGAAGTTTTTTTTGTTCAATGATAGTGACTTTTAAATCTGTAATAGAATAACCAGGGAGATTGAAGTGTTCACTTACTGGCTTTTGTATGTTACCATTCCTGATGTCCGATTTGTGTCCATTTATTCTTTTGCGGAGGGACTGTCCGGTTTGGCCAATGTACATGGCAGAGGGGCATTGCTGGCACATGATGGCATATATAACATTAGTAGATGTGCAGGTGAATGAGCCCTTGATGGTGTGGCTGATGTGGTTGGGTCCTCTGATGGTGTCGCCAGAGTAGATATGGGGACAGAGTAGACAATGAAGTTTGCTACAGGGATTGGTTCCTGGGTTGGTGTTTCTGTGGTGTGGTGTGTAGTTGCTGGTGAGTATTTGCTTCAGGTTGGGGGGTTGTCTGTAAGCGAGGACTGGCCTGCCTCCCAAGGTCTGTGAGAGTGAGGGATCATTTTCCAGGATAGGTTGTAGATCGTGGATAATGCGCTGGAGAGGTTTTAGCTGGGGGCTGTATGTGATGGCCAGTGGTGTTCTGTTATTGTCCTTGTTGGGCCTGTCCTGTAGTAGGTGATTTCTGGGTACCCGTCTTGCTCTATGCATCTGAAGAAGTGAGGTTTTTACCCACGAAAGCTTATGCCCAAATAAATCTGTTAGTCTTTAAGGTGCCACCAGACTCCTTGTTGTTCAGGTAAAAGGGACCGCCCATATCAAGGAAGAGAATCAACAGGTTTCATTCACAAGAGCAACTGCTGGATGCGTTTTGGCTCTAATCACCCAGCTCTTTCATTTGTGAGAGGGCTTGGTCTACAGCTGAGCAATTTCACGTGAACAGAGACACTGACAGCTTCCATGTCTCAACTGACTTTCAGATGAGACCTTAAAGCCAGGCCCTGAGCCCTTCTAGGAATTAAAGGCCCTTGGGACTCTTTGCCAGTGTAAAGGATTTAGATGTGATATCCTGCCCACCATCGGAGCATTGACCCATTCCACCTTCTGAAACTCTCTTGTCACAGTCACTTGGAGATGAGGATTCCTGTCCAAAACTACTGTTGTAAACAGCTGCTGTATTTCACCCTAGAGGTAGCTGCATTTCATTGCTAGGTGAAGTGATCCATAAGGCTAAATTTTCCCTTCTGCTTCAGCAAGTAGAGGTGGCTTAAACAGCTGGAACCTGGCCATGGATCACAAAAGCCACAAAAGCAGTAGAACGCTGTCTTTGTTGCATATTGCTGCCACCCCCCTCTGGCAGACCCTCTATTGGAGCGCTTCGTGGTTGGACGTCTGCACTCCCAGGCGTGCTCCCCTCCTGACCCTGTGGAGCTCCCATTGGCGATCTCCTCAGGAGTAAATCCTACTTCAGTTATTAACTTCCCTATCGGGTGAGCTATCGAAGAAAGAGCTGGAGAAGGCAGGACAATAGCTGTACAGAGGCATAGGGGTCGGGTGACTCTCTCATGCTTAAGGAGGGCTTGCGTAGGAGGACAGAAAAACCACTCCCACTCTCTCCACCCTCAGGGAGCAGGGAGAACAGAACTACGCAAAGCAGAGAGGTTGTGACACGCCCGGTCCGGCAACGTCCCCAGCCATTCTGCACTCAGCAAGGGCTCACACACACCTGGGTGGCTGGAGCCTTTTCGGCTGCCGGGGGGAACGTTGGCAGGGTAGCCGGGGTCACCCAGAAAGCACCACAGAGTCCGGCCTGAGGTCACTCCGCTGGAACGAGTGGAGTTACACCAGGGATGAAGCTGGCCGGAATAATTTAACTTCCACTTGCAACGCCTGCCAGCAGGGATCTCAGAGTCACACCTCTCTCCTCCAATAGAAAGCGTCTCTTGGCACGCAGCTCTCCTCCCGTCCCCACAGCCCGGAGCACCAGTCCAAGTCCCGGTGTGAGACCTGAACCCACCGTGACCTCCCAAACCCTGCAGTGAGGGATGTGCTAGCCAATGAGTCATGTTGACTCTGGCTTGAGTCTAAACGGGCCTCTTCTCTCATTCCAGAAAAACCACATTCACACAGCCAAGGTTGTGCTCAGCTCAGATGGCCCTTAACTCACCAGGATTAGCTGCCTGCCTTGACTTGGGGCTGGATGTGCCCAAGACGCAGCCCCACCCAGAGGGCAGTTTGGAGTCTTATCGCCCCAGGGAGACAATGCCTCCAGGCTACCTACCATGTGCACCCTATCACGTCAGCTGGGATGGTGTAGTTATAACCCCCCAGGTGTGCTGGCCCCCGTCCCTTCATGGCTGGTCTTTCCAGTGTGGGGAGGGGGCTAGCAGCCCTGCTCCCAGGGACAGGTATTGCTGGCCTGAAGCATTGAACTTTCCAGGCTGAATGCTAAGGGATTAACCACCATCATCAGAAGGTCTGATAGTAGTTTGTCTTTGGCAGACGGACCATCTGGATTGTGATCTCAAGGAAAGCCCACCCTGCTGCAGAAAGTGCTGCTGTTGACTCACTGGGTGGTGTCACTCCTGAACCAGAGCCCCAGAATGATGTTGCTGGAGCAGGGTGGGGGAGTGGCACCTTTCAGCTGGAGTCTAAACCCAATAGGTGGCCCTGGCAATTTCTGGTCAGTAAGGCTCCCATGGCACTTTCAGATGGAGGGATCTTAACTCCAGCTTCCTGGCCAGACTTCAGCGTTGGCAATTATACACTGACCACCCACAAGGATCCCAAAGCACTTTGCAGGCTTGATATACTCCCCTCGGGAGTGATTTCACCCACCACTGACATGCAGCCTCCTGGAAGGTGGAACATCGCAGTTGTGGAAGGCCCTGATTCAGCCAGGCATTTAACCACAGGCTTAACTTTAAGTATTCAAGTAGTCGCATCGAAGTCAATGGGTCAACGCAAGATTACGCCAGCACCCAATCAGTCAGGACATGAGATATCCAGTTGTAGCTACAGGGAGAAGGTAGGTCGATAGACTATAGTTACCCAAACTGAAATTTGCCAGGATACTGACCATTGCAGACATAGCTTTTCCTTTCCCATTACCTGATTTTTCTCTACCAATTTCAATAACCAGTAGGTTATTTTGCTAGAATATATTTGCTTTGCCCCCCAGCCCTTCGCTCTCTCACTGAGCTAAACAAAGAGACAATTGTTTCTAGTATATTAAAATTGGAGTTTGCTTTGATGGGTGTATGTTACAAGTTATCTACCAAGGTAAAAATTCAGCCAATCAGAGCCCCCTAAAAAGTCCAACATCATCCACGGTTGCCTATTGACATCATTCCAGTTCCTCACAGGCCCCAGAAATTATTCACAATAACCCAGCCCTGAAAATACCATCAATGGAAAGACTGAGAAGGCAGCAATGAAATTTCGAGGCCAGGAAAACATTTTTTTCCTGACTTTATTAACGTTGTGGTTTCTTGAATTGTCATATAATACAAATCACATTCACGGCATTTGCCTGTACTTACAACAAACGCCTCCTGTGGATATTAAATGTCTTCACTTCATAATTTAACCCCTGCAAAAGCTATTTATTGCCTTGTGTACTCCACTGATGTGAATATTGTCTTTCAGCCAATTGAAGCATGGCTGTGATTCTGGTTTCTGCGTACTGCACTTTTAAATAGAAGCGGTCTGCCTGGGGATGGGGCATGGATGGGAAGGTGAAAGGTTGAAAGGGGATTCAAGAGAGCAGATCTTAAAGAGTGAGAAACACACTCCATAGTGTCCCTCATGGAGACTTTATATTCGTTCTTTCTTGTGGGTTTCTTTCAGCCGAGATTTGCTTTTAAAGTACATGTTTGTCCACAGCAGGGTATAGACAGGTGAACAACGTAGAAGCCACTGGTGAATGCCTCCATCTGAGACAATCCACAAGGCATATAAGTTGTGACAGCCCTCAGCTACAGAACGGGAGCTGTTTAGCTCAAGCAGCTGCAACTCACGCTTCTGGCTCTGGAGATTCTGTCCCTGGCGTGTTGACCAAGAAAGATGCCGCCGTCCCAAAAGCTTCCAACTGAAAATTCTGGATGAAAGTTCTTAAAGAAGGCACAACCTGGCCTGTATCCTACTGTTCATTGCGCCAACCGCTGGGTCCAACTGCACAGCTGGAGAGGGGCCCCCAATGCACCACAATGGGCTCTGGTTTCTTCAGCACTCAGATGCCAGGTAGGGCTGAGCCTGTCAGGACTTGGGGAGTCCTGCAAGAGAAGTGCTTCTGTTGTCCTGGGGGTGATGGTCACAAAAGATGCCTTGCGTATAATACTTAGTCCTGCCATGAGTGCAGGGGACTGGACTAGGTGACCTCTCGAGGTTCCTTCCAGTCCTAGGAGTCTATGTCTATCCCAGCATAACAGTAACATGTTTTCCTTAAAAACAACAAAGAGTCCAGTGGCACCTTAAAGACTAACAGATTTATTTGGGCATAAGCTTTCATGGGTAAAAAACCCACTTTTTCAGATGCATGGAGTGAAAATTACAGCTGCAGGCATTACATAATGACACATGAAGAGAAGGGAGTTACCTCACAAGTGGAGAACCAGTGTTGGCAGGGCCAATTCGATCAGGGTGGATGTGGTCCACTCCCAATAATAGATGAGGAGGTGTCAATTCCAGGAGAGGCAAAGCTGCTTCTGTAATGAGCCAGCCACTCCCAATCCCTATTCAAAGCCAAATTAATGGTGTTAAATTTGCAAATGATTTTTAGTTCTGCTGTTTCTCTTTGAAGTCTGTTTCTGAAGGTTTTTTGGTTCAAGTATGGCTACTTTTAAATCTGTTATAGAATGTCCAGGGAGATTGAAGTGTTCACCTACTGGCTCCTTAAGGAGCACTTTTTCGTTTATAAGATTTCAAACCCCTTTACAAAGGTGGGTTAATATGATCATTGTCATCTCGCAGAGAGGGAGACTGAGGGCAGAGATGTGACGTGACCTGCCCGGGATCAGACCACCAGTCGATGGCAGAACCAAGGTCTCTTGATTGCCAGCCCATGCCTGATCCAACGGGCAGCACGGCCTGTCTTGCATGAGTGGTGGGATGGCAACTCCAGTGGGAAAAGCCAAGCTTGAGTAATTACAATTTGCCACGCCCCTGGAGTTTCGATGAGTTATGGTATTCTTCTTCACTTCCTGTCCCAAACTCTTGTCAAGCAGCTACCACCTTGGGAAGTCGGGGGATACTTTTGTGTGTATATAGTCATTTGTAAAGTGCTTTTTGATCTCGTGGGATGAAAAGCGCTGAATAAATATAAGATATTATTGTCTAGAATTTGTCTTCTCTAATTCTTTTCTCTCTATGAGGGCGTAACTGCTTTGCAACCAGCGGAGTTACACCGGAGATGGATTTGACCCATTGAGCCATCGGGTATAAATTTGGAGTGATTAGTACATCCAGAGGTGAATTAAAGACTTAACAATCAGGGCCAGAATGCTCTAAAATGAACCCTAACTGTTGTTTGTGCCTGTCCACAACTTTGTTTAAAACTGTTTAAAACTCAAAGGCCCAGGATGGACGCAGCCTAAATCTCTGTCTTCATCTGCCCTGTCTGCGTTAGCAGAGGGACCCAGAGAAGTGTGCTTGTCAACTGGGGAGTGAATCAATGAGTCAGCACTCAGCAGGGAACTTGAGTTCTGTATAGCTGGCTGCCTCTGCATTTGGCAACTCAAGATGCTGAAAGAGACAGAGGAATTATGAGGGTTTATAGCAGAGTTCAGGGCGCCGGGTACAAAAGCTTCTATGTCAGACGGAGGTGGATTTTGCGCACCCTTCTCAGGTGAAAATGTAACCGTGATGAGGCAAAAGCTACCGTCATTTCCATGCTGTGTTGGCCCCGGGGTCCTGAGTCACCCTGGCAGCAGGTGCGTCAGAAAGATACCCATTCTACCAACCAAAAGGACACGAAAAGTTGTTTTGAAACATTGTAGTGGGTCTGAAAGGGGGCTTGATTTATGCACTTTGCCCAGCGGCCGTGACTTGGCAGCAAGTACGCACCATTCCGGCATCACAAAGATTTCAGTCGAGAAGGCGGCTCGAAAGTTCCATCCCCTCCGCCTTGCTCGTCCCTAATAGATCACATATGGGGCTGATATTGAGTTTCTTGATTGCATTTTTATGGCTTTTTGATTCTGTGCTCTGTAGCTGTTTGTGTACATAAATATAGAACGGCACTTGGACTGGCGTTCATCCTGGCAAGCGACCTCTTGGCAGTGCTGACAAGCTGCATATCTACCTTCTGAGCTATGGATGGGTGGGTCTTTGCAATTTCCCCCCAGTTTCCAGCAGTCCTCGGAAGGGCCCTGCGTAGTTATACCTAGAGCAGGGTCCTTCTACGGTTTGATCTTTGTCTCCCTCCCACGCTGCGTGAAAGCGGCTTCCACCATCCACTTTCAAGAACAGTAGAGATGGCCTCTGAGCCCTGGGGTGGAAGAGGTAGGTTGAATTTCACATCTGGCTCCTCTCTCTCTATAATAGGGCGGACCAAAACCCTGGATCCAAACACCCCGGAGCTTTGACATGTTAGGTCTTGATCTAGATTTTGCAGCTCATGTCTGAAAGAACGGGGGAGAAAACTCTGCAAAATGCTGCTCTTTATCATCCGGGAAGATCCACCGTTCTAGGAGTCGTGTCCATGTCCTTGTGATAAGGAGCGCCAGGAATGGGTGGCAATCACATTGCGGAGGTCTGCTGACGACGCTGACTACAATTCTACTAGCCTCTCAAGGAGACACTGCCCAAACGGGTTGGCCAGGAAAGATTGCTCCCAATGGAGGTGTGTAATGCACCCAATATGGGCCAGCCACCAGTGCAGTGAGGTTAAACATAACAATTCCCAGCTATATAAAGCACTTTGAGGTCTACATCTAAAAGCCTTGCCTATGCACTCACCATGCACCATTCTACCTTCATCCTCACTGATGGGGATCAGGATGAAGGACTTGCCCCGGGTCACTCAGAGAATCAGTGCCAGAGCCAGGGAAAGGACCCAGAAGTTTGCTGGGCCCATAACCCAGCGGTCAATGGATTGAAACTGTCCTCTGCTATATGTGAGCTTGTTTCCTTTGATCAGCAGGTCCCATGGTGTAATGGTTAGCACTCAGGGCTTTGAATTCTGCACTCTGAGCTCAAATCTCAGTGGGACCTCCTAGGGCTTTGTTTGTTTGTTTGGGGGAGGGATAGCTCAGTGGTTTGTGCATTGGCCTGCTAAACCTAGGGTTGTGAGCTTAATCCTTGAGGGAGCCATTCAGGGATATTGGGGGAGGGGGGGAATCTCTCAGGGACAGTACTTGGTCCTGCTGTGAAGGCAGGGGACTAGACTCAATGACCTTCAAGGTCCCTTCCAGTTCTATGAGACAGGTATATCTCCATATAATAAAATTTGGGGGTTGGACTAGATGACCTCCTGAGGTCCCTTCCAACCCTGATATTCTATGAATTCTAAGTCCTAAGCCTGATTTCCTGAGCCACACAGGATACTTCCTGAAGATACAGAGTTGCAGGACATCCTGTATTTCCCTTTCTAAAAGGCAACCCTCCCCTTACCCTTTGCATCCTCAAGAAGGGTGACATCTCAAATTGCATTTTATTGGCAGCATTGGGTGACTTAGGGGCGTGGTAACTGACTTTGGAGACCTTTCTCTGATTGCCTGCCAGATCAAATCCAGTCTAAGCCCATAGCGACCGAGTTTTTACCATCTGATGGTTGCCCTGTGACCTCCGTGAAATGAGTTGCTGGTCTTAGATCCCTTCCTAAGAGAGACGTGTCCAAAGCTCAAAAACCACCATCACAACTAGCATGAATTTAGGCTCTTTCTTTGCGGTTTTAGCACAGGCAATGGTGGGGCATTGGGGGGGGCCAGAAAAATGGGTGCTCCAGCCAGGGAGTAAGGTTGGGGCACAGAGGCTTGCCCCACCCCACCTACCCAGTACTCCTGCCGTGGAGTGGGGTCGTGGGGTGGGGGCTTGCCCCGCTCCACCCACCTGGCGTTCCAGCTGCTCCCCATGTCATGACCCGGCTCCCCAGCTGGAGCACTGGGGGGGGAGATCAGGGGGTCCCTGCTTGCTTTGGCCCAGGGGCCCCACCAAAAATTAATCAGCTCCTGAGCACAGGGGTCAATGGATGATCATGGTATGGAGACTGGATTCCAGCTGAGGGTTGAGTGTGTGGGAAACCTGCTTCCCCTGTATTTGTTCAGTGGACAACCAGAAGCTTTCCCTCTCCAGGACTGTTTTAAATCAGGACTAGCATTAAATGAGATTAAAATGTCACCAGATACAGGTAGGGACTTTAAAAGCTTTGGGCCAAATTCACCTCCCCCCTCTGCCAATTCCAGAAATCCACCGAAGCCCATTGTTCTTATTATTTGTATTACTGTAGCATCTAGAGGCTGTAGTCAGGGATCAGAGCCACATTGTGCTAGGAGCTGTACAAACACATGGTAGAAATAGCCATTTCCCGAAAGAGCTTACAATCCTGGTGACTGCAAGACTATAACAAGGAGTATTGTGATGAAACTAAACAAAGGAAAAGGTAGTCTGACAAAAGTTTCATGCATGAGGTCTACAGTACTATGGAAAAGTCTCCCAAGGGGAAGGATGGAAACCTAGCATTTGATATATGTAAAGCAAGACTAGACCAACCATTGGTTTATATATGGTAGGAGACAATGAACCCTGTGACGTAACATGATCTTGTGACTTTATCTTCTTGCCCCTTGACCTTTAGGGGATTGTTTGGGAATGAGAGAGAGTGAAATCTCTTGCCTCTTAGGACCTGCGTTACACAGTCTGCTAGGCTGAGTCCACCATGAGCAATCAGCTCAGCTAACTAGATCTAGAGGCCACCTTCTCTTGAAATTTCCTGCTAAACTCTAGACCCGGGAAGCGTGGATGCTTTGGAGAAGCCTCTGAGCTCATGGGAGTGGGTACAACCTCCTCTTCAGAGCTTCATCCACGCCTCATAAATCATCTCCAGGTCTTTATTTAGTACCAAAAGCCCAGAAGACAAGCCCAGGGGCAGAATTACCCATTCCTAATTAACTGGGAAATCTTGTTCTCTTGTCACTTCAGCAGAATGTTCCTTGCCTTGAACACTCTCCAACTCAGTGTGGGGAAGTTTACCGAAGCCCAGAGAGAGTAGCGAGGTTTCTTTAGCAGGATTTTTTTTCTTTTTGTGAGGAGCTGGAGGGGCGAAGGAAAGGTATTTTTCCCCCAGCATTTCCAGTATTTTTTTTCCATTTTGCTTTCTTCTTCTTCTTCTCCATGCTCTGCTCTGATAGCTTGTATCTATGAAGGGTGGGTGAAGGGGAAATGAAGGATAAAATATTTCGATCTGTGCTTTTGGCCAAAAGGGCTAATGCAATCTTTGGTGTATAAACAAGGGAGTAGAGGTCGGTAGGTGAGTTTGACTCTCTCTATGGCATTGGTGGGACAGATTCTGGAATACTATCTCCAGTTCTGGTAGCCACATTTTTTAAAGGATGTTGAAATTTGGAGAGGGTGCAGTCACAAAAAATATTCGAGGACTGGAACAAATGCCTTACAGAGGGAGATTTGAAAAGTTCTATCTGTATAAAGCTTGAGAGGTGACTTGAATGCAGTGTTTAAGGGCCTTCACTGGGAGAAAATACTAGCTACTAAATGGCTCTTTGATCAAGCGGAGAAACGCAGAACAAAAACCAATGGCTGCCATCTGAAGCCAGACAAACTGGAACTGATGCTTAAATTTTTAGCAGTGAGAGTGATTAACCACTGCAACACACTACCAAGGGAAGTGGTGGATTCTCCATCTCTCTTCAAATCAAGACTGGAGGCCTCTCTGGAAGATACACTTTAGCTAAACCCAAATTATTGAGCTCACACACAAGGGGTGAAATGTAAAGGCCTATGAGATACAGGAGGCCAGACTAGATGATCTAATGTTCCCTTCTGGATTGATTCTCCGTGAAATATGAAATTTGTTTGTAAAAGTTCCTCTCTGCTCAGCGGGGTCATGTTCTCCAACCTGACCGAGCACTTTCGATGCTGGAGACGTGCATTATTGATTGGGATTTTTCCTCAAGGTCCTCTGCTTGTTCAAATAGACGTCTCAGAGGAACCCCTGTTCTTAGTGTGTGTGCATAAGAGATTGTTTAGAGGACAGGCTATGAAGTGAGCACTGATTCAAGGCCTGTGTTTGCCTTGGCTTCCTCCTCTTCTCCGTTCTCATTAATAATTTGACGAACTCGCTTCGCCTGATGTCGTTCCAAATGAGAAGGGCTCCCGGCCAACTGGACAGTCATTATTCAAAACCTTAGTTATTCCCTTGCAAAACCGCCTCCAAGCCAGGCCTGCTCACCAGGTTTCAAACAGCTGTGTTGGGATTGGCTGGCCTCTGTCAAGTTACAGAAGAAGAGCTGCCAATGTTAAAAGAGAGGGAGTTGGAGAAAGTCTCACCTCACAGGGAGGGGGAAATGGTGGTCTCTCATTTATGTTGCTATAAATAACTCACTTGGCATTGTTGCACAGTGAATGCCTTGGCTACACCCCTGTGTTTATTGTGTATCAGTGGCTACTTAGCCTTCTCCATCATTTATTGTGGGAGAAGGATCATAGAATCATAGAAGATTAAGGTTGGAAGAGACCTCAGGAGGTCATCTAGTTCAACCCCCTGCTCAAAGCAGGACCAATCCCAACTAAATCATCCCAGCCAGGGCTTTGTCAAGCCGGGCCTTAAAAACCTCTATGGATGGAGATTCCACCACTTCCCTAGGTAACCCATTCAAGTGCTTCACCACCCTCCTAGTGAAATGGTGTTTCCTAATATCCAACCTAGACCTCCCCCACTGCAACTTGAGACCCTTGCTCCTTGTTCTGTCATCTGCCACCACTGAGAACAGCCGAGCTCCATCCTCTTTGGAACCCCCCTTCAGGTAGTTGAAGGCTGCTATCAAATCCCCCCTCACTCTTCTCTTCTGCAGACTAAATAACCCCAGTTCCCTCAGCCTCTCCTCATAAGTCATGTGCCCCCGCCCCCTAATCATTTTTGTTGCCCTCCGCTGAACTCTCTCCAATTTGTCCACATCCTTTCTGTAGTGGGGGGACCAAAACTGGATGCAATAATCCAGATGTGGCCTCACCAGTGCCGAATAGAGGGGAATAATCACTTTCCTCGATCTGCTGGCAACACTCCTACTAATGTAGCCCAATGTGCCATTAGCCTTCTTGGCAACAGGGGCACACTGTTGATTCATATCCAACTTCTCGTCCACTGTAATCCCCAGGTCCTTTTCTGCAGAACTGACGCTTAACCATTCAGTCCCCAGCCTGTAGCGGTTCATGGGATTCTTCTGTCTTAAGTGCAGGACTCTGCAATTGTCCTTGTTGAACCTCATCAGATTTCTTTTAGCCCAATACTCCAATTTGTCTAGGTCCCTCTGGAACCTATCCCTACCCTCCAGTGTGTCTACCTCTCCCCTCAGCTTAGTGTCATCTGCGAACTTGCTGATGGTGCAGTCTACGCCATCCTCCAGATCATTAATGAAGATGTTGAACAAAACCGGCCCCAGGACCAACCCTTGGGGCACTCCGCTTGATACCAGATGCCAACTGGACATCGAGCCATTGATCACTACCTGTTGAGCCCGATGATCTAGCCAGCTTTCTATCCACCTTATAGTCCATTCAAACAATCCATACTTCTTTAACTTGCTGGCAAGAATACTGTGGGAGACTGTATCAAAAGCTTTGCTAAAGTCAAGATATATCATGTCCACTGCTTTCCCCATATCCACAGAGCCTGTTATCTCATCATAGAAGACAATCAGGTTGGTCAGACATGACTTTCCCTTGGTGGATCCACCTCACCTTCCTCTCCTCCAAGTGCTTCAAAATGGATTCCTTGTGGACCTGCTCCATGATTTTTCTGGGGACTGAGGTGAGGCTGACCAGTCTGTAGTTCTTCAGATTCTCCTTCTTCCCTTTTTTAAAGATGGGCACTACATTTGCCTTTTTCCAATCATCCAGGACCTCCCAATCACCACGAGTTTTCAAAGATAATGGCCAATGGCTCTGCAGTCACATCAGCCACCTCACTCAGCACCCTCGGATGCATTAGATCCGGCCCCATGGACTTGGGCATGTCCAGCCAGCCCCATCCCTATAAATTATGGTGCCCTACGCAGCCAGAGTACCTCCTCCCCCCTCCCATGGGGGGTCCAGCCCCTCCATGGGGGGGAGGTGCTCACACTCAAGGGCTGCAGAACCACAGAGGCAGGAGCTGTGGGGAGCAGTTTTTGGGGGCCCCATAAAGGGGCCCAGGAGATTAGTGGGGGGCCTAGCACCGGCAGCAGGAAGCGGAGCGACCCAGCCCCAGCCTGCTTCGCTCCCCCACCCCGGCCGTGTCGCTGGGGTGGGGGGGGGTGGGGAAAGGACCACCCCCTGCACTCACCGGTAGCAGGAAGTGGAGCGACCCGCCCCCGCCCCCTCCACTTCCCCCGCCCCGGCCCTGGCCCCAGCCCCAGCCGTGTCACTTGGGGGAGAGGGAAGGACCGCCGCCCACACTCACTGGCAGCAGGAAGCGGAGCGACGCGGCTGGGAGCTGGCAGAGTGGAGCAGGCTGGGGCCGGGTTGCTCCGCTTCCTGCTGGTGAGGATAGACAAGAACACGACTTGCACCTCAAACTCTTTTATCCTTCTTCCCAGAACCACATAGTCTGCAGTGACCCGCTCAAGGTCATTCTTGGCAGTATCATTGGTGCCCACGTGGAGAAGTAGGAAGGGGTAGCGGTCTGAGGGCTTAATCAGTCTCAGCGGACACTCCATCACATCCTGAATTCTAGCTCCAGGCAAGCAGCACACTTCTCGAGTCTCCCGGTCTGGACAGCAGATGGATGACTCCATTCCCCCTTAGGAGGGAGTCTCCAACCACCACCATCCATCTCCTCCTCTTGAGTGTGGTGGACATGGAACCCCCATCCCTAGGACAATGCATCCCATGCCTTCCAGTCAATGGGGTCTCCTTCTGATCCCTTCCCTCAGATAACTCTTTGAAGGCACTCTCAGCTGTAGTACCCGTGCAGAGAGCTTGAAATCGGTTTCTTACCTCTGTCTGCATTGGGGGTACATGCATTCTCCTCTTTCTTCTTCTGGAGGTCACATGCCGCCAATTTTCTTTCCCATTCTACACTGCCCTCTCTGATTCTTCATCATGCTGTGCCTGCAGTACCAAACGCTGACTTCTATCCAGGATGTGCCAGCCAAGCAATCTTTCTGCAGGTAACCCTTCCCATATCGTCTGGCTCTCCAGCATGGCTATGGTGGGTCTCTAGAAGGGCTTTGGTGGATATGCCGCAGGTGAAGACTGCTGGGCTCTTGCCCATTTACCCACAGAACTGGGCTTCAGCACTGCAAACATGGAGCAAAGTAGATGTGAAAGATCCAATCTCTCAGTACTCCAGTACTGATAACCCCCCGGAGGCATCCAGAACTGGGGAGGAGGGGATAGGGGGCTAGACTATTTTGGTTCTACCACATGAAATTAAAAAGCTCTGTGATGCACAGGAAGGCATGCTGGGAAAGAGTGTCTGGGCATATAAGCAGCCCTTCCCTCAGAACAGTGAAAGGCGAGAAAAGAGCAAGATCTGCCGTGAGTCTATCTAGTGGAAGACGAGAACTAGGAAAGGGGCAGTAACTCAGGGACTCTCTGGTCCAAGGGTTTGGAGAAGCCAGTGAAAAGGCCCAGGAAGAGCTGGGTGGCTGGGTAAGGTATCCTGGGGAGAGGGGGTGGAGGGGTTGTTTTGGCTAAAAGGAACCAAGTTCTGAGAGGAGCATTAAGGGACTCTCAGAACGGAGATAGTAACTGTGAGGGACGAGAAGTGGGGAGAGTTTTCTGGTCAAACCAGATGTCCACTCCAATGTTTGGGCCCTGGACAATGAAGAGCCCCTCAGCTCTGACCAAATGCAGCCAGTTTCTCCCCAACTTTTGGGCTCTCAAATTCAGCCGGGGCAGCATAAAGCCAGCGAGTCTCTGAGCACGCAGGCGGATTGGTCATGTTTATCCAGAGGCCGAGACGTTCCCCTCCCAGCTGCTTCGGGCTGGACCAGTCAGGTCTGTAACTCCCAGCCGGGGCCATGGAAGGAGCTTCTGTTCCGTGCTGAACTCTCCCCTCACCCTTGCACTTACTGCCCGTGCCCAGACTACACGACAGGGAGTGGTGCTGCCGGAGTCCCAAGGAACTGAAGATCATCGCCAAGACGTTGCCGGTTCACAGAGAGCTCCCTCGGCAAAAACAAATTTTATAAGGCTCTGACAGAGATAAAATGTCCCCCGGGGAGCCTTTTAAAAAGGCCAATTTGTCAAGGGGCCCATCTGACATAACTATTTTTAAAGGGCTCTTTTGCTTTTCTCTTGGCACACTCCTCTTCCTCCACAGCAACTTTGCTTTGTTTTTTTAAACCCTGGGCAACATTTGAACTCCTCAGCAGAGAGTCCACCAGCAAGGTTCCCGGTGATGCATCCCCCTTCCCTGCCTCTCTGCTCCCTTTCAAAACTTTCAGCAGGATCTTCCTCCGCTGTTAAAGTTCTAGGTCTCTCTGACCTTGGCAGCCTCCGCAGTGTCCTTGGACCGTGTACCTCTCACCCCGTTAGTTACGTGATCGGGCAGGCTCTCTTGTTTTCCAGCCCCTCTGGTATCCTTGTGAGTTTCCCAGGTAGCGTTATTTGCCACTCCATCTATCTTCTTCATCAGCCTCCGGCGAGCGTTTGTTTCCAAACCCCTCCAGAATTCCTTCCACTGTGTTATCCTGTCTTGTTCATGCCAAGCTCTCGGCCTCCACTGGAATGAATTGAGCACACACTGGGCTTACTTCTAGCAGAGATCTCAAGCCTCTGTCCTAATAATCCTGTTCCCAGCCTCTATAAACCATTGTAGGGGTAAGATGGTATTGTGGCGAAGGCTTCAGTCTGGAATTCTTTAGTAGGCTCCATTCCCAGCTCTACTAAAGACTACCTGTGTGACATGGGGGGTAAAAATCCCACCTTTTGACTATTTAGATTGTAAACTCTCTGAATCCTAGAATATCAGGGTTGGAAGGGACCTCAGAAGGTCATGTAGTCTAACCCACTGCTCAAAGCAGGGCCCATTCCCAGACAGATTTTTGCCCCAGATCACTAAGTGGACCCCTCAAGGATTGAGCTTACAACCCTGGGTTTAGCAGGCCAATGCTCAAACCGCTGAGCTATCCTTCCCACCCAGAACCACTATCCTGCTCTGCTTGTGTGTGACTCAGAGCAGACGGGAATAATCTCAGCTGGATGGGGCTCTCACAGCCAATATTTTGGTGGCCTTAGAGTGCAGCCACCAACTCTTGCTGGTGGCTGTTCTGACAATTTTTCCTAAAATACTTAATTAACTTTAGGAAAAACAAATAAATAGGCACAGACGCATGTCCAAATCATTGTAATTGATTTATGTAGGGTTGTTTGGGTTTTTTGCAGACTCAATAATAAAAATAATGTACAGTTGCCTCTATTCCTTACTGGATCTAAACATAATAGAAAGACAAATAAGGTGCTTTGCGCATTCTTGTCTCTTTTGTTGGTGTTTCTTTTGCTTTTTTGGTTGCTTTTTTAAAGACTTGCTAGCTAGTAGGTCGTCTGCTGTGAAAAGTGATATTTGTATGTTTCCTGCCGCTGGAACCCACCACCCGAGCGTCCCAGAGCTAAAGCCCAAAGCTCAAGCCCCACTGCCCAGGAAAGGTGGGGGGAACACACCTTGCTCAACCAGCATTGTGTCCCATCTGTCTCCAGAGCTGGCGCAGGGCGCCAACCCCTGCTGGAGGCCTCAGCCACCAACACCAAAATGGTGTATCCAGGAGCAACAGATAGAACATCATATAAGAATATAAGAATGGCCAGACTGGGTCAGACCAAAGGTCCATCTAGCCCAGTATCCTGTCTTCCAACAGTGGCCAATGCCAGGTGCCCCAGAGGGAATGAACGGAACAGGGAATCATCAAGTGATCCATCCCCTGTCGCCCATTCCCAGCTTCTGGCAAACTGAGGCTTGGGACACCATCCCTGCCCATCCTGGCTAATAGCCATTGATGGACCTATCCTCCAGGAACTTATCTAGTTCTTTTTTGAACCCTGTTATAGTCTTGGCCTCTCCCTCCATCCTGCTTTGCCTCCCCCTCCACCCTGTCACCACCCAAGAGTCTACCGTGGCTGCAAGGAAAGCCACCGGTGGCTGCATTTGAGAAACACTGCAAGGTGCTACCATGATACTGCTACATATCAGTATTCCTAATCTCTTATATACACTTTCTTCCCCCTTTAAAATTATACTGTAACGACCCTAAATCTGGGGGGACAATTGCAGGCACTTGGGTGGGGGGAGCCTAGAGCATATGGTTTCTATACAATTACATTTTTAACAAAATAATGGCCAGTAAATATCCAAGCCGTATTTCTAATATTGTTCCTATTCTCTTTTCCATGTTGATGAGTCAAAAATGAATTGGCAGAGCAGTGAAAGTTGGTGCTACCTCTAACTAATGGGTTGGCTAATCAGCCCGCAGAATGTCAAAAGGAAGAGCAGAAAGCCAGGCCAGTTCCAACAGCTCTGCACGGGTGGCCTTGGAAGAATTGCTAATGGCATCGTAAGGTTGTACACTGGAAAGCCAAGTGTCCAAACAATTCATTCCCACCTCCCAGTCTCACACACCCTTCTTTTTCCTCTGCAAAAATGTGGTTCTCTGACCGCAAGGAACAAGCCTAAAAAAAAAAACAAAGAAAGAAAGAAACCTCTCACAAATTTGTCATCATCAATTCAAAACTTGAATAAAGAAATGTGGAGAAGTCTGGGGGATGGGCTGCTGAAGCCACGTTCTGTTATGGAGAGGTAGGATAATGAACATCTCTTTCATGCATCTTGGGCCCAGAATCAATACCGAACATACCACTTGCTAGGGGGAATAGCGACTTGCAAATGACGAACACTAGGAGCAATCCATTTGGCAAATACTTTCCGAGCCACCCAGAGGCTGACCTATTGTTCTTCTAACTCGTTAGCCAAAAAAAAAAAAAATTAATAAACAAATTCCTAAAAATCTGATCACCAGTCATTTGTAAACGGAAAACAGGGCTGAACTGGTTAGAAAAAGGGCTTGCATTTATTTCTACTCATAGTTGCCATTCCCAATACAAGCTACATTGGGGCATCCAGACCCTGATCCAAAGCTAAAGGGCACGTATCCTGCCTCTGACAGCTAAGGCTTTGTGGGAAAACAAGGACATAATGCACTTGCTTTTCCAACTGTACAAAGTTCCCCATTCCGCGGAGGCTTTCTCTAGCCTAATTTATCCTAGCTAAAGTGAATGAGAAGACCATTTTTATTGAGATGGGGGAGGGAGGGAGGTGGGCCAGAAATCACCCCCGTGCGAAAGCCAACACAAAGTCTTGCTGGGCTTGTGGTGTATAGCGGCCCTCTGCGTGAGGATGGATTTCACCCAGATGAGTCCAATCCCTCCCTTGGCGTGCGTTGCAAGACTCTCTGATTTCACAGCAAGCATTTGGTAGCAGCTTTGCTTTAGAGGTTTGTAGACCGGCTGCATACAGCAAAGAGAAAAGTTACCAGGCTCCATCCTTTCACTTGACAAACGTGATACTTTCTTTTTGACATATTTCCCCTCAAAAAAACGCATTGTTTATTCAGCAGCGTCCCTGACTAACGCTGGAAACCTGCTCTTTTGACTCAGGAATTTTTCTCGATGAAATATCTTAAATAAATACAACTGAAGTGTATGTTTATGGCGGGACTATTAACTCCTGATGTTGAAACCGAGCCATTCCGCTGACTCGCCTCTCATCAGCAATTTGTCACTGGTTTGTGTTAGAAAAACCTCCATATGATTGAGCGGTGGAAACTTTCAAGCCATTAACTGTTGCCCCTTTGGTTAATTGTTCCTGATATTACAAATTCCACTCATTAATGACTGCATTTTTTTCCCTGAAGTCCAGATGCTGGCGCTCTTTGTAAGGACAAAAATAACATAGCTGCAGTGTCTTGAAGACGTTTTCCCTGCAACCACTGAGCCTGTGTCATTAAATCCAAACTACACTCTGCTTCAGAATCAGCGTCTAAGCCACACAAATAATTAGTGGTAGAACTAGCAGGGACATTAAGGTTGCCTAACACTTTCCATTATAAGTTCCTGTTTTTGGCTGCTTATAACTTTGCTACATCTCCAACCCACCCCCACCTTGCCCCCAGTACGTTCCTTCCTCCTCCTTCGCTGCGGGGAGGCATGGGCAGCACTTAGTGGCACAAACGATACATAGTGAAAGAGAGAATTTGACTCTGTCTCCTTTGTGCTTTTTCATAACAACCCACTGGAAGCCAACAACTGAAAGCTGTTCCCAGACCAAGCGCGAATTGCCCTCCCTTGGGCATGAACACAACAGCTTGTTTGTGTAGGGTGGCTCGCAAGCAGTGATATGCACTGTTATTGTCCGGGCTGAGCAAAAGCGGCAAACATTGCGTCACCAAATACCACACCCAAATTGGCACCCTTTCATTTGGGGACAGCTTTGTGTCCCTGACGTTGAACTTTTCTGCAAAAATGTTGGGGATATGGTTATTTGCACCATGCAAAAATGAGGGGGAGGGAGCTGAAATCCCTTTCACTCAATGTCACGTGCTAGCAAGAAGCCGTCAAACAGAAGAGAAAATAGTAGAGTAGCCACCGTTTGTTTTTTTAATTTTTGTATGGTCATACAAGAGCGCTCAGCCACACATGCTGGTGTGTTACTGTAGTGCTGCTCATGAGCAATGGGCTTAACACACGAGTGTGTGACAACACAGTTGCTAAGAAATGGGCAGCACACACTGGTTTGTTACTCTAGGTTTGCAGAGTGGTAAGTTACTGGCACTAATTTTTCATCTCGGAAGAAAATGCATTGAAGGGTTTCTTTTGCAAAAAAACCTGAATTGTACACAGAACCTAAAGCAGGGGTTCTCAAACTGGGGGTTGGGACCCCTCAGGGGGTCACGAGGTTATTACATGGGGGGGGGGTTATGAGCTGTCAACCCCACCCCAAACCCCGCTTTGCCTCCCGCATTTATAATGGTGTTAAATATATTAAAAAGTGTTTTTAATTTATTAGGGGGGGTCGCACTCAGAGGCTTGCTATGTGAAAGGGGTCACCAGTACAAAAGTTTGAGAACTACTGACCTAAAGAATGAGATGGGCTTTGCAAACAGGCCTTCCTGACCGGAATGAGTTCCCATTAGCACCCATGCAGCACAGAACAGATAAGACTTCCCATCCAGTGGAGCCCAGGGTCTTTACTGCCTGTAAAAAATGCAACAGCCAGAGATTTGAGATGTCTGCTGGCTAAATTTGGAAACCTGGTGGGCCTTCTTCCAGAGCATTGGTCTCCTTACATCTAGTTAGCAGCATTATCCAGTACCAGTTTGCCAACTGCTGCCCAAAGTATGACAATCCCATTTATCTCCCAGGAGCAAGATCCCGTTCCCACGACCTCTATGAGGTTCATTGGTCCCACTTGACCACATGACTGCAACTAGCATGTGTGTGTGTGTGTTTGTGTGTGTGTACACTGGCTGCTGATAGAAGTAGAGGCAGTGAAAGGGAGGAGGAGGAGGAGAGGAAGAAAGAGAAGAGAGTCTGAGAAGAATAATCTTTCACGTCAACCCCTGTTCCGCCAAGGCTTTCCGCTTAGTCAAAGCAGGAACTCCATTGCAAAGGAGTTTTAGATACCACTGGTTGTCAAAGCAAACATTTCCCCCAGTACATCCCCACCTCAGTCACTATAAACATCCTTCCTAAGCATTTCTTAACGGACTTCACCACTGGGAGACAATGATTAATATCTGCTACCACCGAGAGAAACTTTGTCAAGAGGTTGGTAGTGTAGAGATGCGCTAAGAACCCAAGGTCACCTGCTCTGCAATCACCTTGCAGGAGGCAGGCTGCCCTGTGTCAGATTGGTCCGTAACCTCCCCTCCCCCCAAACACACACAGTGTGCCTAATAATAATCCCCAGCACTTCCATAGTGCTTTTCACCACAGATGCACGAGCTCTTTAAAGACTGGTCGGCAGTAGTAGTCTCATTATGCAGCTGGGTAAACTGAGGCACAGTTGAACTGTGTTTTAACTGTCCACTCTTTTGGGGATCCTCTCTGCCATATACATGGGCCAAACCGGACAATCTCTACGCAAGAGAATAAATGGACACAAATCTGACAACAGGAATCATAACATTCAAAAACCAGTGGGAGAACACTTTAACCTCTCTAACCACTCAGTGACAGACTTGAAGGTGGCAATTTTGCAACAAAAAAACTTCAAAAACACACTCCAAAGAGAGACTGCTGAACTTGAATTAATATGCAAATTAGATTCAATTAACTTAGGTTTAAACAGAGACTGGGAATGGTTGGGTCATTACACTAATTGAATCTATTTCCCCATGTTAAGTTCTCCTCACCCCTTCTATGGGTCATCTCGATTATCACTTCAAAAGTTTTTTTTCTGCTGCTGATGATAGCTCATCTCAATTGATTGGCCTCTTACAGTTGTATGGCTACTTCCACCTTTTCATGTTCTCTGTATGTATAAATATCTTCTTTCTGTGTGTTCCATTCTATGCATCCGATGAAGTGGGCTGTAGCCCACGAAAGCTTATGCTCAAATAAATTCGTTAGTCTCTAAGGTGCCACAAGTACTCCTGTTCTTTTTGCGGATACAGACTAACACGGCTGCTACTCTGAAACCTGTCAGTTATTTGGGTTCCCTGGGCCCAACTGAAGTTGATGGGAGCTGAAAAGTTTGGCCTAAGCCATTCTGCTAACATCACACCGCCAGTGAGTTGGGTAGCTGGGACCAGAATCCAGTTCTCCTGGCTCCCAGGCCTTCGCCTCAGTTTAAGAGGTAAAATATTCCAATAAAGGGGTATGATGGGTTTGATTTAATCCAACTATAAAAATAAAATGACCAGGAGATTTGGAAGATATGGCTGGAAGCCTTGGAAACATAATCCCGGTGTCCTTAGCAGACAATGGGTCAGATGCTGCCCAAGTTCAGGTGAATTTGCCCTATCAGAGCACCACAAAGGAACCTTAAAGATGCTCGGAAGGCACAGCTGAGGATTCCCTCAGCATGGCAACTCCAGTCAGTACACGCCTTCTCATCTCTCCTGAAAGTCTCTCTAGCTAAGCCAGTCAGTCTAGTTTAGAAGGTGTTTTCCAGCCCACTAGGTTTCAGACTGGGATCCAGTGAGATAACAAAAAGGAAATCATCAGAAACATTACCCTGAAGTCAAAGGGAATCTGAGTCCACCTTTCTCGGTGAGCGAGTGTGAACATGATGAAAATATTCACCCATCTGGGTGTCACCCTTGGCTGCAGGCATTGTGACACCTGTGATAGGCACAGCACACGGCCACCTGAAATCTACTAATAAATATATTGAATATGTCTTTTACATTTAAAAAAAATCTGTTTTATATCAGCAGCAGCATTTTCTCGAGTTATAGGTTCCAAGTCCAGTTTATAGGTTCCAAAAGGCCAGAAGGAACCATTGTGATCATCTAGCCCGAGGCCCTGCACAACACAAGCCGTTGAAGTTCACCCGGTAATTCCCCCATCAAGTCCATAACTTCTGGTTGCGTTGTAGTGAGTCACATGATATCAGGGGCTGGAAGTTGAAACGAGACCAATTCAGATGAGAAATAAGGCACAACTTTTTAACAGGGAGGGTAATTAACCATAGGAACAATTTGCCCAGGGTCATGGTGGATTCTCCATCACGGGCAACTTTTAAATCAAGACGGGATGTTCTTGTAAAAGATATGCGCTAATTCAAACAGGAATTAATTCAGGGACATCTGATGGCCTGTATTACACAGGAGCTCAGACTACAGCTTGTCAGATTGAAAATGTCTTGCTTGACATCACGTGACAAAGAAGATGCTCATTCTCCTCTAATTTTTCTGAAGTTTTACAAACAAATTCGTTGCCTCCCTGCTGTCCTCATTATTTAGCATTTTTTCTCACAACTGCGTGCTAGCTGGGACCAGAATCACTATACAGTGTTATGTAAACATTTTAAACATACACATGAGCCTAAATTTTAAGTCCAGATGGGTCTGAGCCAGAAAGTGTGAATGTGAATCCAGATCTGAACTTCCCCGGAGTTTCAAGGTTTTGGTTTGGTCCATTATAGAGACACTGGCAGGGTCTGGACCCAAAAGTTTGGAGGTGTTCCAATCCAGATCTTTCATTTGGGCCTATCTCAGCATTCATGGTTCTCCAGTCACTACTTTAAAAACTGGTTTTTTGAAAGAGCTTTTGCAGGCTAAATATATTTGCTTGAACATAAACCGTGGTGTTGCGTTTTTAAGACGGATGCTGCATAAAGCAGGGTGAAAACTGGCTTGTGATGTGAACTGGGGCTTGCCTACTGTAACCCACAAAATGGTAGTATCTCTCTGGCAGATAGCATTTTTCACACCAGTTAATCTGAAAGGACCAAATCCCAAGAGATGCTGAGAAGAGCTGGTCAAATTAGTCTTTGGGACTAATTAGCAATATTAACCGAGTCTGGTAATTTCAGCAGCTGTTTTCATTATGAGGATGATTGATTGATTAGAGTCACACCTAAAGTTAAGTTCTGTTTTTCTCAGTTTGTTTTTAAACAGCCTAGGAAATTACATACCAAAAACTATATTAAGGAACATAAAGGCTGCAAAGTCAAATACTAAAAAGTTACAAAATACCAACATTAAAATGCCCCTGCAATCTTAATTCAGCCCCCAGATATGTATGTGTTATGATATAGTCTTTATTTACAGGACCACATGCTATTTGTTCTACAGGTCCCTGGCCTCATTCTGTGCATGGGTTGGATGGTGCATAAGGCAGGAGAGTTGCAAGAAGAGAATGGATGTTTTTCTTGTTTAGGGCACTAGACAGGGATCCAGGAGAACCAGGTTCGGTTCCTGGCTCTGTCACAGACTTGCCATGCAATGTTGGCCAAGTCTATGTCTATCCTAATGGACGTACACACAAAGGGCTCCAGAAAGCAGCAATGGGTGCCCCTTGCTAGCTGTGCTCCATGGGTCAGTCTAGGTGTAGCTGGCTGAGGATCTAACCATCTGCTGTAGTTGCCAGAGTTCTGATGGGCAGTTGCCAGGTCCTATCCTGGTGCTTTCTTAATCGTTAGATGAGTCGTCTACCCTGGTGCCTCATGGGTGCTCTGCGGGAAGGGCAAAGGCTGTTTTTCTCCTCTTCCCTCACTAGCAAATCCACATGGCACAGGGCAGGTATTTGCTCATAGAAGTTAGAGACTCAAGTCATCTATTCCAAGGTTTCTCCAGCTGTTTTCGGTCTACAGGTCACTGTGCAAGGCCAGGCCCTTCCTTTGAGCCCCTGGCCCCTCCCAGAGTCTCAGGCCCTGTTGAGCTTGGTGCTCAAAGCATTGCATTCTGTGGATCTCTGACTGCAGACCGTCATCTGAGCCCCATGGACTGGGCCCATATCCTTCCCATCAGCTGCCACCGCAGGATGGCTCCCACCAGTGTATTCTCTCATAGGGAAGCCTAAAAGGGTGGAATGAAATAAGAACCACCCAGAAACCAGACTGTTTGGGGGGAGGCTAGAAAAAGGGGGTTTGGCATTAGAAAGAGTTCTATTAAATGTATATTTTCTCTTTGCCTGTACCACCTAAATTCTCATGGCCAGAAACAAAAAGACAATGAAAGAGGCTTGTCTCGTGAGATCTTTCTCCCAACCAGGACCTGGTAGTGCTAGACATCTCCCCTCGGTCCTTGGTCCCCTGTAGGTCTCCAGAGATAAGTGGTTGTGGGTGCATGTGGCGAAACATCTGAACTCCTAAGTGTTTATAACCAACCTGAACTTCTGAAGTTCTCCCATGGCCAGTCTGAATCAACGTTTCTAAGCAGGCAGGATTTCACAGCCTCTATTTGGCAGGCTCCACCTTCTGAACCCTGCTGTGAGCAAAACAGGTGCAGCGTTCTTTCTGAATTGATTACCCCAATTATTTCACTTTATGATATGAAACTTGAGGAAAAGATGAAGTGCTTCTAGTTCCTGGCTGCCTGCCACTTCCAGCGCCAGCTCGATCGTTAGAAATTACAAATTGACGCTGGCTGTCTACACCGGCAGTTTGTCCTGTACAGCGGGAAGATTTATGTGCCCGGGGAGCCAGTGCTGATGGAATAAACGAAACTGGGCATGAAAAGGAATAAAGATTTACTCAGCATTTGAAATACTTTGGCTTCAAGGCCTCATGGAAAAGCGTGAAAAACATTCCATGGAGAGGCAAATGTCTCCTGTGTCCCTAATGTAAAAAACTTCATTAACTCAATATTACGGCTGCTAGACTACACCCCAAACCCTGCAGCTTACAAAAAGCAGCTGGGAAAGAACATTGCATTGACACCATGTAAGCATGCCAAGGGCTAAGGTTGCCTATGAACATTGGATTCTAGAGATGGGCCTGAAACAAGACCCCCAAACCCTGCAGGTGTTTGAAATCTGAATCCGGATCCAGATGCCACAAGTTGCCCCTCTCTTTAAAATGAGCCAAAGGAGAAAGCTGGGTGTGAACAGATTCATCCTTTAGAGTCTTGGAAATCCAGGTCAGAACTTTGCCCATGAGCCCATTTCTAGCATAGTGCAAAATTTTGTCCTGCACGGAGGCGGGTTGAAAAGGAATGTGGAGGAAGAATCCTATGCTAGTGTCTCAGTTCTCTCCATCTAAACAACCCATAGAATATCAGCGTTGGAAGAGACCTCAGGAGGTCATCTAGTCCAACCCCCTGCTCAAAGGGGGACCAATCCCCAACTAAATCCCCCCCTCAAGGATTGAACTCACAACTTTGGGCTTAGTAGGCCAATACGCAAACCATCATGCGGTACTTCTATTGTAGTAAGCGCAAAGAAACTTTCATCTACCAGAACCACGTTTCTCAAGCACAGTTCCTAAGGAAGTCACGAAAAACAATCAGGGGACATTGAAAATGTTATTACTGTTCTAAAGCAAAGAAAATAAAATTTCCAGAATAACATTGGATTGGCCAAAACCTTCAGAGTCAGTGAGGTCAAATGTAGTAGGGGTAATATTGGTCTATTGTATGGGCTGATCATTGTTGTCTGTGATACATTTTTTACTCTTACTTTTATAGCAAAAGTAAAGGGGGGTCGTGAAAAGTTTTCACTTCGAATAAGGGGCTGCCAGTTTGAAATGGAGGCAAGACACGTACTCAGGTATATAGTACTTCCACCCTAAACCTTCTACAAGCCTGAGTTGAAGTGGGTTTTGCCAGTACCCTTTTGCACGCTCTAATCCAGTCTTGGCTGCTGTGGTTACTGAGTGGTCGGGCTAATCAGGACTCTGGGTTGGTTTCTTGCTGTTATGAAAAGTGATATGGGATCTTTATATCCCGCCAAAAGAGTCACCGGAGAGATTGGGGGCATCAAGGAGTTAATGTTTTATGGCTCATCCCAAACAACGACACCTCCTGTGGTGCAGTGCTCCTAGCACTATATTGCAGAATAAGTTTAAAACCCCAGAGTCCAAGTGGGCGTTGAACCCATAACTTATTGGTTCAACAACAGGCATTGCTGTCCGAGCTATCATGCTGCAAATTCCTTTCTGGGTAAATAATCCAGAACAGCTCGTTTCTTGGATGAATTGTGATTCTCTTTCTGTTCTCAACATTTCTTAGAAGTGTGGGTCATTCAAAATCATTTGCAAAGTATCTTCAAGGACTAGTTGTTTTTCCGTACCTTGTTCATGGACTGTTTGCTGTAAGAATTCAATGTTTGAAATTAGACCTGTTTTGACTGGATACCTAGGTCACGTGGTTAGTTGCTGTTTCCCTGATTGGATGAGCTCTAAATCTGAGAAACGGGTTTCCGATGGGAATACTCATGATTATGAATTCAAAATGTGCTCTCCATAAGTGTTCTCTACAATTCACTTAGAATGCCATGTTTCTTGACAATAAGGGGTCTCATCTTAGTCCTATGCAATTCGATGGCAAAACTCTCGTGGAATTGAGTGTGGGAGGATCAAGCCCGAAGTCATTTGCTGGCGCATCGGTGGGAAGCCAAAAGGGGATACAGTCAGAGCGAATCTGCTGAAAAATGCAAATGAGCAAGCACAGAAACACCTTCACCAATCTCTCTGCCATAACTCAGGTGAAGACAACGGATCAATCCAGCACACAAACCGGCAAGTAACACTAACATGCAATTCATGGATACAGGTTCTGAAAAACATCCTTGTTTCAGCGTGAATGACTAAACATTATTGACTGGTGCAGAGCAAACAGATTCTATCAAACTACTAAGACTTCATGGAAAACTTGGGAAAGCATTCTGCTTTTGAGCACTGGACTTTACAGCCTTAAGATTCATAATTCCATTGTTATTTAGCTGTCTTACAATAATAGTACGGTGTATTGCTCAAAAGCCAAGAAATGCCACCGTTAAGGATGCCCATTTCCCCTCCAGCTTTAACCCTTTGGAAACCGCACTTGACTGATGGGCAAGTCTCCCGTAGTACGAACGCACCACTCTCCTGGAGGTTATTACGGCATTAGCAATCAGCAACTACAGCCATGTTGGGAGGAAGCTGTTGTCAGCCATAATACATCCAGGGTCTCTGGAGAGCTCCCCCTCTCTTTAGCAGGGTGCATGGTGGGACTAGAGCAGTGACCTGAGAGAGGAAGGAGGCTCCAACGGTTAAAACACTAGCCAGCAACTTGGGAGACAGCAATTCAATTTCCTGCTCCGCCAATGATTTCTTGCATGACCTTGACCAAGTCACTTAGTCTGTATGTGCCTCAGTTCCCCATCTGTACAATGGGGATAATAGCCCTGCCCTGTCTCACAGGGGTGTTGGGAGGATACATGCATTGAAGGCTGTGAAGCTCTTTAAGATCTGCTGGTGAACGGCGCTATACGAAGAGCTAAGTATTATTATCCCTCCTCCTTTGAGGAGTCCAGTATCCGAACCAGAGCTCCAGCACATAAGATCCAGATCTGAATTTGGCAAACGGACTCTGACTTCACAGTGGACCCAACCAAACTCTCGGATAGACTCATCTCTCAACGTGGAGCATCCTGAAGCCAGGTGGGAATTAATATTGAGAGCCAGATCCTCAGCCAGTGTAAATCGTCAGAGCTTCAATGGAATAGTGCTGATTTGCGTCAGATGGTGAGCTGGTTCAGTGCGTTTAGAGTAAAACTCTTCTTTGGACTCTCGAAGCTCATTTTAAAGCAGCCGATAAACTGGCTTGTTTCTGATCTCTGCACACGGCCTCCCCACAGGGTCTATCTGTGCTGCGGAAGGGAGTGAGAGTAACTTCTGAAACCGGCACGGTGATTCATAACTGAGCTCTGGCGCTTTAAACCCAGAGTAACTGCAAATCCGGAGCTAGGCCCAAACCCTCATCAATTTCATATGGAGTTTGCCTGGAGTAAAATCCCCAGCCTTTGGCCCATTGCCTTGGACAGAGTTGCTAGGATGGACGCCAGAGTACCTGAGAATCCTTCCTCAAGCAAAACACCCATTGTATTCCCCGAACAACGATTTCGATGGGAGTTTGAACGGAGGAGTGACCTCAGGGCTGGGCCCGTTGTTGCTACAGACAGTAGGTGACTCTAGTCCAGTGAATTGCATATCCCAGGACACCCAGCCTGTGTCGAAAAGGGTGAATTCACCTGCTTTACGCAGCTGTGCCTCTGCCTGTTTCAATGGAGTAGCTCCCCTTTATGCCACTAGCAAATTTGATCCCCAGGGCCTGATTCTCCTCTCACGCATTCAGGTTTTCCTCTGATGTATCTCCATTGGACCAGCTCCTCCGCTAGTATAAATGGGCATAGATAACGCCACTCAGCTCAATAGCGCTACCAGCTGAGGGTCTAGCTGAGAGCCTTCAAAACGGTTCCCTTTGATTTACACCCTGGTGTGAGCAGGAGGAGAATCGGGCGCTGAGAAGGCACAGCTGCACGCAGGCCGAACAAGCAGCTTCTCCTGTAGGCAAGCCCTGAACATGGTTACAGAGACGTTACCTTTTCTTTAAGACCTAAACAAAGTAAAAGAAGCCAGCCGCTTTGATTGTGAAGGAAAGAAAACGTTTGGAATCTGTTAAACTGGAGCACGGGGCTAAATCACCAAATAAAAACGCCTTCGGCTCGGAAAGACCAGCCTGTAATTACTGGGGCTAAGCAGATGGCTTTATGCAAATTGTTAGCGCTAAAAGCATAAGGCTACATCCTTCCTTCTGGAACGCGACTGAAATCGGTAGCGCTACACCAGCAAGGGATCGGGTCCACCGCCTTGAGCTGAGGGCTAAGAGCCGGCCCTATATATCAAAGTATGTGCTTCATGCATGCCCCGCAGAAATCAAGCTCCGCGCTCCAGGACTCACCACCACCGAGCCAAAAGGTTTTGAGACATTCCTATTAGGAACCAAGCCACCGACCTCAACGGTACCGAGTTTCAGGCAAGACTTCCCCTCTGGTTTGGCTTCTCAAGCGTGGCCTGAGGTCAGAGACTGTAATTGTGGGTTCTGAATACAAAAACAGGGCGAGAGACCAGCTCTCTGCAGAAGGGGAGCCACAGGAGCATATGCGCCGGGGCGGGAAGTAGCTGGATTCAGCTGGACTTTGCTCTCAAGAGCTGGCCCCAAAGGGCATGGGTGCTGGGACATTGGTTCCTTTCCTCTCCCCCTCTTAAAGGCTCTGTTTGTCCATTGTACAATACAGAGCGTGAGTGAGCCTGGAGCTGCCACACTGAAGCTGCAAACCCTTGCTTAGAACGGGCTCTTCCGAAGGAATGCCGCAGCACATTGGGTTTGAGATTTCTGACGGCCAGGGAGGAAACCAAGTTAGCACCGGAAAGGAGGACATGTGGGTTTCCCCGAGGACAATTGATGGGTTTTATGTTAACTTTAAAAGATCCATGCCAGAGATTTCCACTGTCGCTGAAACCCAAGCGTGGAAAATGGCACCCAGGGATCCAGACCAGTGTCCACAAGTTTCTGTTCCCATGGCTCTCCCAAAGGGGGATAGGAAAACATCAAGCCGGTGTTGAAAAACAGTGTCTGCTTTTGCTGCCTCTCCACATGCAGGGCTACGCTTGAGAATTCACTCAGTTGGCTGGATGTCCTAGAAGAAGTGATAGAGCCTCTCTTTTCATTAAGCATCGCGTGGTTGGACCCAGAGTTCAGTTATGAGATGAATCAGGCTGAAATGTCATATTCTACTGAAAAGTCAGATACTACAAACCTGAGTGGCTTGCGAAGCCCGCCGACGTCGGGTGGCATCCATCCCATGCTTGAGGTGACCCCAGGGCGTTCCATCTGATGACTACTTGGTCTCCTAAGTGTAATGAGTTTGTGCTTCTCAGTCCAGTTCCTAACGGCATCACTCACAGAATCAGCATCACTGGCTGATCCCCAGGAGATCAGGATGGGGGAAATTGTCCTTAAATTGTCATGGCAGCACAGGATGTAACCTGTTACATCCCCCCCCCCCAAACACACACCTCCCACCCCACCACACAGATGGAGAACAGGATCTGCAGCCCAGTGGGCGTTTCCAATTCAAACTGCAGTGAAAGAGTTACACCAAAAGGCAAAATTCAGTTATTTGTATCCCTAATTGCTTTCTCTCTTTTAAGTACTTTCTTCCTCTCCCATAGTCTGGCAGAAATGCCTAGCATCTCAGCCTGGTCTCCACTACCCAGAATAAAACCCGATTCCATGCCCTCATTTCCCACCATGGCACAAGCCTCTCATGCCACCCTCCAGCTAGGAGGGCAGACAAATGACTCCTCAGGCAGCCTACATGGATCTCCCCGTACCCAAGAGCTACGCCAGCATTTCTCCTCTTTCGGGGACTCAAATGCCGCGTCTCCACAATGTACTTAGCCTCTGCCAGCCCAGGTCCTGGGAACTTGAGTTTGTTCCCAAACTCAGATGTTCCAGTTGAAAGCGCAGGGCAACGGCTGCCAAGCCAGGAGGCCAGGGAGTGAATGGACTTTAATAAAAATAAATAATCGTTTAAAGCAGAGCCTGGATCAACTGTCTCTTCACCTATGAAATAAAATTCATGACGAATCTTCTGGGTAAGAAAACCAAAACCAACATAAATCAGCTCCCCACCCTGGTTCCCTGAATACTTTTTAATATTCTTCACAAACCGGCTATGAAAGTGAAAGCACTTTTAAAATGATATCTCCTACTCAAGCCTAAACCCCCTAAAGTTTGCAGGGCTCTTTAAGACAGATGGCAAGATTTTCCAAACCGGGTGACTGACATTAGACTCCTAAATCCATATGGAGGCACCTAAATCAGTTGGCCTTCTTTTCAAAGAGGCAGCACTCCTAATGGATTTAGGATCTGGATCTGGATTTAGGTGCCTTACTATAGGCACCTGGTTTTGAACATCTTGGCCAAAAAGGCAGATCTGAAATTCAGACACTAATAAAGCATCTTTCCTTTCAATTCTATTTTTTTTTTTAAAACCACATTGAGAATGTTCCCAGGCTGGTGAAAAAAAACCCAAAGCAGACTGGTTTTGTACTTGCAGCCGTGGGATAAAACCCAAAAGGAAAAACAGGTTGGTGAAATAATAATACTACTCCTTCAATGGCACTTGCCATCGGCGGATCCCAAAGCACTTTATAAGCATGAAAGTTGAGAACCACCCCGGTGGCCTGCTTTAGTCCTCTGTAGTAAGGTAAATAAAACCCTAACTGATTAAGCCTCAGAACACCCTGGTAGGTCTGTTGTTGTCCACATTAAAACCAAGGGGACTTGGCCTCCTAAATCTGTTTGGAGCTTTGGCCATTTCCCCTTCTATACCAGTTGGAAAATTTAAGGCAAGGGGGAAGGTGAAGTAACTCTGTGGGTCTCTCATGAGCTAATGAGAGAACAGGCACTAGAATCCAGAGCATTTGATTCCCTCTTTAACCAATGGACAGTGCTTTCCCCATCCTGGATCATACGCTAATCGCCTTAGAAAATGTACTTGGGAGGGTCTGGTCCAGTGACTCTGCCACCGACCTGCTTTTTGACCTTGGGTAAGTTACTTCCCCCTTGTTTCTCCTCTCATTCTGTGTCTTCTCTATTTAGATTGCAAACTCTTTGGGGCAAGGACTACTTCTCACTCTGTGTCTGTACAGCACCCGGCACCATGGGCTCTGATCTTGGGTGTTCTAGGTGTAACCCACTGGTCGGTGAGTGCCATGTGTCCTGGTCTGTTTCCTCTTCACAGAGGACATGAGTCTTTTCCAGTCCCATTATGGAGGCTGGTTCTTTAGCTCAAGTTCTAGCGACGCATGCATATCCCGCAACAGGTCCCCCGTTCAATTCCTGGTGCTGGCCAAGCTGGTGGCTGTGATAGCCATGCTTCGGGTAAACAAATAAGTGTGTGTTACCAATGAGCGGCATGCGTGTGATATGAAACACCGTGTCAGATGTTGCTGCCTTTGATCAATCTCATCTCCCATTGACTTAAAGGAAAAATTGACCTAAATATTGACTACCACCAAGTACTGTGCAATTTTTACCAACAAGAAGAGATGTTTATCCCTTTTAAATAAAATACAGTACAATATAGAATTACACTATAACGTTTGGGGACCACTACTATAGAATACTGAATATCGTAATATTTTTATATGGGATATATAATGTCTTTTATCCTATGGATATATATGGGCACACGCACACACTATATACACGTGCACTCACACACACAAGCTTGACTCGCAACTGAAAGGCAGCCAGCTCTGGAGTGAAACATGACAGCTGTTTAACAGCTAACAGCAACACACACACCCCAGGATTTGAGCTGAAAGTAAATCAGGATCTCGCAGTCAACTGAAACTTCAGGAGGGCGTGTAGGAAGGTAGAACAGAATGGAGTTACCTGAGTTGGAATTAAAGAGAAGTAGATTCAGTTTCTGTCACTGGCTGAAACACACATACCTCCTCCTGCCCGTCTGAGAATGGGAGCAGAAGACAAGGCTTCTGTGGGACAGAGGGCCTGATCCAAACCCCACAACACTTAATGGGAGTCTTTCCACTGCCTTCAGTGGGCTTTGGGTGAGTAGGCCCAGACAGCTTACTCTCATCCTGAGACATTAGGCCTCTGTCAACAGCAGCTTGAGCCAGACTTGCTCCAGGGGGAGCTCAGCACTCGTCTACGGTAGAAATCACTGGAAAGGCTCTGAGGTGTGAATGATGTTAACTAAGAGAGTATAATAGAATCTTTGAACCTGGTTCATCCCATGACACACTCTGCTCAGATTACTTCAGAGTCACTCTGGGTGGGGGAATAGAGGGTGCTGGCTAATTAGTGGGTCCCTGAGTCATCACACTGGTATAGGTGAGGATGGGGCCGTGGAACCAGAGTTATATGCTCTGTAGCACCTTTTGCTGATGTCCCAAAGAACAGCACATGCCCCCTCTGACATGCGCCGATGTCCCCAGAATAAACGCAGGAGCAGTAGGAACCTAGCCACAGGTGGTCAGCGAGGATTGATCCTGCAGCCTTCTACACTAGATCTAGACTGTTCTCAGTGGTGGCAGATGACAGAACAAGGAGTAATGGTCTCACGTTGCAGTGGGGGAGGTTTAGGTTGGATATTAGGAAACACTATTTCACTAGGAGGGTGGTGAAGCACTGGAATGGGTTCCCTAGGGAGGAGGTGGAATCTCCGTCCTTAGAGGTTTTTAAGGTCAGGCTTGACAAAGCCCTGGCTGGGATGATTTAGTTGGGGATTGGTCCTGCTTTGAGCAGGGGGTGGGACTAGATACCTCCTGAGGTCCCTTCCAACCCTGATATTCTATGATTCTATGATTCTACCCCAAGGCTGAAATAAAGGAATAACGCCATTAGCTTGTATCACGAGTGGTCTCATAGAGCCCGGAAACTATCCACTGAACGGGATCAGGCGACTGCTGAGTTGGTGTGTTACGCATGGCTCTGAGCTGGGATAACATCCCCAGTCGGTGGACAAGTAATAATAAAGGTGTATTCTGTAGCCAGATCATCCTCTTAGTATAGAAGAGAGCACTAGGGAGGAATCCTGCACTGTTCCCATACAGGTGCCTGGTTGGTTCAGTCCCCTTCCTCCCCACTCACACACCCCTGCATATTGGGGATTGTTTTTTTAATATCCTTCTTTTCCGATGGGGTTTGGGAAGTTTTTTTCCAGGCTAGAAAGGGTTAATGTCCACAGGAAGGGACGGGGGAGCTTAAAACAATGTTTTTGCAATTTCGTCTCATTGATTGCATCTAAAATGTTCCTGAGTTTAAAAGGGAGCTTTTAAAAGAGAGATGTGCAGCTGGGTTTGTCACATCGCTTTCCGCTTAATGGGTTTTTCATGAGTGTCTGGAAAGTGTGGGAGTCAGAGCTGAACCATCTATAAAGGACGAAAGGAAGGAAATGCAGAGTGTAGGTCGCCTCCCAATTCATATTAATCTAATCTCATCAGTTTCCAGGTGAGAGTTGAATAGTTGGGTTTAACCTGCAAAGCCCTTCAATGGTTTGGGATCTAGCTATTTCCATGGCCTCTGTCACACAGCAAGGGAGCATCTCATAGGCATTAACTGATCCAAGCAACCTCACCAAGAGGCTGGGACGCACCATTATTCCCATTTTACAGATGGGGAAACAGAGGTTCAGGTATATTAAGTGACTTGCCTACGGTCATGCTGGGAAGGCTGTGGCAGAGCCGAGAACTGAAGGAAAGCCTCTTGAATCTCAATCCTCAACCACAGGACTTTCAGTGTTGGAGAAGTAGAGGTGGGGCTGGTACATGTCCTGAAAAGCTTCTCTGGGAGGGACCCTCGGAGTCAGGGCTATTGCCATGGGCCCATCCGTGGTTTAATTTAGAATATTTAATATTACAATATACGCATGCCTAATGACCTATACACTAGGGCCCCAACCCCACTGCATTCTCCTTCCCCAAATCCATCCTCCAGGGCCCACTCCTGCCTTGATGCCTATAAGAATTCAGCCAGCTAATGGACCAAGGGGGGAGATATTAAGAACTGACGCTTACACCGCAAATATTCCCATTGATTTCATACATTAAGGTGCCACTCAGTATGATTAAGAGTATGAGAATCTAGTCCTTTGAGCGTAAGCTTTTCAGGACATGTACCAGACCTCGCACAACGAGGCCCTGATCCTGACTGAGACCTCTGAGCACTTCTGTAAATATACATATGAAGAGAAGTTTGAAGAGAAACAGACTGGAACTCCAAGACCTACAAAACCATGCCATGGACCAGAGGGAGTGGCAAAGAATGGTGGGCATCTCTGACCTTGTGGAAACAGGAAAAGGAGTTGAGAAGTGAAGTGAAGTGAGAGATGAGAAGATCCTGCATGCAGAGCCCGCCTGAGGCGGCTATGATCAATATCTACCGGTATTTGAAAGGCACGCATACCATGGGTGGAGAGGAATTCTTCAAGGTGACCTGAGCTGTTATAAAGGGGTGCAGCTGAGCATGGAGAAGTTAAGCTGTAGGTCAAGCCAGTTGTCCTCAGGGTGAAATGCTTTAGGCTGTGAAATGGTCACTGATGACCCTACCAAATTCATGGCCATGAAAAACGCCCTCACGGACCGTGAAATCTGGTCTCCCCCCGTGAAATCTGGTCTTTTGTGTGCTTTTAGCCTATAGTATAAAGATTTCACGGGGGAGACCAGTGTTTCTCAAATTGGGGGTCCTGGCCCAAAAGGGGTTATTGGGGGGGGGGGCATTGCCACTCTTACTTCTGCGCTACTGCCTTCAGAGCTGGGCAGCCAGAGAATGGCGGCTGCTGACTGAGGGCCCAGCGCTGCAGGCAGCAGCGCAGAAGTCAGGGTGGCAACACCATCCCGTGCCATCCTTCCTTCTGCGCTGCTGCTGGCGGCAGCTCTGCCTTCGGAGCTGGGCCCTGGCCAGCAGCCACCGCTCTCCAGCTGCCCAGCTCTGAAAGCAATGCTGCCACCAGCAGCAGCACAGAAGTAACGGTAGGAGTACTGCCACACACACACACACACCACTACACCCTTGCAATCCCCCCACACCTTCTTTTTTGGGTCAGGATCCCTACAATTACAGCAACGTGAAATATCAGATCGAAGTAGCTGAAATCATGACATTTATGATTTTTTAAATCCAATGACCATGAAATTGACCGTGAATGGGGTAGGGCCCTACCGATGGGATGTGACAAAGCCCCTCTTCTTCAGCCAGTTGAGCAAACCTGCCTGTCTAAGGATCATTCATAGACTGTTAAGGCCAGAAGAGGCCCCATTAGATCATCTAGTCCTGACCTTCTGCATAACACACACCACAGAATGCCCCCCAGTTACTCCTGTATTGAGCCCATCTCTTTCCTCCCACGCCCCTCAAAGTGCTCTTGTCCTACTGGCTCGGCCACCGTGGATCCTGGATCGTCTTCACAGTGGCCTCTACCCTCTCCTCTCTACAGAAACTTCTCTGGCAGGTATCATCAGTGACCACTTGCTGATCCAGGGCTCCTTCATGCACCGTCTTCCCAAAGCTTTCGATTCTCAAGTAAGTAGAGAGGCACCATCACCTTGGACGCCTGAGATACGGACGTTAACATCACTTTCACACTGAGTTTTTCGTGGGGAATTAAATGCACTTCCTCCTCCTGTCAAGAGCAGCTTCGGCTTTGAAGAATTTGATTATCCCCACCATGAATGCAGTAGCAGGAAGATGCAGATGTTGCCTATGTAAACAGAAACAGGGTGAATCTGCCGGCTGTTCCAACTTCACAGGAATTTCCTATTCCACGCCACAATGGGGCTACATCCAATGAGATGGTTCAAGCCCAGCTCCTGGAGAACGCATGCCATACATATGTGACTGATTACTGCATGAACTGGAACAAACCGTAGGGAAAGGTATATCTGTTACAAGCCAAACTTGTGTCTTCTGTTGCAGAGGGTAAAATAACTGCACAGGTCTTCTAACCATGTCCAAGCATTTAATTTATTAAAAGCGCAATCTTCAGCCTGGTCTAAGCATGGCATTAAATGGTAGTAAAGAGAGTTGCATTTCATACAGCTGATACAACGTCCATTAGCTCAAACAAATTCTTGTTTCTATCCTGGCTCGTGAATCCATGTTGCAAATAGGCCCCAATCCAGCTTCCATTGATGGCTATGGGCCTAATCCTCATGTTCTGGAAGTTAATGGGGGGGTTTCCATTGACAACTACTTAAGATGCCTTGATAAAAATACCCGGCATCAGCAGTTTGGAAAGGCGGGATATTTTGCTGAATGGACAACTGTGAATTCAGTGCCCTTGCCGTCACTGTCTTGCGTGGAAAAAAATGATATTTTCTCTCATCCTGTTCATAAAGGGCCTGACTCAAAGTCCACTGAAGTCAATGGGGGCTGCTTCCTGGACTTCAGTATGCTTTGGATAAGGCCCAGAGTGCTTTGCTGGGTTAATGTTTTCTCTCCATCGAGCTGATCAAAATACTGTCTCAGAAGCATCGATTTGCCTGAATCCACTCACCTGCAACATCGCCAGGGTGCACAGAGGACAGAACCCACGCTAAGCGTGGCCACTTACTTGAGAAAAGCAAGACCTGTGTTTGTCTTCACGTGCCCCAGCAAATTTCTCTGATGTGAAAGCCAGCACCCTGTTTTTGGAACTGATTTCTTCATGGCTTAATGGTACAAGCTGTGAACAGATGCATGTATGATGACGTTGCCCTCTGTAGGGCATGAATCCAGAGTTTCTAAGCATGGGCATCTCCTGCTTCAGATGAAGAGTCTCATCTGTTAGCTTGGAGGCTGGAGCAGGTTCAGAAACTTCTTCACCTAGTCCAGCCGCTGGATGGGACAAAGACCGTACCTGACTAGTACATTATTTCTGTAGCGAATGACTTTAGTTCTTTAACCTGTTGCTGCTGTGATAGATTGTCATTACAAATGATAAATAATAATCATCCCTAGCTCTGGTACCGATAGCATCCAACCCAGCGGGCTGAGCAAGGACCTCTGTGTGGAAAATGAAACTGTCCCACAGAAGCTCAGATGTTTCCTTTTGTCTGGGGGGGAATGTGTAGTGACGTGTGAAACACTCAATTTACAAGTGCAAATAATTGAATATTGGTTTGGGGGCTTTTAGTTATTTGTAGTGTGTGCCGTAAAGGAGGCTTTTGAGGAGGGGACTAAGATATTGTGAAGGAGATCTGTCTGTCTAGCTCCTATTGCTAGAGCAAGGGAGAGTTCTGCTGTCCTTGTAAAAGGACATAGATTGTCACGGTCCAGGGAAAGATTCTCAGCTGGTGTGAGCTGTCCTAGATCCTGTCAGTGGACCAGGAAAGCAAGGAGTAATGCAGTGGGGGAGGTCTAGGTTGGATATTAGGAAAAACTATTTCACTAGGAGGGTGGTGAAGCACTGGAATGGGTTACCTAGGGAGGTGGTGGAATCTCCATCCTTAGAGGTTTTTAAGGCCCGGCTTGACAAAGCCCTGTCTGGGATGATTTAGTTGGGGTTGGTCCTGCTTTGAGTAGGGGGTTGGACTAGATGACCTTCTGAGGTCTCTTCCAACCCTGCTATTCTGTGATATATTGTATGATTCTATGAAGCGAAAGGTCTATTGCAGAAGGGGCTGGGGCTGGAGAGGGTGCCAGACTGGGGGAGAGAGAGGGAATTTTAGGGGCTCCAGGTGTATTTATAAGCCTGGGCTAAATCAGTCCTAAACGCTGAAGCTTCTGAGGTTTCTCTGCCTGCGGGTCTGATTCTGCTCTGTTACACCGGCGCAGATCAGCAATAGTGCTGTCGATTTACTCCAGATTTGCACTGCTCTAAGCAAACAGGGAATTTGTCCTTTAGGAGACCCAAGAGCATGTGTATAGCTCTCGTTAAAGTTAATTGGAGTTCAGCGCACAGAGCAAGGGGTGAAGTGACCTCCATACCTCTCCTCTTGTATCGCCAAACCCAGCAGGAAAAGCCCTGCACAGTCAACCATCCGAACCGTGGAGCTGGCTATAAACCATCCGAAGGGCCCTGTTTTCCCAACACAGAGAAATAGCGCCTCAGGCAGTTCCAAGACCTATGGATCATGTTTAGTCTATGTGCTTCAAAAAAAAGTTCAGACTAAAAGGAATTTATAGGCAAAATGCACCACTGAAATCAACTACCTTAGTCCTCGGGGTAAAGCAGTTCCAATGAGACGAAGATCAGCTCTCTCCTCGTAATGTTGATTCATCATGCTGGGCATTGAGTCTTGGCTGAGACAGCACCCTCTTAAGGCAATAATTTCCTTCCTGTGGGCCAGCCCCTCATTTGGCGCAGATGATTCCTCCCAGGCAATATGAACTTGATTGGTGTTGGGCTCTAGCCAGCTTTCCCTCAGGGGACTCAAGTTCTCCGAGGCCAGAAATGTCACAAGTCGGGCACCGTGCTGTTATTGACATGAAATTCAGATCCTCCAGTGTAATGAAGTTCTAGCCACGCCCCCTTTCTGGGGAACGGGAGATGTCTGAAATCACACCCTTTGGAGGATCACATGGGCTCGGAGCCAGGAAACGCCGGCATCAAGATAATTAGGCCAGACACATTTCAATGGCAAATCGTATTTTTCATAGTCTGAGCAACCGGGATTGTTTACCTCAATTCCCAGGGTAAGCAAGAGTTAGAACATAGAGACATTCAGCAGCGTTCGGTTTACAGGCTTAACCTCTTTGCTGGGAGCTAATTTAGGAACGCTCAACAGCATATCAAGGTAGTATCGGCACCACCCTGTGCAGCTGCGGAAAGCCATCCAGAATTGCAGCTGGATGCCTCTCGCCTTATCTTAATAGCCTTAAATGTTACCATTCCACTTCCCCTCCACTTCTCCTTGGAACGGGGCTGGAGATCTAGCGAAACCAATGGAAAGAGCCAGGCAGGGGTCACAGAAAATAATAACTTTTATTTTCTTTCTTCCTTTAATCTTTTGGTTGGCTTGGAAAAGAAATGCCCTGCAGAAAGTTCAACTTGTCATTCCAACTGATCTCACAGGGTAACATCATCTGTTCCAGTGGTTACTGGGCCTGCAATGCTGAGTTACTGAAGCACTTGGGGGTCCTTCGGGATCCAAGGCACTAATTATTTATTATTATTATTATTGCAGATAAGAAATTGCAATTAATGACTCTTCACCCACTTCAGGAATTTTTAATTTACGAGCAGTGAAAGGTGATTTCCGGCAGCTTTGGGGTGTTTTAAGTGGGATTGTTAAACAAATAGGGATTTCTTTGCTGGCCTAAGGGGGCAAACCGCCAGTGAAGTCAATGGCACTGGGCCCATTAACACCAGCAGAGAATTTGGCCCCATATCTCAGCACACTGCAAAGATGGTGCTGCACATCCGGGTTCCAGATATCCGTACTCCTACCATAAATGTTCAGGGGCCTAGAGCAAAGATAACCTTCTGTCTCACCTTTTGTTGCCTGATGAGAAAATATGGCTGTAGGCCTGAGGGTATTCCTGCAGTCCCCTGGAGGTTTCCATTTAAATGAATGTGTGAAGTACAGGGTGTTGTGTCAGCCTCTCAGAGACAAGCCGCTGGGCTGATGTGACCTGCCGGTAAAACATCTGGCCAAACTGACTGAGTTGTGTCATCCAATACAAGGCTGCACAACAAAAAGGGCCTCCCATATCGGGAGACCAGATGTCCCGATTTTAGAGGGACGGTCCCGATATTTGGGCCTTTTTCTTATATAGGCTCCTATTACCCCCCACCCCTGTCTCAATTTTTCACACTTGCTATCTGGTCACCCTACATGTAAGTGTCCTTGAAAACACCACCTCTATCGGGTCCTGGGACTCTGGATCTGAGCCTTGGGTTAACGCACTTTGTGTATAGACAGGAGTTGGGGGTTAGGCCTGAGCTAACCCTGGCCTTATATTGCAGTGTAGACACATCATTTAAGGCCAGAAGGGACCATCATGATCATCTAGTCTGACCTCCTGCACATCACAGGAGCAACATCAGTGTACACTGACCTACCCACCTGCCTCAGACTTAATGTAGAGGGGAAATCCCTCTCCAAGAGCCATTCGCTCTGTGGCTTCTCTACCAACAACCGGGCCAATTAGAGTTGACTGTGTACTGGGGGGGGCGGGATTAGTGATGTGGGCACCTGTCCTATGGAAAATGCCAGCTCTGTTCAGAAAGCGACAGCTGTCAGCCACTTCCATCCAGGACTGGACGTGCTCCGGTGACAGAGAGGGGAAAGGCTCCCATACCTCACTCCCAATCCCTGGAACCTTCAAACAGCAGTGATGGCGTGGGTTTGGGCCTGCCACTGTGTTCAGATTCCAGGTGTCTTTTGCCAAACCCAGCCTCATCCAGCTCTCATTAAGCAAGAGGCTCTCAGACTGCATCCCGGGCACCTCTGCTGATCAGGAGACCTTGCGGTGGTCCATGGATGGTTGGGCGCATGGCGCTGCCCCCTCCTGTTTCCTCCTGTTACTCTTCCAGTGTAAACAGTTGCGACAGGTGGGTGATCAATTGCAAATGGGAGCAGGCAGTCCGCACACACAGGCGTGGCAGGGGAGGTGTCCGCGCCACTTTCCAGATGTAAAGGGAAACAACCAGTGGGAAAAACCCTGAGATTACAGCCCGGTTCCACAGTGTACTGTCCCTTTAACAAGGGGCTGGCTCTTACTAGGAAGCACAATCGGTTACACTGCATGCTTGGGGCCCAATACGTAGTCACAGAGTGGAAGCTCCTAGCGATGCTATCCGGAGACCTGGGTTCAGTACACTACTCAGCCACATATTTCCTGTGTGACCGTAGGCAAGTCACTAAGGCACTATGCCTCAGGGTACATCTACACTTACCGGAGGGTCCGGTGGCAGGCAATCGATGTTCTGGGATCGACTTATCGCGTCTAGTGAAGACGTGATAAAATCGATCCCTGATCGCTCTGCCGTCGACTCCGGAAATTCACCGCGGCAAGAGGCGGCAGCGGAGTCGACGGCAGCGCGGCAGCGGTCGACTTTCCCCCGTCCTCACAGCCAGGTAAGTCGACCTAAAATACGCAACTTCAGCTACGGTATTCACGTAGCTGAAGTTGCGTATCTTAGGTCGAACCCCCGCTGTAGTGTAGACCTAGCCTCAGTCGCCCTTCTGTACAATGGGCACAATAGCCCTGCCCGGCCTCACAGGGGCACAGTGAGGACAAAGAAACTACAAAGATTGTGAGCTGCTCTGATCCTCTTGATGAGGGGCCCGATAAATACCTTAGATAGAAATTAGCGGAGTGCACCAGGGCCAGTTCAAATACAGGGCACCTGCAAATCCATTCAGTTGGGAACTACCAGATATCCCAGCCTAGCCCCACATCTGAGTTGGCTGGCTGGGGGTCACCTCCGCAAAGGGGGGACACAAGCAACGTGTGCAGAAGGGCTGCATGTTACTCTTGGGGGAATAGTGGATGGAGGTTTGCTGGTAAACTAAAGGAGTGGGGAAACCCACCATCTGCTCAAATTTCTCAAGTCCCGAGTGCAGCAAGAATGACTGGGGTTTGGACCCAGGGGGCTTTCCACCAGCCTGTTCCTGGTGGGTGGGGTGGAGACCTTGCTTTTAGCAGCCCACAGGTCTGGCAGCATTGTCTGAGCTGTCCATGGTGTGATCCCTTTGCTCACGCCTGGGGTTCTGTCTCACTTTGCCAGAGATCTCTGCTGCATCTAATAAAGATCTGGCTATCTCAGACAGCAGCACGACAATTCCCGGCAGCATCACAAAGGAGCACATGTTGTAAGGGAAAGAGAAAATCGCCCATTGAAACCAGGGCTTGAACAACCTGCCAGGTTGATTTCAAGCCCCGGCTGCCGTAGATAAAGCTGCTCTGTCTGTCTCTATTAAAACGTGCAGCTATCTGCAATCTGTCCAAGCGCCCAGTGCAAGGGCTAGCTGGCTGCATATGGATCCCCTCTGACCTCAGGCCACAAGCCAATGCCCTTGCCCAATAGCGGAGACGCTTTGGGGGCGATAAATGCAGACGTTGTCCCTTTTGGTTAGACTGGTTCTTAACGATGGTGCGAGAGGCGTTCAAAGGAGGAAGAGGAGGCTCCTGGAATGGCTAAGGGCGCAGGAGCAAATGCCAGCTCCCTTGATGCCTTTAGTGCAATCTTACCTGATGCAAATTGTGAACTAATGGATAGGTGCCAGTAGGTGGCTCTCAAGAATATCTAGCAGAGTCCCTGGGTTTTGTAGGACCAATACACCTTGCTGCTGGCCACTGCAAATGGCCCCTCGTGTGTAGCTCTTTGCATGGCGCTAGTTCTTTCATGCCAATGAGCAGATCAACTCCCGGCTTTTAATGTCTGTCACAGAGTGAGCGGGGCCTGGATAAAGCGACAGCTGGGAGCCTGACGGGTCTCTGACAGCAGCCCTGACGTCGCCCCTGCTGTAAGATGGGCTGCCTTTCCCGCAGTGGGAGAGGGGTCTGGGGCAGGAGCTCAACGGGGGCCTATGGGGGTGAGATTCCCCCTCTCTACGGGTGAAATCCTGCCATGCTGAAATCAGTGGCAAAACTCCCAGTGAGGCCAAGATTTCATCTCCTGCCTGCTCCGTGTTATTTTAATGGGGTCCCCTCAAAACGGAGGCTTTCCTCTGTTTTCTCCACTTAGCTCTGCTTGGAGCTGTGCTATCTTAGGCCGGTTGCAGGGGGAGGTCCCCAGTCCCTCTGGTCTGTTGCGTTGAGCTGCACTAAAGAGGGGAAAGTGTCTCTTGTCCTGATCGGCAGGGTGGGATGGCGGGAGGAACCGGCCACTGCTAGTCAGAAGGGAACGGCTGATTTGCCAGAAGAGCCAGCCCAGCCGGCATTCCCATCTGGAGCTGGATGCGGTGACTCATAAAAGCGAGTGGCTAATGAGCTGTTTACGAGCGGAAGTTCCTTTTTGTTGACCCTACAGTGGAGCTGTGAATGTCCTGCTCACCAGACCCACCCTGGACCTTCACACAATACACAGCAGCTGTGGGAGAGGACAGACCAGAGCTTTCTGAGCCTGCCGGGCCCTTTGCCGCTGGTGGGGGAGCATCTACTGAAAGGCAAGGCTGCCTCAGAGGTGACCGTATCAAGACGCTGTGCGAGGGGCACTCATTGGCTGTCCGTCAAAGGGCTGCCTCTACACACACATGTGCCTTGTGAATACGCTGGAACAGCCTGTGAGGGGCACCTGCATGTACTGGGATTGGTCAGGTCCCAACAGGGAGCTTGGAAAGATGCAAAACGCACAGTGTCCTTCAGAGCAAAATTTCCACCCGTGAGACAGAGAAGGTAGATTGGGACTTTCTGTTCACCCTCTCCCAGGAACATGGGGATCATCAGTGAAACTGACCGGTGGCAAGTTGAAATACCGACCAAAGGAAATACCTTTTTCACGCAATTAGACATAGATGCCCAGGCCAGAAAGGACCACAGAGATCATCTAGTCCGATCTCTTGCATAACGCAGGCCCTATACCCGCCCTCAAAATAATTCCTGTTTGAACATGGGCACATTTTTTTTAGAAAAACATCCCATCTTTGATTTTAAAATGGCCAGTGATGGAGAATCTACCTAGGAGGTTGTTCAAGTGGTTAATTACCCTCGCTGTTAAAAATGCGCCCTTTATTTCTGGTCTGAATTTGTCTAGCTTCAACTTCCAGCCATTGTGGTGGTGGTATTATTATTTGTATTGCCTCAGTCACAGACCGGGCCCCCATTGGGCTAGATGCTGACAATCTGTTACACCTTTGTAGGTTAAACCAAAGAGCTTTCTATTATCAGAACAGCCTGTGGAACTTATTGCCACAAGATACCAATAAGGTGAAGAGCTCAGCAGGATTCAGATATGACAATGGTGCTTTCAGCACTCTTAGGCCTGGTCTACACTGGGGGGGGGGGATCGATCTAAGATACGCAACTTCAGCTACGAGAATAGCGTCGCTGAAGTCGACGTATCTTAGATCGACTTAGAATCACTTACTTCGCGTCCTCGCGGCGCGGGATCGACGGCCGCCGCTCCCCCGTCGGCTTTGCTTCCGCCTCTTGCCGAGCTGGAGTTCAGCAGTCGACGGGAGAGCGATCGATTTATCGCATCTACACTACACACGATAAATCGGTCCCCGATAGATCAATCATACCCGCCGATCCGGCAGGTAGTGTAGACGTACCCTTAAATGCCAATAGTTCCTCCCAGGGTGCTGTTCTCCTACAATCTAGGAAGGAGGTGCAATCAAATGTGCACCAGCACGAAAATCAGAGGTGCAGTGTTTGAGTTTTTAACTTTGCGACGTGAATTTGAAGTGTAGCCGGATGGGAGGAAAACATTTCGAACTGGTTTTGGCAAATCTGAGGATTTCAACATCTTCTGGCAAGATGCAGCTGGAACTTTTAGGGGAATTTCACTATCATTTGGCAAAAATAAAATGCAAGCAATGATAACAAAGAAAACGAGAGGGTTTCTGGAGGAAGTTTAAGTGGGGAATGCGTGCTTGGCAAAACAAGAGGTTGGCTGTAAAGATTCAGGTTTCTGTTTTACGCTTGCAAGAATGGGTGACAATGAGCCCCATCCTGAGAGATTCTGGAATTGATCTGGCCTCTTGCACAATCAGCAAATGGATTTGCAAAACCATTTCCCTTCATTCTAGTATTTAAAGCGACAGCTAAACTCACACCCGCTATTTCCTGCAATCAAAGGTTTGCACAGGTATTTTTCACACTTGAGATTTGTGCGTGCAAAAATTGCAATTGCACATGCTGCATTTGCCCAGGCAAATTAGTTCGTATAAGGTGTAATTAAATGACTAATTACCCAGTTTGCACTTGCAAATACACACACATGCAAATGTGGGCGTTTGCATGTGCAAAAGATTTAGGACCAGTCTCTCCAAAGGTTTAAGAGGGGTGGAAGGGCACCAGTGAAATCTGTTGCTGCCACACGACCGTCAGTTTGTGTTTTTTCACAGCTTGTTGACCTCGGCTCAGTCGCAATCACTAAAGTGCCGTCGCTAGAACCATCTTCTGTTGCCCTGTTCTTCCTGTTAATGCAGATCCAGGAAGAGAAAATCCAAATATTAGAAAATGTAGGGGGCATGTGTCTCATCAGGCGGCGCACCTCAGAAGGCCCCAGCACACAGCACGTTAAATTGTAGAACCTTGGCAAGGTGGGACACAAAATGGAACATTCCATGTTGTTGTCAACAGGGCCGGCTCCAGGCACCAGCCCAGCAAGCGGGTGCTTGGGTCGGCCAAGGGGAAGGGGCGGCACGTCGGGCTCTTCGGCGGCAATTCGGAGGAGGGTCCCTGTCCCTCTCCGAGGGAAGGACCTGCCGCGGAATAGCCGCCGAAGAAGAAAGCGGCGCGATGGAGCTGCCGCCGATCGCGATAGCGGCTTTTTTTTTTTTTTTCCCCCGCCGCTTGAGGCGGCAAAAACCCTGGAGCCGGCCCTGGTTGTCAACACATCTTTTGCAACTGACCGATAGGAATGTGGCTATTGGAAACAAGGCACAATTTGGATAGGAATTTGGACACCCCAATGTGCAGATCTGGGCTATTTGTTTCTCCAGTTACAGAGAGCGATGGCCCAAGCACAAACTCCAACCCAGGATACAGGCTCTGATTTGCATGGGTGATGAACTGTGGCCACACACATGCAAACACGCCACATGGAGATAAAACCTGGCACCCTCAGCAACAAACACACACACGCGCGTACCATATGCACTAAAGGAGTCACTCTGTTAGCTGTAAGTAACACACTGTGATCCTCTCCAAGGCTGGTCGCTAGGAAGAGACACTGTAATGAACTGTAAATTAAAATACATCACCACAGGTTGATGCGTCTGGGCTTTATCTAGCTGTGATCCAGGCAAATCAAGGATGGTGGTGTGACACTACGCCCCATATTCTTCATAGAGATATGCTTATGATATCAATATGGCATAACTAAGATGTATTTTATGCAAGATGGGTCATGTGAGATATCATTGGAAAGGTTATGATTTACTGGATGTTTTAGAGTAGCAGCCGTGTTAGTCTGTATCCGCAAAAAGAATAGGAGTACTTGTGGCACCTTAGAGACTAAGGTATATATGCATCCGAAGAAGTGGGTTGTAGCCCACGAAAGCTTATGCTATAATAAATTTGTTAGTCTCTAAGGTGCCACAAGTACTCCTATTCAATTTACTGGATGTGATTATCCTGTTTGTAGGCATGTATCATTTGTGTATCTGAAGTTAGGAATATTGACTATGTATTAGTTACAAACGTGTTTTCACCTGGGGAACACTCACCAGACAGAATGCCATCAGTCTGGCTGGGCCGTTAGGGAGAACAATAGGACTTGGAAGATGTTAATCTCCCACCTTCCTGAGACGCTTCCTGGGATGCTACAAACAACCTTTGACTCGTGGGTGCTTTGACGCTGCAGGGTCATGTGCTCATGTCACCTGGTACTGGACTCCCTCCTAGAATACCAGCATTTTTCCACTGCGGGGGAGGGGAAATCACACTGAAAGACAAAGGATTCCCGCCATATGTAAATCATAGACTATCAGGGTTGGAAGGGACCTCAGGAGGTATCTAGTCCAACCCCCTGCTCAAAGCAGGACCAACCCCAACTAAATCATCCCAGCCAGGGCTTTGTCAAGCCTGACGATCCTTGACAAAGCCCTGGCTGGAATGATTTAGTCCTATTTAAGGCAGGGAAGTAAATCCTACCTAAGGCAGCGAACACTGGTGGAGCTGAACTGGCGGCAGCAGTGGTAGGGAAATCCATCACTTGACGCCTTTAAATCCAGACTGGACGTCTGCCTCAAAGATCTGCTTTAGCTCAGGCAGAAGTTGTGGGCTTGCACCGGGAACTACTAGGCCAGGTGAGCATCATGGTTCCTTCTGGCCTTAAAATCTATGGATCTATAAAAATCCATAGTGTCAATAAGGCTCCTACTGCCCTCTGCAACTGTCCCTTATTACTAGGGTTTTTATGATGGTAGCACGTAGCAGTCCCCGCTGCAATCAGGGCCTCATTGCACGAGGCGCTGTGCACACACACACAGTCCCTGTCTCAAAGAGGACAGGGCAAATACACAGGGCAACACCTTTGATATTTCAGACTTGCAAAGAGCATGGAAACATCGCTTCCAGGGACAGCGTCCGGCTAACCGAGGTTGTAATTCTCATTTCATTTTCACAGAGTACCATCATTATCATGACGATGTACTCCCCATTATCCGAATAGCAAGGGGACGCGGATCGTATTTGGATAATCCGGAGTTCAGATCATGGAGCGGGCAGGAGTTGTGAAGCCGTTCTGGAACGGGATAGCCTCCCCGGACGCCGGGGTCTTGTCCTCCTTCTCCACCTCGCAATCCTGGCCAATGGTCTCAGCTCTGTTCGCCAGCGTAGGCCGTAGGGCTAGCTTGCCTTTAGTATATCCATTGCCTTGCCTTTATTATATTCTCCCTTTATTATATTCAGCACTAATGCAAGGAACCACCAGGCCTGTATCCTGTACAACATTGGTTTCCGCTGTTAGCATAAGGCTTGAGGCCTATGAACTCTGGCACAGATAAACAGCCTAAGGGTCACCCCTAAGTTTTCAGGAACTGGTAAAGGGGGAAATTTGTCCATAATGATCCCAGCCAACCACAGGAACATGAGCTAATGCCGGTTTTTGCATAGCACATCCGCAAATGTCTGACCACAAGAGTGCCATGGCAACGAGTTGACGTACATGATGAGTTGAAATCATTAATATACTGGCCTATAGGAGAAGGACACCCCAACATTAGGAGGGTGAGTAAATACAAACAAGGAAAAGGGGAGAAACCCCTACTCAGTATGCATTAGACATAGAGGCGACAGCATAATGTATCCCAGCCTGCGTGGGGGAGGAGAGAGAGGTGTAGCCCTTGGGAGGTGCCAGGACGAGGGCCGCTGGTGATGAGGAGGCAGGTGACAGTGAGGAGGCAGATGATGGCTGACATTTCCGGTTGTTCTGCAAGGGATGGTGTGAGTATACGGATGTGCAGAGGGACATTCTGCACTATCTCTATTTTCCTGACTGCGTTGGAGGGTTTGTGACTTTGCTAAATGTATTATTACACTGTTGTAAATAGAGACGGGGTCCTACAGTGTGAGTGGTGCAATGGTGCACATCGAGATTCCCAGCTACACAGGAATTTTAATAATACTGGACCTGATCTTGGGACAAGAATCAGTCAACCCTCAAGGTGACAACTGGGGATTCTTACGTAATCAATATAATTAATATAGGTTTCAGAGTAGCAGCCATGTTAGTCTGTATCCGCAAAAAGAACAGGAGTACTTGTGGCACCTTAGAGACTAACACATTTATTTGAGCATAAGCTTTCGTGGGCTACAGCCCACTTCATCGGATGCATGCCACAAGTAATCCTGTTCTTTTTATAATTAATATATAATCTATAGAACAGGCTACACCAGACCTCTGCATTACCTGAAACCCTTCCTTGTCCCGCAGCAGGAGAGACATGCTCAAGGGGGCATGTATCAGATGTCTCATAACAGGGTTTAAAAGAGAACTGGATAAATTCATGGAGGTTAAGTCCATCAATGGCTATTAGCCAGGATGGGTAAGGAATGGTGTCCCTAGCCTCTGTTTGTCAGAGCGTGGTGATGGACGGCAGGAGAGAGATCCCTTGATCATTACCTGTTAGGTTCACTCCCTCTGGGGCACCTGGTATTGGCCACTGTCGGTAGACAGGATACTGGGCTGGATGGACCTTTGGTCTGACCCAGTATGGCCATTCTTATGTTCTTATGTTCTCATGCTGAGAGACAAGGAAGGGATGTGGATAATGCGTGTGTTCAGATAATAGCGTTTTGGATAAATGGGAGTATACTGTATATGCATAACCGTAGAACCATAGAAGATTAGGGTTGGAAGGGACCTCAGGAGGTCATCTAGTCCAACCCCCTGCTCAAAGCAGGACCAACCTCAACTAGGATCTCCTAGGAGACCTAGTCACGGACCAGGACCCATTGTCCTAGGCGCTATACAAACACAGAATAAATCTGATCCGCTACAGGATGGATTTTAAATGCTGGCCTCAGCAGAGCCGTCAAAGATCAGGGAGTCGCGTCCTCCAAAAGCATCGTATTGTCCAACAGGACCTGACATGCGTTGGCAATAAACAGCCTCTGAAAGCAATGATGCCTCAGGAGGTTAACAGAAGCCTCTCCCCGTGATGTTTCCACAGCCCGGAGTCCATTCACCGTGCAGAGGGAAGTGAGCTCAACAGGCCCGACTAGAGGATTTCTCTTACGGGAAAGCAGTTCACCAGCTGTCAATAATATTTTGCAGCCTAGGGAAAAATTGCTGCAATTGACGAATGCGTCGAGGATGAAAACAGCCCTTATCTGGATTACAAGATCCCTGACATGGGCTTGGAGCTCTGATCCCCTGAGAGCAGCGGTGTTTGGGGGCAGGGTTGCTCATTCCTATCTCCACAGGGAGCCACTGGCTCTTGTTTAAAAGTAGCACGAAAGCCCTGGAATCTGGAGCTGACTGATGCAAAGTGATTAAGAAGCTCATGGGACACATGAAAGGGAAGAGAGAGGAACCGTCTACTTCCTTAGATGGCAGGGCTGGAGCCCCTAAGCACTAGAGCAATATAAATAATCATTCAAATTATAAACGATGCGGGGGGAGGGGTTTCCTTCAGCAAAAGCTAAAGGAGGAGAAGAGACTCAGGGTGAATTCCAAACAGTTAGGGCATGCTCAAAGTCAATGGCAAAGCTCCCACTGATTTAAATGATGCAGGATCAAGGCCTTAGAGAATTTGGGTCAATGGGTGTGATGGTATATTTACTTGCAGTATAAAATTCAGCCACTAGATGTCTCTGTACAGACTTCCAGGCAGAGTGTGGTCACTGCTAACCAAAAGACAAAGCTGGAACTCAAGTTGTGAGGAAAGCTGTTTGTTTTCTTTAATAAACACCTCTTGCTTGATTCCATGTATCGTGGAAATGGGGGACGATCCATCAGCTTCTCTTCATAGCTTCTCTCTGGTTGTTGCAGAGTGTGATCAGCAGGTGCTCACTGTTTTCCTTTGAGGATGACACACCCAGCTGGGAGTCAGGAAGACTCCATTTTAATCCCAGTGTTGCCACTAACTTGATTTGTTGCCCCTGAGCAAGTTATTTCACCACTCCGTGCCTCAGTTTCCCCAGATGTAAAATGGGAATAACACCTACCTCACCGACTGTTCCGGGGATTAATAAGCTCTCATTTATGTGCTTTCAACATATAGGTTGTAGAAGCTAAAAATGGGAAAGGCCTGTTAGACCATCCAGCCCATTAACTTCCAGTGACAAGAATGCAGTAGGGTACTTCCCCATTCCCAGCCTTCATCTGTGCAAGCGCCGTCTCCCTACCCACTTGGGTCCTTGGTTTCCCTGCTGAGAACTGCAACAAGAGTAGCAATTACTGACAGATGGGGAAGTGAGTCTGTGAACTGGTGAGCTGCGTTCTCAGAGGCCACCAAACCAGCCACCGGGTTCAGAAAGCAATTGGTGCAGCATTCCACAATCCCAGATCGTTATCCGGGAGGCGTGACAGCAACAAAAGCCAGGGTTTGGCTCAGAAAAGGAAAAACAAAAAGATCTGGAAATAAAAGAGAAAGAACAGCCCCGGCTAGAAATGGAAGAGAGAGGAACACTAATACTAGTGAGCCGGGGAAGAATACACTCTGATTATTTCTCTTAAACACCTTCCTCTTTGAAAAGTTAATAACAGTGTAATCAATACACGGGGGATAATAACTGGGTGTACACAAAAGGAGGTTCCCAGGGGGTGTTACATTCAATAGTCAATGGGACCCACATGGTTTTGTGGTTAGAAAACGAAGCAAAAAAGGACCCCAGCTTTTAAATCCTGTACAAGGCGCTGACTCCCAAACTGTGATCACGAGGCAGTCTCTTAACTTTGGAGTCCTGATACCCTCCGTCCAATCCAGCTGGAAAGTCGGGTAATAATGCAAAGCAGGAACCTCAAGGGAAACCAAACCCTCCAGTGGAGCGGAGCTTTTCTCAGTTACGAAAGATGAAAGCAGCAGCAAAATTCAACACGAGATTGAAAATAATAATCATTGTACAAAATGATCGCTCCACTTCAAAGGCAGTCAGACCTGCTTGGTGGGACCACCTGGGGGGGAGGCAAGATTGTTACAATGTCAGAGCCTGATTCAGCCTGATTTTAAGCCAGGCCACCTCCTGGGAGTTCAACAAAATTCACTTCCTTGCTCACTCCACTGGGGTGGTCTCTTTAAGATGAAAGGCTGGCTCGCAACATTTTCCCTGCATGTCATTTAACAGTGCTAAATGCAGCTCAGCTTGTTGTGTAATGTTGTTGTATGGACCGCAAAGCAGCTGCCGTGTTCTACCCCAGAGGTAGCCGCAGTTCAGCAGTGGCTGATGTGAAATCCTCCGCCATGACCACTGCTACGTTAAGCCCCATGGATTCCCTTGTGGAACTGCACGCAGTATAATCAATGCCACAGCAGAATGCAGGCATACTGCAATATGTGTCTCACCCAGCGCTAGTCCTTGATCTGCAGCTGTATGGCAGAGTACAAGGAGGAATCGCTGTGAAGCTTTAAGAAGCCAAAGAAAGCCATCAAACGGCTCAGTGAAGAAAAACATCCAGAAACAAGTTAACCTCCTCCTGGCTAGAAACACGTCGCCCAGAGGTAGAGGGCAGAGATCCCATTTGTGGCCTCATCCCAGCTTCCCACCTCCTCTGCTCAAAAGCAAAACATTCATCCCACAAAAAGGAAAGAGACCGGAGAAGCCAGTTAAACAGCAGCGCTGAGCAAATGCATTTCTGAGCTCACGCAATGATGCCCCAATCAAATGTCCCAGATCTAATGTTTGTCCCAGATTTTTCTGGATTCCTTTTAAAGATAGTACAGAAGGAAATACATTTCCACAGCGCTGAAGTCAGTGGGACTTAGGGTCCTGAACGTCTATGTCCCTTTTGAAAATGGGACTTGTTATTTATTGCTTGTATTATCATAGCACCTAGGAGCCCTAGTCATGCGCTGGGTGCTGTACAAACACAGAACAAAAAGGCAATTTCTAACCCAAAGGTCTCATAGGCACCGACTTCCCCTCTACCCATGGGGTGCTCGACCCGCCCCTCTGACCCAGGCCCCGCCCCCACTCCACCCCTTCCCCCAAGCCTCCACCCCACCTCTTCCCGCCCCTGCTCCACCCCGCCTCTTTCCATCCCCCGAACACGCCTCATCCCCGCTCCTTCCCTGCCTCCCGGAGCCGACCTGCACGCCACTAAACAGCTGTTCACAGTGGGCGGGAGGCACTGGGAGGGAGGCGGAGGAGTGATCAGCAGGGGAGAGGCGCTGGGGAGAGGGGGGAGCTTGGCTGCCAGTGGGTGCTAAGCACCCGCTAATTTTTCTCAGTGGGTGCTCCGGCCCTGGAGCACCCACGGAGTCGGCGCCTATGAAAGGTCTTACAAGCTAAGTATAAGACAACAGATGGTTATAGACAAAGAGGGAAGCACAAGGAAATAATCGGATGGTTTTGGCCAGCATGAGGCGGGAGGGGGGCCTCAGCACACCAGCCGTCAGTGTGCTTCCCCCCCCTGACCCCCAAGGCCCTGCTTTATCTACACTGGGGATTTTCCATAGGTGTGCCCAGAGCTGCGCTGGTCTAACCTCCGAGAATAGACAGGCAAAGCTGCTATGCCTCTCCCTTTGCATCCATGCTGCTCACCCCTGTCTCAAGTAAGGAGCAAATCGCACCTATGCAAATTGCCGCTGCTAGCCGATTCCCCGGTCTATGCTAGGAGCTTGGGCTGGTATAGCTACACCAGTGACTTAGCAAGGCTGATAAGTGCAAAGTAAGGCACATTGGAAAAAATAATCTCAGCTCTGCATGCAAAATGATGGGGTCTAAAGGAGCTATTACCACTCAGGAAAGCTGGGTGTCATCATGGATAGTCCTATGAAAACGTCCACTCAGTGTGCAGCGGCCGTCAAAAAAGCGAACAGACTGTTAGGAGCCATTGGGAAAGGAGTAGATAATAAAACAGTAACGATCATAATGCTCCAATATAAATCCAGGGCACACCCACACCTTGAATTCTACATGACGTTCTGGTCACTCCATCTCAGAAAAGATATGTTACATTGAAAGGGGCACAAAGAAGGGCAATGAAAAAGAGCTGGAACTGCTTCCGTACCAGGAGAGATTAAAAAGACTTGGGATTGTTCATCTTAGAAAAGAGACGACGAAGGGGGGAGATGAGAAAGTGAATAAGGAAGTGTTATTTATCCCTTCACATAACCCAAGAACCAGGGGTCATCTGATGAAATTAACAGGCAGCAGGTTTAAAACAAACCAAAGGAAGTACTTTTTCAAACTATGCACTGTCAACCCGTGGAACTCCTTGCCAGGGGATGTTGTGAAGGCCAACAGTATAACTGGGTTCAAAAAAGAATGACATAAGTTCATGGAGGACAGATCCATCAGTGGCAATTAGCCAAGATGCTCAGGGACGCGACCCCATGCTCTGGATGTCCCTAAACTTCCAACTGCCAGAATCTGGGACTGGAAAACAGGGGATTGATGACTTGATAAATTGCCCTGTTCTGTTCATTCCCTTTGATACATCTGGTGCTGGCCACTATTGGAAGACAGGATACTGGACTAGCTGGGCCATTTGTTTGATCCTGTAGGTCATTCTTATGTTTTTATGTCCCTGGGGGCTGAAATCCCTCAGTGGGGACTGAAACAAGGGTTACATTTCCTGGATTGTGTCATGTCCTGCCATGGGTCCCTTTCCCCAGCCCGTCCAAGGTGCGATACAGCCCAGAGAGAGAGAGCAGCCTGGTTTTCATAACCTGGGTTAAGTGCCGGGGGTGAAGGCTCCGAAATGGCAGAGTCGTGCTGGTTCAGGGAGAAGAGAAACGGAGGGCAACAGGAGAAAAACCTATAAGGGCTTCTAGTCTTTGGCAGTGAGTAGGGGAGATAGGGGATGGATAATAGCAAGTTCTGGCCCTCTCTGAACTAGCCGGTGTGTATCTGTCAGTCGCCCCGTTACTGTATGTGAGGTAGGAGTGAATCATTATCCCCACCAGCCTAGCTGGGGAACCGAGGCACAGAGAGATTAAGTGTCTAGCCCAGGTCACGCAGGGAGTCCGTGGCAGAGCTAGGAACTCAGGGAAGGCGGGAACTTGCTGTGTGTCCATGGTGGCATGGGCAGTGGCTCAGGTTAGCTGCAATCCCACCCGACTATCCGTGTACAAACCGAGGCGGCTAGCCCAAGCTGCCGCCTGTGCCACCACGGACCCACCGCTGTTGCTAAGGGCTACCACGAGCAGAGCCAGCACGGGTACGTCGACACAAGCTGGCAATCACACCACCCAGCTCAAATGCAGATGCACAGAGTGGGGTGGGCGCAGCCATTTCCAGGCTGGGAAGTGGAGTCCCAATGGTTCCTACTGGCTCCCTGGCCCAATCATGGGCCGCCCTGGATCCCGCTTTCACTTTGTGAGTTTACACTGGAGCAGAGCCCACTCCAGTATTTCCATTGCAGGAGCACTAGCCCCCCTCTGCCCTCCTGCTTCCACCAGTGCTGCAGGCACATAGCTGGGTCTCCTGTCCAGTGCCTTAGAATCATAGAATCATAGTCTATCAGGGTTGGAAGGAACCTCAGGAGGTCATCTAGTCCAACCCCCTGCTCAAAGCAGGGCCAACCCGCAAAACTGTCCTCACCTGAAAGGAATCGGAGCTGCCGCAGGCTCCAGACCGCCTGCAGCTGGCTGAGATTCTCCTTTACCTCAGGAGGTCGTGGCCTTCTAAGCCGGTGGAGCAGGAGGGACCTTCATTCTGTCCCTGCTCTCGCTGGGACATTCTGCATGGCCACAGAGACAGCTGTGAAGGCTCCGTAAAGGCTTCTAGTCTAGGACCTGATTCTTGCCTCCCTTACCAGGGTTGTAGAGCAGTGATTTCAGTGGCATCGCTGTTGATTTAAGCCCAGTGTTAGGCCAAAATCAGGCCATTAATCATCCGAAGTAGTATATGGATGGGCAGGTGACTGTAGTTTGGTGACAGCTCCAGACAAGACCCAGGCGGCGGATTAAGATAGCCATTGTGTCATTATTACCTCATTCAGAGCCTGTTCCAATGCCTACCGAAGTCAACGAGAGTCTTGAGAGTCTTTTCTGGCATGTTTTGTCGTTTTAATATGTTATGGTAACAAATGACGAACCAGAGTCTAGGAGGGATGATGGCCACAAACTACCCATGTGTCATAAGCAAACGCTACCAAAAACAAGGCTTTGTTTGGCAACCTTGTGTCATTAACCTTTGGGGGAAATATAAGGCAGTTGTGAATATTTAGAGAGACAGTAGAATTGATCAAATAATTCGTTTCAAATAAACGATCTCATTCATTCAGCCCTTGTTTTCTGTTCACAAAACTATCTCAACTCTGGCACGTGACAGAACAAGGAGTAATGGTCTCAAGTTGCAGTGGGGGAGGTTTAGGTTGGATATTAGGAAAAACTTTTTCACTAGGAGGGTGGTGAAGCACTGGAATGGGTTCCCTAGGGAGGTGGTGGAATCTCCTTCCTTAGAGGTTTTTAAGGTCAGGCTTGGCAAAGCCCTGGCTGGGATGATTTAGTTGGAGATTGGTCCTGCTTTGAGCAGGGGGTTGGACTAGATGACCTCCTGAGGTCCCTTCCAACCCTGATATTCTACGATTCTATGATTCTTTATTCACCAGTATTTGCGGAATAGTTTTGATGTCTGTCTATCTATTTACCTATATATCTTTCTAGGACAGTGATTCCATAGAGAGACCCTCTGGGATTCCCCCTTCCATCTAGATGGGATCTAGGAAAAGGGAAGGGCAAGGTGTCATGACCTTCCTCGGGGAAGGGGGTAATGACGCTCAGGTTGAGAACTCGTGATCTAGGCTTTTTTATTGCATTTACAACCATTATTATTATTCAGAAAAAGAAGAAGAATATTGTATCTGAGTCTCTTTTGGGCCTACAGTTCATCTGTGAATGTTCACTTCATCTAGTCACTTCCTGTGGAGTTTGGCTAGACACCCGCACCGCGTGGTGTTGTTTCTCCTGTTTGATTAGACGACTGAAACGTTTCAACAGGATCACTAGGAATAATGAATGGTGAATAGCAAAGGCTCTTACGGGCATGTCAATATAGCAACTTCTGTGCAGAGCAACTGTTCCCTCAACACTTGGGAGCACACAAATCCATCTGTGCAAACACAAGTAATGAAAGCAAAGAGGACTGCAGGCACCTGAACCAAAGAGCCAGGCCGAGTTCAGACAAATGTTGGTGAGCTCTTGTTTTGCAGGATTTGATTAGTAAACTACAAGACTCGAGATTGGGGTAAGAAGTCATCTGCCTCCAATGTCTCTGACTCCACTATCAGTCTCCTTAGCTCAGATTTTAACTGGGTCCTCAAGGCCAGAAATCTTGCAGTCATCCTTGACTTTGAATTTTTTTCTTTTCCTCCCCCATCTCCCTTGTCTGGAAGTCACTTATCACCACCTCAGGAAAGTGGTCAGAATTGACTCTTGCATTTGCCTTTCACGCTGCTGAAATAGTTGTCCATGATGGACAGTCATCAAAACCCAGATCAGTGACTGCAAAGCCCTCTTTTCTGGGCTTCATAAATATTTCCCCCTACATTTCCAGGGGTCCAGAGCATTGCTTGGAACTGGATAGGAGGAAACCAGTGAAGACAATGCAAGACAGGAGTGATATGTTCCTGCTTCCTGGAGTGAAGGGGAAATCTGGGCACAGCAACATCTGCTTCTGACCAAGACTGAGGATAACTCTTGCATGAGGGTGTAAATAAAGTCTCCTTATGCTTTCTTGTCCCCTTCCTAAAGCTGCATCAGTCCAGCCACTGTCCATCCCCAATACACCATGCGGACTGCGTGCCCCTTCTCTACTCATTTCTCCAAACCATAAACCAATCCAGTTAGCCTAATAATGTTTTTTCTTTATAAATCCCTCGCTGCGGCTTATTACTTGTGGTTTTGCTACCCACTAGAATGTTTAGTGACATTTTTCTGCTAGTGTTTAGTCCTTTATCTTACAAGGGATAGAAATTAAACTCCCAGGGCAGTAATCGTCAGGAGCTCTCTTTCCTTTCTGTGGAAAAGTAGAACTGCATTTTGCTCTTCCCTGTCTTTGGGTGCCACCTCGGCTGTCTGTGGCTTTTCTGAAATAATTGATTTGTCACAGCGCAGTCAATTCACTAGCTAATTCTCAGAACACGCTGGGACGCAAACCATCCAGAGCAGGTGATATGTATAGGTCCACACTTTCAAAGCATTCTCTTATCTGCCCTCAAGCAATAGTTAGTTTTAATAGGATCTTTGGCCCATATACTCAAAGGTATTTCGATGCCTAGCCCCTATTGAAATCCAGGCGAGTTAGGCACCTGAACAACTTTGAGGATCTGGACCTGCCTTCCTTAGAAATTATTCAGTGGTGACCTACAGATGAAAACCTCTCTATCCCGTTATAATTCCCATCCAGTCCCAGATATAGTTTGCTAGTAAAATACCCAAAGTATAACAGCATTAAGCCCCTGATTCAGGAAAACAAACTTTCTGGGCTTGGAGTTCTGCATGTGCTTTCCTGAATGAGGGTCTATGCAGCAGCATAAGAAGCGAATTTGGTTTATAGCTGCTGTAGATTCACAACCCAAGGTGATATGGCTGCAGGATCTTACAGAAGGTGTCTCTGTCATAGGACCGTCAGCTGCATCTCTTTCCCCCAGGATTCCTCAGGTTATTTTCTTGATAAGATTCGGTAACTTGGCCTGGCTATGAGAACAGACGCAGCAGAAACCATCAGTGCTGTATATGCAGCACCCACACTTGTTGCATTTGCACGGAGCCCTGAACAAGACCCGGAGTCCTGCTTAGATTACACCGGCCTTACTAAATATAGGAAGCTGTTTAGTCCTCAGAGCCTCGTCCTGCCTTGATAACATTTTATTTTTAATCTTATGTTTGGTTTGCCCTTGAGTTGAAAAAAAGCTAGAATTCCAAGGAACATTGAAGATAAAGCTAGCCGGCTTTACACAGCTTCATAGGGTCCCATCCAGCCTCTGTTTCTGGCCTCCAGGGCCGTTCTGCCCCTTTCTCTGACTTCCCAAAAAAACTCCTCACCCCCTGCCAAAGATTAGGTCCAAGAAAGACCACTGGCACTACAGCCATTAGCACCTGTAGCTCCCTGTAACATGTGTTACTAATTCCTGGCACAGTAATGCAATGGTCATGGTAATGTATACTGCCTATACAGTGCTATCGGGTGCCCAACGGATGTCTTGCAGGCCGCACACAGCACACCAGAGCATTTCATAAGGCCTGCGGCCTGCTTCAGCACAATAGACTAACGGCCAATTCATTCATGGGTTATGTGTTCTTTTCTGGGGTTTATCCCTATTTTCTGTCATTCTGATGCACGTTATGCACTGATTTCTTTGTTTCCTTTTAAACAGGCAAAACTGTACATAGAAACAACCTCTCTAAATACATAGAAACAAGTGGCACTTAAAATATAAATCAATACAGGTGACTTTAAAATCTTATTAAAATATGTAAAATCTGTTTGGCCCACACAAGATTGTGCTTAGGTTTATATGGCCCTCCTGCATAAGAACGGCCATACTGGGTCAGACCAAAGGTCCATCTTGCCCAGTTTTCTGTCTTCCAACAGTGGCCAATGCCAGGTGCCCCAGAAGGAATGAACAGGACAGGGAATCATCAAGTGATCCATCCCCTGTCGCCCATTCCCAGCTTCTGGCACGAAGGTTGGCACCACTGCAGTACTGGGTGTGTTGTCTCTATTGTCCATCATGTAAAAGGCAGAGAGACCCAAGTTTGACTGAGCCACAGAAACCAAACTCCCTTCTCAACTTGTGAGGTGAGCCCTGTACATCAGAACTGATGTACATTGTCATGACTATCTTGTGTTGAAAATTGGCACTGCCATTGCATGGGCTGGGCTGGCATGCGTCAGGCCCTGTTTCTCAAAGTGACCTGTGAGCTGAAGTTTACCCTGTGAGTGGTAGAAGCTGTTTCAGGAGACATTCATCTTGAGACACCTGCAACCAGTGTATCTACCAGCTGTTTTTGTAAACCAGGAGCTCAAGATAAGTATCAATGACTGCCTATTGAACTATTAGATAAAGGTGCCTAGACACCGGGGCCCTATACACGGGGTTAACTTACAATTTCATGATCACCACGAGGACGTGCGTAATCACTGAGCGACTCTGAAAAACAAACTTACTAGCAACTTGGGGACTCCAGCTAGTGCTGTTTGGAAATGCAAAGTCCATGTGATCCATCCACGCGGCTTCACCTTCCACCCCAGGAGGATCTGAATTTCCAGCGCCTCGCCTGCGTACCAGCTGGGTCACCATGGCCAGCGCATTCACAATCCAGGACACCCACCCGGCTGGTTTTGTGGACAAAGCAAAGCCCTTTTGCCAGGACTCACACTGGGTTTTCCTCGGGAGCGAATAATGTATCTGTCGGTTCAAAAGCGATGTGGTTTTGGAGCAGCTCTAATTTAATCTGAAGCTGGGAAATAAAATCTTCCTGACCCGGCTGTTCTATTCTCCTTGCCCTAAACAATTGTGACAGGAAAACAGTTATTATTCAGCTGTAAATGGCCCTGGAATCTCACCCCAACACACCCACCCCCGTCATTAATTTCACAGTTGAGTCTTGTTCTGACTGCTCCATCTCTCTTTCTTTCTTTTTTTTTTTTTTTTACTCCAGGGCTGAAATAGACACACTCTTCTGATTGTTCTAATGTTGCTCCGCTCTCCTAGACTTCAAATAGCTACGTAACGATTTCCAGACTCGTCGGCAAAAGGAAAAACCCTTCACCGCCTCAGCACACGACGGTGTCTTGGAATTTCCAGCTCTGGACCATACGCAGTTGGATCGGAGACTAAAAGTGAGTTTTCGACACCACATTTCTGAGGCAGAAAGCTCCTCCTTTCGTGCACAGGGCCGTGTGACACTTGCTAAAGTGCGCACACAGGTGCTCACACCTGCACAGTACACGGACAGGGATGCCGGCATCCACTTTTTCCACGTGCACATGTGTAGTTTGGGAAATCTACTCCTGAAGGTGGAATGTTACTGGACAGACTCTTTGGCCCTGCTAAGGCCACTTTGCATCAATCCAGCCTTAAACCCGGCGTAAAGGGCCACAGAAGGATTCTCCTCGCATAGGGGGATCATTTTATGGTGAAGATCCCAGGTCGTGGTGCCTACTCTGCCCACCCTCTTCCTTGTCCCCAGCATAAAAGAGAAATATCAGGGCCAGGGGGAGTGATCAGGGCATCCCTGCACCCCGCTGTGATTCCCAGAGGCTGGGATGGTCCCTATGAATGGCCACTGGCTGCCACTGTAAGACAGAGCAGCCTAAAAACTGCTCTGTCTTCCACCGGGGACTGGGGCAGCACCAGGGAGACAGAAAAGTGGATTCATGCCACCTCTGCAGACTGACACCGAGTACAGAGCAAGCCAGTCTGGAGGTTCTGGGGGGCAGATCCTCAGTGGGAGGTCTGTTCTGTTCTGTTCCCCCTTGCCTCCTTCACCTGCTTGCCTATTCGGATTGCAAGCACTTTGGGGCAGTGGCTGTCTCTTATTAGGTGTCTCTTATTAGGACCCAGGACAATGGGGGCCCTGATCGTGCTTGGGGCCTGTAGCAGGGCGCTGGTGCAAAAGCACCTAATTAGCCCCTGCCCAGTCAGCTCCGATCGGGGGAAACAGATTGGGGCTGATGGAAAAGGCCTGATGCCGGCCTGAGGATTGGCAACACCTGCTGGCCTGACAAGCCAAGGACTATAAAGGCTGGGAGGCAGCCAGAGAGAAGCCAGGGAGGGAATGGAGGCCTCCTAGCTGAAGGCTGCCTCTGCCTGTAAAAGAGGTTGAATAATCCTGTAAAGCTTGTAAATAGATAGACACTGGTAGTGGATTAACTGTTGGTAAATAAAGATACGGGTGTTGCACAGCTGTTGGGGAGAGGGATAGCTCAGTGGTTTGAGCATTGGTCTGCTAAACCCAGGGTTGTGAGCTCAGTCCTTGAGGGGGCCACTTAGGGATCTGGGGCAAAATCAGTACTTAGTCCTGCTAGTGAAGGCAGGGGGCTGGACTCCATGACCTTTCAGGGTCCCTTCCAGTTCTATGAGATAGGTATATCTCCAACCCTGAAGCCTCTCTGAGCCTTATTGGGGGCAGCAAGCCGGCCCCAGAAAGAGGGGTGGGTTATGGACCCTGTTACAGGGCCTCTCTGTCCTACTCTCTTACTAATAAATCACAGTTGGTGGCTTTGTTGTAGGTGCTTAGCTGTGAATTTTGGTGCCTGATATTAGGCAGCCACATACAATGAGCAATGCCAAAGCCCAGCCTCTCTGGAAGGTTTATTTCAGTGTTTGTAACTGTGGGACTTAATATGCAGCCACAAGGGAGGAGTTGGTATACTTGTCATTTTTTGCTCATGCAGAAAAAAAAATCAAACTCCATCAAGGCTATTTTCTCACATCAGGCAGTTTCTCGGTCACCCGGGCCTGCTCCGGCAGCCACCTGCAGTTTCCCCAGATACTTGAAAACCATTGCGTTGCACTGGGATCTTTTGTTTCCCCGTTGCCTGGCTTTCTTTTACTCTGTATTTATGGTTTCATTTTTTCCAGATGCTGCAGTGCCCCCATTGTGCAGCTGCCACTAGGGGCAGCAGAGTGCACCCAGAAGTCAGGTGGTGCTTCACGCTCATAGGTGCCATAGATAAATTCCAGTGTATATCAATGGGAACAGCTGTTGGCCATCAGAAGAGATGCTCTTGCCCTCATCCTCTTGAGATCACACCTTGAGCCAGTCCGCACGGGTCCAGTGCTGCTAACCTCAGCTGCCTCCTCCTCTGATGTAAAAGTTTCCCCTAGACCTGTTAAGAGTTGCCTGCCCACAGATGCTAAAGGGTTAAATAATAGGCCTACGTGCAAAGCTAAGGGTACCGAGCAATGACGCCGAGAACACCTGACTAATAATTTACAGTGTATTTATAGCTCAGAACAGTTGTAACAGAAACAATGGCTGTAGCAGCACCAGCTTTAACGGGAGTCTGCAAACAGCTCTTTGAACGGATCATCTTAGCTAGTCGTAAAGGAATGTGTCGCCTTTACCGGAAAGTTCTTCTTTCTTCTTCTTCTGTTCTGTGCTGTTCAAAAAGGATTTGTTGAATCACAGCGAAGGTCCTTCTGTGTGGTGCTTATCACCAGCATAAAACATTGGGATGGATGGGAAAGGTGGTTCTGGTTTAAAAAAAAAAATCCAACCCTCTATCAATATCTGGTGCCACACATTCCCACAGTACCTTGGGGGCAATCCATCATGCACTGAGCCTTCAGCCCCAAGGAGAACCCAAGCCTTTCCTGAGTTTCCAAAAAATTCACTGAATTTTTCTTCCTTTTCATGAACCTCTCAGCTTCCTGCTTTGCCCCAAATGAGATCAGGAGACTAAATGCCATGAGAGATTCTCTTCCGAGAAGGTCACCTGCCAAGCTCTGCAGAACCAGTATGTTCCCATTAGCAAAGGGCCCCTTCTTCGGGGTTCAGATCTGGGCTTTGATCTGAATCTGAACTTCTCCAAAGTTCAGACTCCGAAGAGTCAGACTTCTGGTTCAGACCTATGATAGAGATGGGCCTGAAGCGTGAAGTTCGGATCTGGATCCAGATTCCTCCAATGTCGGAGCAGGATCAGCTCTGATGCTGTCGCTCAGACCTTTCCCCAATGCTAAACTCCCTTCAGCCCTGTGAAACACACATTTCAGCAGAAGGAGAAGCTCTGCAGGATGGGTGCTGAGTCACATGAGGGACACCGAGTGGTACATTAAGCAACCTCTACAGTCTGGTGGCTGCCCTGAGGGTGAGTTCAAAGCACCTGATGAAAAGGAAAGCTGTTTACCCAATTCCTGGTGGGAAATTTCTCAGGAAGGACGTAAGAGATGGGGAGACTGTCCTCTACAATTAAAAACATATAGACAAACACAGGTGTGGCTTCATCTTTAAGCATTTGCTAAGAGCAATTGAAAGGGCCACTAGGCAGCTGGGTTAAGCCCCGCTGGGGTTGATGTTTGCTCTGGGAGCATGTTGTACCCAAAGGCCAGGCCTGGACTAGCAGGGAGACTGCATGTCAGGACTGAAGGCCATTGGCAGAGCTGCATGAGATCCAGGTCTGGAACCGCAGAGAGTGGCTGCAGGCCAGGGTTGGCGAGTCGAGGGACTGGAAGTCAGCTCAGACGTGGGCAGAGCTGTGTAGCAGGACGGCTGAGTGTCAGGATGAAGGTGTATTTGCAGAGCTGTGCGGGGGAAGCTTGCTGCCAGCTCTGTGCCTGGTTGTGTCCAGCACACAAGCACTAAGTTCACTCAACATATTTTAACAGCGAGAGAGAGAGAAATTAATAAATCCTCCAAGTAGGGTGCATAGAAAACATTCCTTGGGTTAAAGAAATGACCCGGCTTCCTTCTGGGGTCCCCTTGGGCTCTTGGGGGCTTTGTCTCTCCGTTCTGATCTTTCTCACACATTGCTAAGGCCGCTGTTGCAGAGGAAGGTAAGGAACCAAGAAATATCTCAGCCCCCAAAAAAAGACCAGACATCCAACATAGTTTCGCAAGGCGCCTCGCACTATCTCACTCCAATTGCATTCCCCCTTCCCTCCCCGTTATCTTTACAGTGACAAGCTTTTAATCTCAGCTTTGTTTCCTTAACCGATGAATTGCTGCATCAGAAGTGGAATTAAATCTGGCTGCCATGTCCAGGCACTGGGACAATGCAGACAGTTCCAGATGGTTTTGGTCCTTTGTTATGCTGGTGACCGGGGCTGGGTTGACAACCCTGGCGATCTAGGTGCTTTCTACGTGTAGGTACAGGACAGGCACTGGCAAGGCTAAGGGCTACCCTGCCAACATAGTCTTGACTGGGATTAAAGGAACTGCCAAACTGGATCAGACCCAAGGTCCATCTAATCCAGCTCCTGTCTCTGACCACAGCTGGTACCAGATGCTTCAGAGGAAGGTGTAAGAACCCCATAGTAAACAGATGTGGGATGAGCTGCGCTTCCACCCTCCCCAAAAGGAAGGACCGTCTTAAAGAGTGAGAGAGCTGTTTAGCCCAATCAGTCCTTGGTGTCTCTTTTCCGAGCCTGCCACAAGGGCGTCAGTGGATGCCAACAATGCTAGTGCAACACAGTGACAGTTCTCCTCGGAAGTGGCCTGAGAACTAACCAGCCCACTTCACAAAGAAGCTGCTGAGTGTGTTTGGGTCACCATCAGCCTGTGCTAGATATGGGACCATTACCTAGCCATGAAAAGCCCATGTCCTGTCAACCCCATGTTCCGGCCCTGCTTTTTCAGCACAGCTTTTCTGTTTCATCTGACAAAAGGCAGGACGTCAGCCCTGTTGTGCGCTCCTCCCCGGTCACCAGAACCGAGCCAGTGCCGAGAGGAGCACATCCTGTATCCTTTCTGCTGTAGCCTGTGTCGTATGAGGCGCTCCCTGAGTCAGGCACAAGGCCTCTGGGACTTCCACTGAGGTGCTGTTCATAATGGCTTCCTCCCACCCCCAGCACACAGGCAGTGGCTGAGTCTTCCCACAAGGCCTTAGGATCCTACCTGACAATAGGTACAGGTGTATCCAGAAGTTAATTGGGTCACTCAGGCCTTGTCTACACTGGTGGCGACACGCACCAGTGAAATCAGGCTGTGTCCACACTGCGGGGTGTAGCTACATGCGTCGGTGAAAGGCTCTGTCATGGGAAGGCAGCGGGGAAAGGCTCCAGCAGCGGTGAAAGGCCCGGGCAGCTCGATTATACGCTGCCAAAAATAGCAGTGTAGGCGGGGAAGCCCTGCTTGGGTGTGTAAAAAGCCATGTAGGATACATGCCCACAGGGTTCAGGTGTGTCTTTACTCACTTACTCTGCTATTTATACCCATGCTAGGAGGGTGAGCAATGTCTGTACTCTACACACCGCTGTAAGTGTAGACATAGCCTCAGAGTATTATCAGTTGGATTATCTCTTACTTCTGTTAGTTAGTGGGTATCTTCTTCCACATTGTTATGTAATTGAATAAAGCAGCAAGTTCTCAGCCTGCAGTGCTGTGAGTAGATTTATTTTTGTTGCACTGAGCAGACCCTTTACAAAACCATGAGAATATAACGATGGTTTATTTTTATTATTATTACTTAGGCTGGAGAGGCAGTGTGGCCCAGTGGATAGAGTACTGAGCTAGAACACAGAAGACTGACTTTCTGAGACTAACCTTGGACAAGTCACTTCAGCTCTGTGCCTCAGTTTCCCTCCCCCTTGTCTGTTTAGATTGTAAACTCTTCGGAGCAGAAACTGTGTCATACTATGTGTGTGGACAGTACCTAGCCCATTGAGGCCCCATTCTTGGTTGGGGACTCTCCGGGCTACCATAATACAAATAATAATTTATTGTCCAGGTAAAAATGTTTTGGCAATTGAGTGTCAGAACATAACACTGTGCGGCTCTTCAGAGGAGGAGCCATCAACCCTCTCTCAGATCGGTTGGAGAAGAACGATAGGAGTCACTCTAAGTGTTGGTTCATCTAGTCCCATTATGTCATGTGGACGGGTTAGTGGTCCTACAGCTGCTTTTAAATTTGTTGTCGAAATGTTTTGTCGAGAGAAAATACCATTTCTGTCAAAATCAAAATATTTCCTGAATTGTGTCAATATCAACAAAAATTCCCGCAAAACAATGTTTGAAACAAAAAAAAATCATTGTGGGAAATTTCCAAATTTCATTTTAGAATTTCAAAATTCATTTTAGCATTTTATTTTATGTTGTTGTGTTTCGTTTTATCTCAGTTTTACATTATATCGTGACGTGCCAGTAGTGCTTGTGCACGATATACACTACTAATACTGACATGCCATAATACAACTTCACATCATAGTTGAAATATTCTATTTCATTTTATTTTTAAAATCATTGAGGGCAGTTGCTACTTAGTACAGATAGACACTTTGATCCAGAAAAGGAGATAAAATGTTTCCGTTTGTGTTGTAATTCAACAGCTTGACACTTCTTGATTGTCTAACTCAGTGACTTTCAACCTTTCCAGACTTTACCCCTTTCAGGAGTCTGATTTGTCTTGCGTATCCCAAGTTTCACCTCACTTAAAAACTACTTGCTTACAAAATAAGACATAACAATGCAAAAGTGTCACAGCCACTGTTACTGAAAACTTGCTGACTTTCTCATTTTTACCATATAATTATAAAATAAATCAATTGGAGTATAAATATTGTTACATTTCAGTGTACAGTATGTAGAGCAGTATAAACAAGTCATTGGCTGTGTGAAATTTTAGTTTCTACTGACTTCTCTAGTGCTTTTTATGCAGCTTGTTGTAAATCTAGTCAAATATCTAGATGAGTTGATGTACCCCCTGGAAGACCTCTGCGTATCCTCTGGGCTACACGTACCCCTGGCTGAGAACCATCATTAGCGCCTTGTACATTCGTAGATTCATAGATTGCAAGGCCAGAAGGGACCATTCTGATGTTTGACATTCTGTACAACACGGGCCACCTAACTTCCCCAGAATAATCTATGTGGGTTGCTCTCCTAAGGCGAGTTGGAAACCTAGAGCATTGAGGAATCTTTGCAAGGAGGACCAACTTTGGTTGCTCACTGCCCTGGTGGGAAGGAGAGGAAGCTCTGCTCTCTGCCTGGATGAGGTGTGATCAGACCAGAAGAGTGGTATGTTGATGTGACATCTCCAATAGCCAGTCCTAGGCTCAAGATAGGATCCAACATAGGTCCAGCTACATATGTTGGTCTAGCACAGGGGTAGACAACCTATGGCATGCGTGCCGAAGGCGGCATGCAAGCTGATTTTCAGTGGCACTCACACTGCCCGGGTCCTAGCCACCGGTCCGGGGGGCTCTGCATTTTAATTTAATTTTAAATGAAGCTTCTTAAACATTTTAAAAACCTTATTTACTTTATATACAACAATAGTTTAGTTATATATTATAGACTTATAGAAAGAGACCTTCTAAAAACGTTAAAATGTATTACTGGCACGCGAAACCTTAAACTAGAGTGAATAAATGAAGACTCGGCACACCACTTCTGAAAGGTTGCCGACCCCTCTAGAATCATAGAATATCAGGGTTGGCAGGGACCTCAGGAGGTCATCTAGTCCAACCCCCTGCTCAAAGCAGGACCAATCTCCAACCAAATCATCCAATCCAATCATCTAGCGAGTGCCTGGGAGAATCCCAGTGTTTTCCTGTAGGCCATAAGATCAAATATAGCTGTATCATTACCATTGCCTATGTAAAGGCTGAGGTCGCCAAGGATGAGAAATCTGGGGAATCCAGCAGCTCTGTAAGTCCCCCTCAAGAATTTGCCAGGGTTTTCACCCAGTGGTCTGTACTCCACTAGAAGTCCTGGGTTCCTGCTGTCCATAGATAAATACAGTTAGGCTGGCACCGGGGAAGGCTCCAGATGCCAGCGATACACCCATAAGTGAGGAACTATTGACCTTGAAAACCGTTCCAGGAGACTGAGAGCAATTTAAGGCGGGTAGGAGGGAGGGGATAAAGGCAACTGTACAGCGCTCTGGCAAGTACAACCGCCTTATCGGCCCGGCTTGGTCTGTACAGCTATGGAAACTCCCTCCTGAACCTCCTCTGCTCTCTGCTCCCCAGAGAGGGACTACAGAGTCCTTTCCCTCTCTCCCTTCAGCCACCTTCTACTCTGTGCTCCCTCTCTTTATAGAAACCACCCAGCTCCTTCCCCAGCTGGGACGCATCTTTAATTGGGCCTTGCTGGGGGTTCACTGGGTTCACTGCCGGTGCTTGTCAGCAGCGAAATGTTAGAGCAGGGCAGGTGTGCTCTGTTCCTGGGGACACCTGGAAGCTTTCCCAGCAGCTAAATGGTTAAAATCCCTGTTACACCCTTCTCCTGTAGGGCCAAGTATTTATGAAGCAGCACGTTTTAAGTGCCCGCCCACCTTTTATTTTGGTCCCTTTGGTTTCAATGCTGCCATCACCTTCATTACTGACCATATATATAGACCTGGGTGGATCATAAGGTCTAATTTCCAGCCTCCACAATGGCATCATGCTGTCCCATTTTGCTTTGTGATCAGATCGGTTTTAAATGCTACCAAACCACAGGAAGGGACAAACTAAGAGAGGGCTCGCAAGGTACTGGCTCCCTGCCACCTTCCAATGTCCTGTTCTGACTGCTCGCCCTGGGGAGTGAGCGATGCGGCTATAGTTCAAACCAGGGCACTCTCCCTTCCGAGTTTTCAAATGCTGCCTTCATCAATAACCTGGGAGACTGGGAGCAGATCCGTACCTGTGCTAGGCCTGGCTGGGCACAGGGGAGAGGGCAGGGGGCTTGGCTTGTCGGCTTGGGCCTCCAGGCAAGGCAAGGGCAAAGAAAAAGCGGAAATGAATTTAAGCCCAGATTTCTGTGTTGCCGGAGTGGGTGGGGATGGAGGGAGCTCATTCCGCCCAGAAATACATTTCAACTAATTTTATTTCTCCCTTTATAAAATCCTCAGTGTCTGTGCACATTCACTGAAGAGATAGCGGAGCGCGACATTAGGGACTGATGCTACTGGTGGGGTGATCCGCAGGGATCAGACCGGAACCCTCTGGATGTAAAAGCATGTGTCTGTTCTACTTAAGCACCACGC
>NW_020664413.1:2606536-2620529 GCF_002925995.2 Terrapene triunguis
TAATCTGTCCTAGTTTCCATTTTTTATATGACTCCTTTTTATTTTTTAGATCATGCAAGATCTCGTGGTTAAGCCAAGGTGGTCTTTTGCCACATTTTCTATCTTTCCTAACCAGCGGAATAGCTTGCTTTTGGGCCCTTAATAGTGTCCCTTTGAAAAACTGCCAGCTCTCCTCAGTTGTTTTTCCCCTCAGTCTTGATTCCCATGGGACCTTACCTATCAGCTCTCTGAGCTTACCAAAATTCGCCTTCCTGAAATCCATTGTCTCTATTTTGCTGTTCTCCCTTCTACCCTTCCTTAGATTTGCAAACTCTATGATTTCATGATCACTTTCACCCAAGCTGCCTTCTACTTTCAAATTCTCAACGAGTTCCTCCCTAGAACAGCTTCCCCCCTAGTAGCTTTTTCAACCTTCTGAAATAAAAAGTTGTCTGCAATGCAGTCCAAGAATTTGTTGGATAGTCTGTGCCCCGCTGTGTTATTTTCCCAACATATATTTGGATAGTTGAAGTCCCCCATCACCACCAAATCTTGGGCTTTGGATGATTTTGTTAGTTGTTTAAAAAAAGCCTCATCCACCTCTTCCAGCTGGTTAGGTGGCCTGTAGTAGACTCCTAGCATGACATCACCCTTGTTTTTTACCCCTTTTAGCCTAACCCAGAGACTCTCAACACTTCCCTCTCCTATGTCCATCTCCACCTCAGTCCAAATGTGTACATTTTGAATATATAAGGCAACACCTCCTCCCTTTTCCCCTGTCTATCCTTCCTGAGCAAGCTGTACCCATCCACACCAACATTCCAATCATGTGTATTAGCCCACCAAGTTTCAGTGATGCCAACAATGTCATAGTTGTATTTATTTATTAGCACTTCCAGTTCTTCCTGCTTATTACCCATACTTCTCGCATTTGTATATAGGCATCTAAGATACTGGTTTGATCTTGCCTCCCAGTTTTGTCCTGACCCTCCTTTCTCTCTGCCAATATAGCTCACACTCCCTCTCATTTCCGACCCATCTCCCAGGTCTCCATGTTCCCCACTTATCTATGGGCTTTGCTCACCTGTCCCCGTCGAACCTAGTTTAAAGCCCTCCTCACTAGGTTAGCCAGTCTGTGTCCAAATAGGGTCTTTCCCCTCCTCGAAAGGTGAACGCCATCTCTGCCTAGCAGTCCTTCCTCGAATAGCATCCCATGGTCGAGGAAGCCAAAGCCCTCCTGGCGACACCATCTTCGCAGCCAGGCATTCACCTCCATAATGCATCTGTCTCTGCCCGGGCCCCTACCTTTGACAGGAAGAATCGAAGAGAATACCACCAGCGCTCCAAACTCCTTCACCCGTACTCCCAGAGCCCTGTAGTCACTCTTGATCCACTCAGTGTCACACTGCGCAGTATCATTTGTGCCCACATGGATGAGTAGCATGGGGTAGTAGTCAGAGGGCTGGATAATCCTCGACAATGCCTCCCTAACATTTCGGATACAGGCTCCCGGCAGGCAGGATACCTCCCGAGATGAAATGTCAGGGCGACAGATGGGCGCCTCCGTCCCCCTCAGCAGAGAGTCTCCGACCACCACTACCCTACGTTTCCTATTCGCAGTGGTGGCAGCAGACCTCCCAGCCTTAGGGGTACGAGGCTTCTCCTCCTTTACTGTAGGGGGTGATGCCTTCTTTCCTGTATCAAGAAGAGCATAACGGTTACCTATTACCACAGCGGGAGGGTTCGGAGCAGGGGTGGAGCACTGCCTGCTGCCAGAAGTAACCAGCTGCCAGTGTCCACCGTGAGCCATCTCCTCCTCCACCAGTGGTGTATCAGCAGTCCTGTGTACTGGGACAGCTACCTCAGCTGTCTCCACATGGACACTGTCCAGGAATTGCTCGTGATTCGGATGCTCCTTAACCTAGCCACCTCCTCCTGTAGCTCTCCCACCTGCTGCCTGAGAGATTCCACCAGCAGGTACCTTTCACATTGGATGGTCCCGTCCCCCCAGCCTGGATATCAGTAAGTGGAAATTGCAAGTTACAGTCTCTGCAAAACCACACCAGGATCTGGGTAGAAGCATCCATGCTCAGGCGCTCTGTCTGGCTACAGGCGCAGGTGGAGGAGACAGAAGCAGTGCTGGCACAGGTATTGCGGGTCTTCCTAACCATCGTAAGCCTCCCTCTGTCAAACTCCCTCTCAAACTCCTGTCTGCGGCCCCCTGTCCGCTGAAAGGGTTGTTTAAGCAAGAAGTTTTGAATGTAGTTGGTTTATAGGTTTTAAGGGGAATAAAGGGAAAACAGATAGAACCGGCAAGGGACCCCTGCTCCCTTCCCACTCCCCTTCCAAACTCCCTTGCGAAACTCCCTGTTAGCAGCCCCTGTTCGCAAAAGCTCCCTGGTCGCTTGTGTGCTGCTAAAAGCCAACTGGCTGCTAGCTAAGGCTGTAGAGCAGACTCATTTAACTCTCTCTAAGGAGTCTGGGTGCCACTAGATAGGACAGAACACCACACCCAGGAGGTGTGTGGGTTACACATGTACTAGTACTGACTGGTACTTCATGCATGATTAGCCAGCCACCCCCCCATATCAGTGATGAACCCTGTGTGAGACCTGCTGCCCCAGCTGGCCTTTGCCAAGCCCCAGGGTATGTCTACACTACCCGCCGGATCGGCGGGTAGTGATCGATCTATCGGGGATCGATGTATCGCGTCTCATCTAGACGCGATACATCGATCCCTGAATGCGCTCCTCGTCGACTCCGGAACTCCACCAGGGCGAGAGGTGGACGCGGAGTCGACGGGGGAGCGGCGGCCGTCGATCCCGCGCTGCGAGGACGCGAAGTAAGTCAATCTAAGTCGATCTAAGATACGTCGACGTCAGCTACGCTATTCTCGTAGCTGAAGTTGCGTATCTTAGATCGACCCCCGCCCCCCCAGTGTAGACCAGGCCCCAGACTCATGCATTTTGGCACACAGCGTTATTTGGAGCACATGCGCCACCCAATACATGCTGCTGAGAAGGCAGGCAACAGACTTGCCAGGGGGCACTACAGAAGTGGGACCAGGGACGAGCCCATCTGCAAGGTTAGGGAGGTGGGTTCCTGGCGGCAGGGAAAGGGTGAGGCTTTGCTGGAAGAAGGAAGGTGGGAAAAGGCAAGAGGGCAGCAGGTGCCAAAGGAAAGGGCGAGCAGGGTTACGAATGAGATCTGTAAAATGGTTGTTTCCCATGAAATAAGGAGCATCTCTGATGGAGAATACACAGCTGGTCCTGGGCGCCAACACTGCAACATCAGGGGATTTATTTAATAGTCGCTGGGAATGTTCCCAAGAAGACAGTGCAGGGGTTGGGGGGTTTTTAGACCCCAAAGCAATCCCAAATCAGGCATGAGAAGGAATGCCCCAGAGAAGGTTGTATGCAGGGTTGTTGAAGCTACTCAGTCTCAGGCCATTAGAGAGACAAGGCGGGCGAGGTCATCTCTTTTATTGGATCAGCTTCTGTTGGAGAAAGAGACGAGCCAAAGAGGAGCTCCGTGTAAGCTGGAAAGCGTGCGTCTCACACCAGCAGAAGTTGATCCAATAAAAGATATTCCCACACCCACCTTGTCTGTCAGGGTAATTTCCTGGACGCCTGAGCCGTCCTCGCAGGTCGGTTGGCCAAGACACGATGCAGCGCTTTTGATTCCCCACAACGAGTCTGATCACATTCATCACAGAGCCTTGTGCATAGGTCAAGGACGCGAAGGGGATTCAGCACCGGCAGCTTCCTGGAATCCTCCTGGAGACACTTCTGGGAACAACAACAAAACCCCAACAACCGAGCAACAGGCGTGGGCTGGGAGGAGGTTTGTTTATAGCGCTCACACCCAGCACGGCCCGAACAAGTGGAGCTCTCTCGGCGGTAACAAGGGCCAGCCCGTTCCAGCCAAGGCTCAATTCCTGTAAGCAAGCTGCAGCTCCCAAAGCCAATGGAACTGGAGGCATTCCAGAACTGGAATGGATTTCCGGTTGCCCAGGAGGACGAGCTGGGCCAGGCCATGAAAGGAAGGATCCATTATCACCCTCTTCCTCCCACTGCCCTCTCCCTCCTCCCTGTCTCTCCTTTCCTTTACCATTCTTCCCTTCTGCCCTCCTCCTCTGTCTTGTAATTCGTCCACCCCTCTTCCTTTGCCCCTTTCGCCTTCCACCTCTCCTTAAGGTTGCCAGTTTGGGTTGGACGTATTCCTGGAGGTTGCCTCTCATGACGTAATCTTTAATTAAAGATTCCTCTTTAATTCCTGGGGACTCCAGGACCATCCTGGAGGGTTGGCAACCCTCTCTCTCCCCCTCCCCCTCTTCTTCTCCCAGGCATTCTTGAGCCCCATCATGAGAGGAAAGTTTATAACAGAAGAATCACAATAAAAGCACACACCAGTCTTAGCTGAAGCACCACAAATATGCCCCACTTAGGACATGGCTGACTTTCAGTGCCTTTGGGTATGTCTACACTACGGGATTAATCTGAATTTAGATAATTCGAATTTGGGAAACAGGTTGTATAAATTCGATTGTGCGCGGCCACACTAAGCACATTAATTCGGTTTTTAACCACATTAATTCGGTGGTGTGCGGCCACACTACCCCATTAATTTAACCACATTAATTCGGTGGTGTGCGGCCACACTAACCCTAATTCGAATTAACAAAATCGATTTTGGCGCTACTCCGCTCGTCGAGGTGGAGTACAGAAATCGATTTTAAGTGCCCTTTAATTCGAATTAACTGGCTCTGTAGTGTGGACGGGTGAAGGGTTAATTCGGATTAACGCAGCTAAATCCGAATTAAAGTCGTAGTGTAGACCAGGCCTTAATGATTCAACAGCTGAGGCCTAGACAGCATTTTTACTGTAAACCTCCTTTGACCGGGGTTTTTTCCCATGGCTATAAACATTTCATTCTGGGCAGGAACTTGGCAGATAAAATCTCAGCCAAGGAACACTTTCTTTTTAGCAAAGAACCTCCCTCCTTCAGCCCGCATGCTTCCCCCCATGCTCTCCTCCCATGATCCAAGGGAAAAATCATAGAAACACGGGCACTGACAGATCGGATCAGCCCAATGGTCCATTTAGTCCAGTACCTTGTCTCCAACAGTGGCAGCAACAGCTGCTTCAGAGGACAGCAGTGTGGCCAACTCTTGTGATACCTGGTGACTTCCTTAAAGCCCCAGCTCCTAGAGTCATGTTATTAGATGATACACCTCTGTTTTCATTTTTTTAAACAAATTCATAGCACACAGGATTGCAGGGAAGAGCTTAAAAATGTGACCCCTGGAGGTTCAAACCTCAGAAAGCAAATAAAAAGAACCCCAAATGTATTTGTCTCATGGTTTTGGTTTTGGTTTGTGGTCTGGCTCATGACTTTGGGCGTTGGGACTGGGAAGGTAGAACACTGGCAAGGAACTCAGCAGTGCATAAATATGGAATAATCATTCCAAAGGGGTGAAATGAAACACCTTTGGCTTCCACAAAGGCCCAAATATGGGCAGCACTTGGGAAACCATAACTCTCAACATCCCAAACAGGTAACATGGGACAAGCTGTGTGAAGCCAACCCATGCTGGGGATTAGGAATGTGGAGGTTATCATCCTCCGAGCAGCCAGCAAGGGAGGCTGAATTTTTCAGTGCATTTAAGGTTGCATTTTGACCCTGAGACACAGGCACAGATTGTGGTGGGCGGCATTAGTCACCATGACTGGAAAGTGATGAGGATGGGATAAGACCCTGGATAGACTAGACTAAAATGGCCACACAGCCCTCTTAGCAGCACCCCTAGAGAGAGCCAGCCTCACAAGGCCAATAATAACTGTCCAAATATGTCTTTCCATGGGAAAAAAATCTGACCAGGGAGAGACCTAAAAACCCCGCCCACTTGGGAGGTGGAGCTTCCTGTGGCCACACCTATTAAAGGTCATGCCCAAGCCCATTTGGATTCCCAGAAGGGAGCCAGCAACCCAAGGCACTAGTGCTAGAGAGAACCTCGCTTGGTGGGGTGCAGAGCCAACTTCCTGACAGATTTAGAGGGAAGTGGCCCCCATCTTTGGCCACTCCCCTGAAGAAAGAAGATGGGGGAGTGAAAAGCTGCCTCCCCTGAAGAGCACAGGGGAGATGGGGCCAAAGGCACCTCGGGTTACCCCCCAGAAGACTACAAAGGTAGGAAGATTTTCCCACCCTCTCCCCAACCTTGGGAGACCCACCTATCCCCTTATGTTAAAGGGTGTCCTTTTTCCAGTGTCTAATGTCCTGTGACCTGTTTCAAGTCAATACAGGTTACTCTTTGTTTGGCATATCAGCAGGCGCCCCACGAAAACACACACATTAATCCCAAGGTGTGGTTTGGCACCATGAATGAAATGCAGCAGAAAACTGGAACCTTTCCATTATTTCCCTGGAAGTTGGGGGGCCCTGGGACTCCTGGAGTTGGGGTGTGCCCAGCCAGTAGCAGTTGTATTTGCCCCTGAGCAGGGCAGGTGTGGCTAAGAATTCTGATTTAGTGCTACGCATTGGAGCTGGGTGGGAAATATTTTTTTCTCTCCTGCGGGAGTTTTTGAGATTTTGACATTGTTTTCCTATTCCGAAATGGGACGAAAAATTAAAATCTCAAAACTAAACCCAAAAAGTTGCAAAATAATAATCTGAAAAAAAATTGGATCAAGTCAGCCAAAATGTTTCATTTTTTTCTGTTCCTACTCTGTATTTTTTAAAAATGTTTCTTGCATAAATTAACTAAAATGTCAAAACAAAGAGTCATTTTGAATCAAAAAATGAAACTTCATTTTAAAGAAGGTCAAAATCAGACCTTTGGACAGTTCTGAAACTTTTTTTTCCCCCAAAAAATTTTTTCCAGGCAGGAGATTTGTCAGAGCTGACTCTTCCTAGCAAAAAAATACTGTTTCAACAAATCAACATTTCCCAAGGAAAAAGGTTTAGCTGGAAAATGCCTCACCACCTCCGCTACATATCACTTTTTATCTTGCACTTCTACGAGGCCTGTTTTACATACACGTACTTTTGCTATCATAAGCCTGGCTTACTACATGTTCCTATATGTATTTTTCTGTGTTAATAATGAGGTTTTGTGCATTTATTCTTTATTCTGCCCTGAACTCTTAGAAGAAGGCAAAAATTATTTAAAGGGGCAGAAGGAAATGATTATTTAAGTTTGAGTGTCAGCATACAACAGGGGGAACTTGGGATGTTAAAAATACTCCGCATTCCCATAGGCCGTGAATCCGAAAACAAACCCCAAAACTGGGCACGCTTTGCAAAAGCAAACTGTGAGGAGGACTATATAAGTAGACAAATAAACAGCTAGCAAGCTGGATAGCTTGAGATTTTGTCAAACCTAATAGGCTCTTTCTTCTCACACTATCTCTAGTTCTAAAACTGTGCTTTACTTACTGACTTTTGCAGGCTCGCTTGTGCAGGGGCTGGTGATCCGTAAATGGGTGTGTGACTATGAGGATCTGGGAAGATGGCTGTGGCCCAATCTCATTAGCTGGTTTCTCAGCTGTTTAGAGGTCCCTTGAGAAGGTGCAGCCAGGGCCGCCCAGGGGATTCAGGGGGCCTGGGGCAAAGCAATTTTGGGGGCCCCTTCCATAAAAAAAAGTTGCAATACTATAGAATACTATATTCTCGTGGGGGCCCCTGTGGGGCCCGGGGCCTGGGGCAAATTGCCCCACTTACCCCACCCCCCCTCTAGGCGGCCCTGGGTGCAGTAGCCTCTGTAGCTAGCTACAGTAAAATTAAAACTGATCATGGTCTTTGCCACTATGCTGCCATTCCCAACTGACACCAATGAGATTTCCACACCATACTACGCCACGTCACTGGCCATTCGCAGGCTCTCTTTCTGCCTCTCTCTCTGGATAAAGTTAACAAAAGGTAAGTCGTAGCAAAAGACAGAGGAAAACAACACACGCGCTGATCCTTAGGGTCACATCCTGCGTAAGAACTGCAGGATTTGGCCTTTTCCAAGCAAAATGGCTCTTATTTGGGATGGCTTCATCTCTGAAAAAGACTCACAGCCACGCCTGGCGCGCCTAGCGATATGCGTTTCTGAGTCAGGATGCAGGCGGAATGGTGAAATCAGCAAGAAGTGAAGAGCAGAAATGACTCTGTTTGGAAATCAGACCACGGGGGGTAGATTTCGATATAGGCCTTCAGGTGCTGGCATGATTTGGTACCGAATATACTGCTGTATTTGGGATATGCTTATAAACCAGGAGGCAAGAATAGGATTGGAGTTGTATAGGGGAAACTGAAGAGAGAGATGCCAGGTTATGCTAACGGTATTGTACCTCGTGGATGATCCAGCAGTCTCCTGTTATATTCAGCATGATGCAGTGGAAAGAAAGGCCATAGGACTGAGACTTGGATCCTAGTCCTGTCTTGGCCAGGGACTCACTGTGTGACTTGGGACCAGTTATTCCACTGCTTCATGCCTCAGTTTCCCCTCCCACCCTTTTTATGGCTTGTCCATGCAGATTGTAAACTCTCTGGGGCCGGCCTTTGATGGAATCCCTCCATCTCTGGTTGCTGCTATGTCACCCCAGCTAGAGAGGACGTATTCGGGGGGCTTCTAATGAGATTGGTGAAAGGTAACGCTTTGGAGTTTGGGTTGCACAAAATGGCAGGAACTTTCTAAAAATGTGAGGGGTGGGGGAAATATATACAATTGGAATTCCATGGCCACGATTTGATCTCAGTGACATTGTAGGGATCCCCTCCTCTGCTCGCCAAACCACGTAACGGGGCCAGGCTTTGCTACCTGTACGCGCAGGCTAGTTTTCAGGAACAAAGGAGGAACTTTTCCAGCAAGGCTGATTTAAAAGAAGTTTGTCTGCCAGGAAGAATTACCTCCCATGGGGCCGTGGCTTTATCAGAGACAGAGGGGACCTTGTTTGTGGGTGTCCTTTATTAAAAATGCAGCCACACCTTCTCCAGTACATTAGCTAAGTTGGCTAGCTAGCCAGAGTGCTCCATCATGCTCGCTCTCTGCCTTTCTGGGCTTGCATGAGGTTGCTACTCTAATAAACCCCATGCATCCCTGGCACTGAAAATTTTCTTTCCAGAAACGGAGTTCTCATTCTCAGTGTCTTTTCCCAGGTTTGAGAGGAACTCTGCTAGACTGTGGCTCCCTCCCTCTGATTTTGAAGGTTGACCTGGTGCATTTTAAACCATGTGTTTCTCACTCTAAGGCTACAGTATTGTAATTTCCTTTATCCAGGTCTCGAGCGCTCCAGAAATGACAAATGAAAGCGTTTTACTGCAGCCAAGTGTAACCAATACACAGTATTTCTCCCTTGCAGCCGAGCCTTTACTGGCTGGGGATCTTTGCTGCTGGAAATGCGTGCAATCTGGAGCCGAGCGGGAACTCAAAATAACGTGCTCTTCCCAATTATTTTTATGAGCCAGGTAGAAAAGTTCCCCCTGGCTGCACTTGTGCATCAAGATCTAGAGAAGAGAATGAACTCCATGGTAGCAGGGAAAATCTCCCCCACCCCCTAACCCCATTTCAGTTCAAACATTGATCGTGTCCAGGTCTATATTCTTTGAAATGATTCATATTCATTCAGCAGGGGGGGTGATCTAAGAGGGAACTTAGAAACATTTCCGAAAGCTGATTCTAGAAATAGGGTAAACAGGAAGACCTGGAGAAATATTCAGGGGACAATGAACGAGCTAGGGAATGAAGTCAGTGAAAGGCCGTGCATTTCACACTGAGTCAAAGGGGAAAAGAAATCGCACAGAAAATAATTACCTTTGCTCTGATATAGTGTGACTTTCACCTCAAAGGGCTCCCTTGTTCTAAGAAAGCCTCACAAACCCTTGTGAAGCAGGGAAGGGATACATGGTTCACACTTACTGCAGCCATCTCTGGAGTGGAACACATCTGCTCAGATCCTCCTCTGGTGTAAATCAACAGCTAGTCCTACTGGCGTCCATGGAACTGTGTTGTTTTACAGCACAGGATCTGGCCCAGCAGCTGTCGAAACGTGTAGCGCAACCCTAGCCAGTAGTTCAGGAATACCAAACAGTAGGTTAAGCCTGTTCCCATCTTTAAAAAAGGGAAGAAGGAGGATCTGGGGAACTACAGGCCAGTCAGCCTCACCTCAGTCCCTGGAAAAATCATGGAGCAGGTCCTCAAGGAATCAATTCTGAAGCATTTAGAGGAGAGGAAAGTGATCAGGAACAGTCAGCATGGATTCACCAAGGGCAAGTCATGCCTGATTAACCTAATTGCCTTCTGTGATGAGATAACTGGCTCTGTGGATGAGGGGAAAGCAGTGGACGTGTTATTCCTTGACTTCAACGGGTAGTGATCAATGGCTCCATGTCTAGTTGGCAGCCAGTATCAAGCAGAGTGCCCCATGGGTCAGTTCTGGGGCCAGTTTTGTTCAATATTTTCATCAGTGATCTAGAGGATGGCGTGGTTTGCACTCTCAGCAAGTTTGCCGATGACACTAAACTAGGAGAAGTGGTAGATACGCTGGAGGGTAGGGAATGATCACATCCCTCGATCTGCTGGCAATGCTCCTACTTATACAGCCCAAAATGTCGTTAGCCTTCTTGGCAACACGGGCACACTCTTGACTCATATCCAGCTTCTCGTCCACTGTGACCCCTAGGTCCTTTTCTGCAGAACTGCTGCCTAGCCACTTGGTCCCTAGTCTGTAGCAGTGCATGGGATTCGTCCGTCCTAAATGCAGGACTCTGCACTTGTCCTTGTTGAACCTCATCAGATTTCTTTTGGCCCAATCCTCTAATTTGTCTAGGTCCCTCTGTATCCTATCCCTACCCTCCAGCATATCTACCACTCCTCCCAGTTTAGTGGCAACATTAGCAACATTAGAGACCTGTTTCTTCACTGCTGCCTTGCACCTTGTATAATCATTTTCACCTGTGCAAATCAAGTGTAAAATGGTACCAAATCAGGCTTAATTCATTAATGTTTGTAAGGCACTTTCAAGTGCAAAGTATTACTAAATTGCGAGAGATTATTACAATTCTACCACACAAATGGTCAAAATGTTCTATCCTTTCTGCAGGCAGGTCTTTCCTCATGTCCTACACTTCTTAAGCAGCCTCCACAATAGCAGTGCAGAACATATGTGCATTCGAGACACACAGCTGAAGATCATTCTGGGCTGTATTAGCAGGAGTGTTGTAAGCAGGACAAGAGAAGTCATTCTTCCGCTCTACGCCGCGCTGATTAGGCCTCAACTGGAGTATTGTGTCCAGTTCTGGGCGCCACATTTCAGGAAGGATGTGGACAAATTGGAGAGAGTCCAGAGAAGAGCAACAAAAATGATGAAAGGGGCTAGAAAACATGACCTATGAGGGAAGCTTGAAAAAATTAGGTTTGTTTAGTCTGGAAAAGAGAAGACTGAGAAGGGACATGATATCAGTTTTAAAGTATGTAAAAGGTTGCTACAAGGTCGAGGAAGAAAAATGGTTTTTCTTACCTCTGAGGACAGGACAAGAAGCAATGGGTTTAAATTGCAGCAAGCAGTGTCGGCTCCAGGCACCAGCACAGCAAACAGCCAACGGAAAGGAGTGGCACCTCCGGCTCTTCGGCGGCAATTCGGCAGCGGTTCCCTCAGTCCCTCTCGACGGGAAGGACCTGCTGCCGCATTGCTGCCGAAGAAGGAAGCGGCGGCGGTAGAGCTGCTGCTGAAGTGCCGCCGATCGCGGCTTTTATTTTATTTTTTTTCCGCTGGAGCCGGCCCTGGCAGCAAGGGCGGTTTAGGTTGGACATTAGGAAAAACGTCCTAACTGTCAGGGTGGTTAAACACTGGAATAAATCGCCTGGGGAGGTTGTGGAATCTCCATCACTGGAGATTTTTAAGAGCAGGTTGGACAAACACCTGTCAGGGATGGTCTAGATAATACTTAGTCCTGCCATGAGTGCAGGGGACTGGACTAGATGACCTCTCGTGGTCCCTTCCAGTCCTATGATTCTCTGATTCTATGAGACTCTCTAATGAATCATCCTAAACCTGGAAAAGGCTAGAAAAGTTGCCTGTGCATCTAGGGTAAAGATCCCTGGGAGAGGATGTGATACAAAGTAAAATCACAGCATACAATTCATTCAACCAAGTTTACTACAAGGCAGCCCTTAAGGCCAGCGGCTCTTCTTCCTTCTGCTCCCAGAAATCAGAATGGCTCCTATGGGATTGTTTCACAGGCTTGGAGGTGGAGATTCTAAGGTCATTGCAGTGGCAGCTTGTTGCTATATTACGGTACGTAGGACAGGATGCAGCGGATGGTTTAATACGTCACACGCCTCCTATAGTGGTAGTGGTTTTCACCTGCAGATAAGAAAACAGAAAGGAGAGATTGGTAAAGTCCACTCAGCGCTAACATTGTCCAAATGCTACCCAGGCTGGCAAGGGCAAAAATGAATTGGACCATCTGAGTATTTTAATTATGTGGTGGGCCGGTGGTCACACCATACAGGCCTCAAGCCCAGCGGTCATTAAATGGCCCCTTTGCTGAAAGTGCCCCCGGGAGACTAAGGATTTGGTGGGACATGGAGACTCAGTGGCTAGCAAAGGCAATCAGAACGTCTCCTTTGCCAGCGCCCAAGTTCTGTGAATAAACAGAGTGTCTCCAGATTGTCCAGATGGCACCATTCTCTATCCAGACTGCCTATTACAACGGGCAGCTGGGAGCTGGGATTCTGTGGTGCTGAATTTTTTTCACAGGCTCCCCAGCTTATACTGGACAGCTACAATAAAAGAATTAAACCTTATAACAAACCTGTGGCCACCTACGACGTTGTGGTCATCACAGTGTTGCAGACCATGGTCACTGCACATGTCATAGTGGCAGCAGGAATAGAATCTCAGCACCTACTCGGCTAAAAGTACAGACCCTTATTGCTCAACCTAGAAGAGAGTCTTACGCAACTATTAGCAGTACGGGGCCTATGACACTCAGTTCAAAAGTTCTGATTCCTTCCAGCAGAGGATGCACATACACACAGTAGCCAGTCATAATATTAAATCCTGTATAAGGTTGTACCTCCTTTTCTCCCTCTCCTCCTCCTGTCTCTCCTTGCTCCTTGCTTCCTGTCCCTGGCATGTCCTCTAAAACGGGTGCTTCTCCTGCTGCGATGCCTGTGGTAACGCCTGTATCTCACCATCTTCTCTTTTCAAGATCTCTGCAGCAGCTGGATCGCTGCCTCTGGATGGAGCCAGGCGCCTGTCTTGGTTGATGCTATTGGCCTGCTTCAGGTGGAGAGTTGAAGTAGATCTGGCCTGTACCTCAAGAGGCCAACAATTATGACATACAAGGCTTAGCTTGTGTTTGTGATCCATACCTCACAATGGTCAGCTTTGGCTGTATATGGAAATAACCATATACAGCCACTGGCTTTCCCATTGCTATGGAAACTGCTTTGCAATTGGCCTTCACCTGCGTAATAACATGAGAGAGGAGGAATTAAAACACATGGAAACTAAGATCTCTGGTATCTCCAGCCCGTAGGAAAGCACAACGCTCATAGGCCCATACATGCAGCGCCATCCTCTACTGGTCCTTTCCTCTTATTCAGCTCTTCTTTGGTGGGAAAATGAAAGGAAAAGTAATCACGAAAGAAAGGGGAAGTAGCATGACTGACAACAGGGATGAGTGTCGAGAAGCGAAAACGAGGAGATGGAGGTTTCTAACTCATTTCAGTTAAGTGACTTCTCATCAAAGCATGTTGTGTGCGGTGCCACAATTAAACTTCAGTAAAATCGCGTACCGCCTTCACCCCCAACAAAAATAAATAAATAAAGAGCAAACTCCCAAAAGTTCAGTGCACTTGTCTCTTTACTTTTAAGGCTCACGTGCCATGTGCACATTGTGACCATAATCAGGGCCGGCTCCAGGCACTAGCCAACCAAGCACGTGCTTGGGGTGGCACCTTGTAAGGGGCGGCCAATCTTGGGGTGGCGGGGGGCGCTCAGGATTTTTTTGTTGTTGTTTTTGT
>NW_020664413.1:2620629-2759507 GCF_002925995.2 Terrapene triunguis
GGCGCTCTTTTTTTTTTTTGCTTGGGGCGGCAAAAAAGTTAGAGCCGACCCTGACCATAATTATCCAGAGAATTGTCATTACATCTCATGGGAAGATGAAACTGGCCACAGAACCCACAAGTTCTTGCTGCACAATGAGACCTGAAGAGGCCATGATTTCCACAGGGCCTACATGGAAATTAAAGTGACCATACCAGGTCATACTAATGATGGTCTTCACAGCCTCATCTTGAGGCCTTAGTGAACTTAGGAGATATTTTCTGATTTCCTCCCAACAGAAGCTTCCATGGGGGTGTCGTTTCAAGTCAGGATCTGACACCACCAAAAGGTTTGGATGCTGAGCAGAACCCATTGAAAAAGATCTGACTCTATTGATCTGAAGCTATCCAGATCTCTCCAGAATGCAGTTTGAGGCTGGATCTGGCTTTTGTGTCCACTCTTCTGTGCTTCCTTCCTTCTGTCAGATTGAAAACCTTGTCTCCCAAAAGCAGCCGCTCTCAACTGATCAGTCCATTTGGGTCACGCAGGGTAGTGACTTACTCCGCACACAGCCATATTGATTAGAGCTGAATGGGAAAAAAATTGCATCAGGAGTGTTGAGAGAGAGGCAAACCCCAGAATAGCCAATAGCCCAATGATGAGGGCACTCACATGGGAAACTCAGGTTCAAGTTCTGCTCTAAAGCAATGACTTGAACCTGAGTCTTCCACATTCTAGGTGAGTGCCATGACCACTGGGGTATTAGCTATTCTGGAATCTCATGCATCTGTCTTTTCACCAAAAAAGTCAAGACTCTTGTTGTCATTCTGCATTAGAACGAAATGTTGAAACCTTGACATTTTTGGAATTGTGGTTTTCCAGCCAGCCCTAATATTGATTTCTGTGATGACATTTTGTGAAATGAGGCACCTAGGAAGGGTAGCACAATCTGGCCCTTTAAAAACTAAACACACAGAAAGTTAACTCAACCATTTTTAAATCGGGATTTAATTTCATATAGTTGGTAGGAGACAATCAAACTTACTGTGACAAAGGACTATGTCACATCATAGATACCAAGTAATGAAGATAAACAGAGGCAACGGATTTTATTTTTGTCTGGTGTTGACAACATAATCATCACTCACTGAATAGCTATTTTACTAATAATAGATCAAATACGTACCACAATTGTTACAGATATATTTTTTTCATTAGTTCTGTCATTAAGACCATAGTGTTTGATTGTAAGGAACACATGTTCTACTGGTATTAAAGGATTTTGGGATCCATCGGGTACATTTTCATAATGTTTTACACACAGGTGCTTTTCTTCTTCAATATGTGAAAGCCACAATTGGAAAAAACATGTTGTTAGCTCTTTTGGCCCTGTCAGCATGAGGGTCGATTTGTTTTCTCATAATCATGTCTAAAATATACATAGATTCATAGATTTGATGTCCAGAAGGGACCATTGTGATTATCTAGTCTGATCATAGAACTTCCCCAAAATAATTAATAGAGCAGACCTTTTAGACAAGCAGTCAATCTTGATATAAAAATGATCAGTGATGGAGAACCCACCATGACCCTTGGTAAATTGTTCAAATGATTAATTACTCTTACCATTCTCAATGTATACCTTATTTCCCATCTGAATTTGTTTAGCTTCAACTTCCATATTGAGCTATGGACAATCTAAGAGATAGCCCTAGGTCCTATAACAGAAATTTGGAATTTGACCAAGACAGCTGGGTTTAACACAACACCCCTCCCTTACACTCAGAAAATGTTCTACTAATCTACCAACAGTCAGTCCAACCATCTATTCCAGGGGTGTGGATGAATGAATCAGGCCAAACCTTTAAGGTTGAGGATCACAATGGTTCCCTATGGCTTTACAATCTATGAATCCAGAGGGCCTATCAGCTTCCACAGTCAAACCGCTGAATTGGTGGAAGTTGCTGGACAAGCACCCAAAGGTGGAGTTTGTTGAAGTAGAAAACCAGCTTCAGTGAGCAGTCGAATTCAGAGACAGAATTTTCTTCCTCTGGATTAGATAGAACAAATGTGAAAGACTGAATGTGAAGAAAGAACACAAGAAAGATAGTTCCAGGCAGTGCCTAAAGACTGCAATGCACATGATCTTACCCTGTTCTAGAAAACTTCATAAAGTAAGTTAAAAAGATCTCCTCACTTCTTCCACAGTTATTAAACTGGTAATAGTGGAAATTTATGAGCATTAACAGAGTCTTCTCTCACTTATATTCTTGTAAACCTCAAGTCACTTCATTGCCAACAATGACGGTCCAGTACACACCCAGTCACAATTGGTGTGAGCTCAGAATTAGACACCTAGAGTCCATGGCATTACATTTACCTATGTGTTGTTATTTTTTTATGAAATCGGTAGCTGGTAGAAGATACCTCATAAACCAAGTCCATCTCTCGTGTTGTCCCAACTAAGCCAATGAAATCACATCAGGAATAAATATATCCCCATTTTTTTAGTTTAGCCAGAAATCCCAGGACTATAGTGAAATGTCCCTTGGACCCTTTAATAAAGCGGTTGGACTTCAGCGAAAGACGGCAGTACAATTCTGAGGCTTAGTTCAAATAGTGAGGCTAGGGGAAGATCCCCTTTGAATTCAGTTAGGACTAATTCTTTTAAAGTGCTTAGTTCATGTGTGTAATTTTTTTTCACGCATTTGAAACCTTCTGGTATTTTACTGTTACTGTTCAGGAAGGGGCCTTTGATAGTGATTTTTAAAAATTATTCCCGAAAAACAGTAACCTGGGCTAAATCCAGGACAGTGATGTCCATTTCTGTACTGAGAAAACAGTTTCTCACTTACTTCGTCACTTATCAGTGTGTCTACCTGGCTGGGACTTTGTGCAGAGCAAGTGGGCAGCATTCTGAGCAGGTATCCCGTGGTGGTTTTGTATAGAGGTTCTGTGTGCACATACACACACACCAAATGAAATTAATAGGCAGCAGGTTTAAAACAAACAAAAGGAAGTATTTCTTCACACAATGCATAGTCAACCTGTGGAACTCCTTGCCAGAGGATGTTGTGAAGGCCAAGACACTAACAGGGTTCAAAAAAGAACTAGATAAATTCATGAAGGATAGGTCCAATGGCTATTAGCCAAGATGGGCAGGGATGGTGTCCCAAGCCTCTCTTTGCCAGAAGCTGGGAATGGGCGAGACGGATTGGATCACTTGATGATTACCTGTTCTGTTCATTCCCTCTGGGGCACCTGGCTTTGGCTACTGTTGGAAGACAGAATACTGGGCTAGATGGACCTTTGGTCTGACCCAGTCTGGCCGTTCTTATGTTGAAAACGTCGATAGGATTGTGAGGAGTGTACTACCTTTTTAAGAGACAACCAAGAACTCACAACCAAAACAGCCTGGGTGTAATTAAGAAGGCTCCCTCCCCTTCCAGTGGGCTGGCGTATTTAAAAGGGAACAGGATGCTGAACAGGAGAGTTATAAGGGGTGGTCATCTCTCTCTGGCGCGTGAAGATTAGTGTGGCCAGACACAGAGACTTTTTGGACTCTAAATTGGGGAATGCTGAACTGAGGTGAGGGCCTTTGAACTGTTAGTGCAAGTGCTCCATCCATGAAGCTTTACATACTTATTTGGATTAATTTGTTTTGGTATCTCATTGCCTCAATCTGTGAAAGCAAACGTGTTGATGTCTAGTTGGGGCTGACACCTTGCCACAAGGGGGCGTGCCGGGATGGCCCACACTATTACAAGGATGTTATGACACACCACGCAAGAGCTGCATTTTACAACTTTACTGGCAGGTTGGCGGCATGTCTCCTATGGCAGGAGGGCTCCTGGGTCTTGCAGAGTCACCCATTTGCTTGCTCGTTTCTTTTGGTGTCTTATTTGATGGGCGTTGTTGGTTTTCAGGCTCAAGAAGCAGGTGGCTGATGGACTACTGATGAGATGCACGTTTCAAGACAGGCCCACGGACAGGTGTCACAGATCATCTCCTATAGTAGTAGGTGGTCATAACACGCACGTACCCTGTCACAAAGAGAGAGAACACTTCACTCTCTGCAAATCCCACCAGGCAAAGAATTTGTAACCATGAGCCATACAAGTTTTGTGTGAAAATAAAGACATTACTAACTAGTGCCCAAGGAATTAAACCCAGATAGAAACCTGCAAACTGACAAATTACCCTCTAATCTACTGTGCCCAATGCTAGTTTCTTAGCATATAATTCCCTTTACCACCCCTTCATACCCTCTATTTCATATTAAGTAGCTACAAGGAAAGAATTAAGTATGAAACTGGTTTGGTGTTTACCCCTCCTCCTTTTCATTGGTGGATTTCTACAGCTGCACCTCCCCCTGCTCCTCCTTCTCCTTCGGATGGAACGCCTCCGACGTCGGGGTCTGCGGCGGTGCTGGCCTGGGCATCTCGCCATCTCTGCTTCAGCTGGCTGGTTTCAAGGGCCCAGGAGGAGAGATTTCATTTCTCGGTTGAGCCAAGCCAACTGTCTGCTCTGATGGTTGGTGAGCTTATGAGGTGATCTGTGCCAGGCTCATGCAATTAAAGGCTCTGGCTATTATGACGTCATAGACGGTCTGCCTCCTGTGATGGTATCTGCTGGCAACAGCGAGTGAATGTTCCTGGGACGCTTTTATCAACTAAACCAACTATCATGAACTTTATGGCGATGGCCACATATGGTTATGAAACTGAGGTTGTCTGCTGTGGCTTCCAAATGAAGCTCATTTGTATGTTCAATGCTCGGTTATTAGAGTAGTCGGACCCCAGGCTGGGTATAACCAAGGTTGCTCAGCCTCTTCCCGCTTGCACCTTTTGCTAATATTTTCTGACACCTTTAGCTAAATCCCTTTTGTCTCGGGGATGTGAGGAACTGTCCCCACCTAGTACATGTTAGACATCTTCACCACTCCTCTGAAATAGCTAGCTTTCAGTGGTGCCAGGGTAAAATACAAGTTAGGGCTTTGAGGAAAATGTGCCAATTTGTATCAGAACAGATATTTATACGTGTGGATAAAGACTCTTTATTAAAGAGTCTATCTGAGCTACTTTTATTTAAGGATCTAATTATGGATTTAGAAATTGCACCAGATAAAATTTCTAGTGTTTCAAATCTTGACCACCGGCTTCCAACTGAGGATGGGTGAAGGTATGTTGCCTCATGGCAAATCAAGTGGAAGTTCCTCCATTTGAAAGTGTAACTTGAAGCTGACATATTAGAGTCACATGTCCCGTTAGGAAAGGGTCTGAGGAGGGAAATAAAAACCAAGGGTGACGACAGAGGTAAAAGGCTTTCATTGTGTGTCGTGTCTATTGGTACTGTAAGCTCTTCAGGACAGCTTCACACACATACGCACACATCATGGAGCGTGTGTACCCCACGCTAGCCCAGCAACCAAAGGGTTAATACAGGCACAGCCGGCCACTGCTGATTGGCAGCCTCGCAGCAGCTGGGAGGGTAAAAGGGCTGGGAAGCAGAGGGGCAGGGCAGCTACCAGAAGAGTGAGCATCCTGGAGAAAGGAGCTCCTGCCAGCAAACTACCAAAAGCCGCCCAGAGACAACAGCCCTGAACTGACCGACAGGCTGGAGGGCCTGCAGAGGCCCAGGGGAAGGTCAGAAGGAGCTTAGGGCACTGTCAGAGTTGAGGAACCTTGATCCTGCTTATCTAGCCCGAGGGCCCTGGGCTGGAACCCAGTGGAGTGGGCGGGCCTGGGTTCCCCTATTAACCCCAGGAGCCCACACTTGGGCATTGCCCTGACACACCGCCTCACACGGGGTAACTAATATACTGGTTTGTGTCCACCTGTCTCTGCCTCCTGCTGGAATATGATGGAGCCATTCTTAAATCAGTGCCTAATGAAGCCCAGTTCGACCGGTATTTCCTGAAGTGTGGACTGGATACTAGTGAGTATGAAGGATTCGCTAAGGGTTTTGAATACAGGGGTGTGGGGAATATTTGGGAGGCCTTTAGCAACACATGGTGGGCTTGGAGGAAGACGCAGCGGGGTTTCATTCCCCTGAACACAGGCGCAGCTTTGAAAAGTTTGGCAAATGGTTCCTGGAGAATTATCTATGGAACGAAAGGGTCAGAATTGTGACATAAGTAAGTCCACCAATCACCATCTTCCCGTCTCTATCTTCCTCCCTCCCGCCCCCCACAAGTACTGTGACATCAGAAGTGAGTCAAGCCAGTGATCACCTCCCACTTCTTCCTCTCCACTCCTATTTGCATGCAGCTGGTAGACTTAACGTTTTGATTGTTTAATGAGATAACGGCGAGTCATACATTTAGAAGGCTCCATTCTCAGCGCATCTAAGCGTCATCCTGTAAGGGGAATGTCTACATTGCACCTGGGAGTTATGATTCCCAGCACAGTAGACATAAACTCACTAGCTTTGATCCAGCTAGTGCACTACAAGTAGCAGTGTGTCCATGCTGGGATGGGTGGCAGTTTGGGCTAGGAACCCCAGTACGTACCTAAGATCTTGGACAAGATTGTACTTGGGCAGCTAGTCCATCCCATACTGCCATGGCCACACAGCCATTTTGAGTACACTAGTGCAAGTTGAGTTGGCACGTTTACAACTACCCGAGTTGGGAATGACACCTCCCACCCGCAGTGTAGACGTACCCTAAAACCAATGCAAAACATTAAAGAACCCACTAGCCCAAATACGCAACCACCCGGGAGCACAGGATGTGACACAAAGCTGATCCCCAAATCACCCCGGCAAACCACCCCACCAGAATACGAATTTCCAATGGGTAAAGTTGGCAAATGCACAGAGTCCCACCCACCAGGCACTGGTGTTATGGGGAATGCTTGCTGCAGCTTCTGAAAAGAGTGCAGTGGTTTGTGTCCCATAATGCAATTTGCCAATGCCCCCCCCCCCCCGAGGCATTCCAGCTGCTGCTGACTTTTGTAGGTAGAATGCATCTAGGGACTGCATCTCTTGGGCTGAGCAGCCTCCTAAATGTAGCACTGGCTTCAAAAGCACCACCATAGCCCTCAATATCAACCTCCCTTTTGTCAGTATTAGCCCCATGCTTCTAGGAAACAGGGCGGCATTCTTTGGAATTGATCCTACCATTAGCTTTGTGGGTAGGACAGTTTTCCTAATTTCCCTCCGTTGATTATTCCTGTTTACCTTTTGATAACACTGAGTTTTCTGGACGGCTTCCTTGTGTTTTTTCTCCCCCAACTTAATCTTATGGCAATGATACTGGCCTTCAGCAGAGATACAGGGTCTGCTGCCCTGGCATTTCATAGACCTCAAAATATAAACACTTTTTTAGATAACATTCAGCACTTAACCTATTCAAAGCACTGTACAAATATCCTCTCTGCCTCCTTGCAAGGCAGTTAGGATTAAGTATTATTGTCCTTATTTTCTTAGAATCATAGAAATGTCAGGCTGGAAGGTACCTTGAGAAGTCAGTAAGTCCAGCTCCCTTCACCGAGGCAGGACCAAGTCCACCTAGAGTATCCTAGACAGGTGTTTGTCCAACTTGTTCTTAAAAACCGCCAATGATGGAGATTCCACAACCTCCCTTGGAAGCCTATTCCAGAGCTTAACTGCCCTGATAGTTAGAAAGCTTTTCCTAATATCTAACCTAAATCTCCTTTGCTTGGCCCATTACTTCTTGTCCTATCTTCTGTGGACATGGAGAACAATTGACCACCGTCCCATTTATAACAGCTTTTGACATATTTTAAGACTATCAGGTCCTCGTTCAGGCTTTTTTTCTCAAGATTAAACATGCCGTGGTTTTTTAACCTTTCCTCATCGGTCAGGTGTACTAAACGTTGTATTATTTTTCTTGCTCTCCTCTGGATTCTCTCTAATTTGTCCACTTCTTTCCTTAAGTGTGGTGCTCAGAGGACACAGTACTCTAATTGAGGCCTCACCAGGGCCAAGTAGAGCAGGACATTTACCTCCCATGTCTTACATACAACACTCCTGTTAATCCACCAGTGACGTGGTGGACTAGGCCCTGAGGCCCCCTGCTGGAGGCCTTGTGGCCCTGCCAAACCCTGTCCCAGAAAAGGGCAGTAGAGAGGTCCTCCAAGCTGCCTAGAGTGCTGTGTGGGAAGCAGCCAATCAGGGCCTAGCAGGCTAGTATAAGAAGAGCTGCAGGGCCAGTGTGAGGGCAGTTCCTTGCTAGAGCTGGAGGAGAGTGGATGGTGCTCCAGGCTGGCTGCTAGGTCTCCACCAGGACAAGGCCCTGAGGGAAGGGTGAAGAATGTGTGGGAGCCATGGGGAAGTGGCACAGGGAATTGTAGCAGCAACACTGTTTATTTAAAGGGACATGGCAGATGGTTGCTATCTATAGGGTTCCTGGGCTGGGACCCCGCTACCAGCCACTGGGAAAGTGGCCTGGACTTTGATGCACCCCAGAAAGGGAACTGAACTCTTTTAGTGGCCCAGCTGAAGAGCTGGACCCAGAAAGGCCCAGAGAGGAGAAGAGTCTCCAGGGAAGGAGCCCTGGGGGTTGTGGCCCCCCCACCAGGGCCAGGACTGCTTAAAAAGTAGGGATAGTTTGAGGGAGCCCAGAGGGACAGTTTGGCCAGGGTTCGCTAAAATAGGCCCCCGTTGGACTTGTACCCCGGAAGGTGTTTGCTTTGATTTTATCACACAGACTGTGTGTGTGAGACTTGGCCGGAGGGCAAAGACCACAAACTGAGAGAGAGAGCAGGCACATGCATGGAGAGGGGGGTCACTCACGAGAGCTGAGAGGACCCCATTACAACACCCAACAATGATATTAACCTTTTTCACAGCTGCATCACCTTGTTGACTCTCATTCAATTTGTGATCCACTATAACCCCCAGATCCTTTTCAGCAGTACTCACACCTCGCCAGCTATTCCCCATTTTGTAGCTGTGCGGTTGATTTTTCCTTCCTCAGTGTAGTACTTTGCACTTGTCTTTACTGAATTTCATCTTCTTGATTTTGGACCAGTTCCCTAATTTGGCAAAGTCGTTTGCAATTCTAATCCTGTCTTCCAAAGTGCTTGCAACCCCTCCCAGGTTGGTGTCATCCACAAATTTTATAAGCACACTCTCTCCACTCCATTTTGCAGGTAGGGAAGTTGAAACATGGAGACGCTAATGGCAACATTTTCAAAGTTCCATATCTAAAGCTAGGCACCTAAGTAAGTGACTTGGCCAAGCCAACAGACCAAATTTGTGACTGAGGTAGAATTTGAAATCAGGAATTTCTCTCTAAATTAAATTAAATTAATGGAGATATCCTATCTCCTAGAACTGGAAGGGACCTCGAAAGGTCATTGAGTCCAGCCCCCTGCCTTCACTAGCAGGACCAAGTACTGATTTTGCCCCAGATCCCTAAGTGGCCCCCTCAAGGATTTAACTCACAACCCTGGGTTTAGCAGGCCAATGCTCAAACCACTGAGCTATCCCTCCCCCTCTTTGAGCCTCTGCTTGTCCAGTAATTTGTCTGGTTATTTCTTTCCCTGAGGAGCATGTTATTAGAGAGGTGAATCCAGTCTAGGTTTCTCATTTTATAGCCCTAGCATCTCTTGTTGATGCCTCTACTGCTTCTCGAGTTCAGATTCTGTATTTCAATAACATGTATGGCATTTATATTGTCCCTTCCAGCCCAAAAGATTCCAAAGTGCTTTATGAATTTTCTACCTGTGACTATTCAGACCACCGCTGACATGCAGCCACCTTGGGATGGGGCACAGATAGGCCATGGAGTTATATTGTGTTTTCGCTGAGATGGGGATGGGATTCAATAGAAAAAACCAGGACATTGTTTCAATATCAACGCACAAGATAACCACTTATGAATTTGAGGTCAATAAAATATGCTGTAGTGAGTGGCTGATATCACTCCATGTATAGTTAACCTGGTATTTAAGTTTGCAACATAGTTTATAATCCATTGGCTTCACAAGCTCATAGCTATCTAAAACAGTCAGCTTTTGGCCTGAAACTTTGTTTGTTCTCTCCCATGGATGATGAATTTTGAAAAGTTTAAGCAAAATCCCTTTAGCTATTTTCAACTGAGGGGAAGAATACACATGGGGTTCTCAACCCTCAAACATGCAAGAAAAACTCCACAGCCCAGCTATGCCACAACAACTGTTTTTTCTGTATATAAAAGCCAGGGCTGGCGTTAGGGGGTAATTGTTCGGGGTCCCACACCACAGGGGGCATCAGAAAGCTAAGTTGCTCAGGCTTCGGCTTCAGCCCTGGCTGGTGGGGCTCAGGGTACCGGGCTGCAGTCCCTTGTGGCAAGGCTTTGGCTTTCTGCCCTGGGCCCTAGAGTGTCTAATGCCAGCCCTGCTTGGCGGCCCCCCCCGAAACCTGCTCGTGGCCCCCTAGGGGGCCTCGGACCCCTGGTTGAGAAGCACTGGAATACACCCACACCGTTCTGCCCACACTATTTTAGACAGAGCTACAAGAAAAATGTAACATGACATGGGGAGGGATGGCTCAGTGGCTTGAGCATTGCCCTGCTAAACCCAGGGTTGTGAGTTCAATCCTTGAGGGGGCCATTTAGAGATCGGGGGCAAAAATCTGTCTGGGGATTGGTCCTGCTTTGTGCAGGGGGTTGGACTAGATAACCTCCTAGGGTCCCTTCCCACCCTGATATTCTATGACATAGGCCTTCTGGGAGAACAGTGACACTCCTTGGTTCAGAAAAGAATAGATCTTGATATATGAAAGTTCTGACCATTTGAAAATTGCATATTAAGCATGCACATTAGATTTTTAACATTAGGCTCCCACTTAAAGAGAGCTGTCGTGCATATATATATGTTAAATAGGGTGCACTTTTCAAGATTGATTTGCCAACCTTTAAGTAGCCATCCCTTTTCAATGCTTCTTCAAATGTAGTTTGCTTGTGGCTCTCATCCAGACTTAAAACCAAAGCCAAGACTGAGGAAACTCAGTGTGGTTATAAAGCAGTTTCAAAGTTGTGAATGAACTTTCTACTTTTCCTTTGCCATAAATGGAGTGATGTGATGTGCAGACTCTAAACATTTAGAGCTTTAACAATACTGCCCTGAGCTTAAGTTTTAAGAATCTGTAAGGTCTACAAAACAACCCACGGTTAGTGGTTTGGTAATTTTAAAGTGACTCACATTTTACATTGAGTAAATGCATCCTGAACTGGGACAAACTGAATCTGGTTCATCCTGAAACCTGTCTTTCTTTGCCCTTCAGAAGCCTCTTAACTAACACCTTCCTACCCTCTGGCAAGCCTCCCAGATTACATCTATATGGGGTGTGGAAGAGTGTAGACACCAAACCTTAGACATGTGTTAAAGAAAAAGCAGGATTAGGTGCAGGGTATAAACAGAGTTCCTTCTGTCTCTACGTTTTCTGTACCCTACTACAGACTGGCTTGAATTTGTTTATGGTGAGGGATCAGGATCACCCACCAAGTCTTTTTGAGTTTGCCCAGTCCCCCCCTCATTAAAGTAAATCTGATTCCATTTCAGACTCATTTTTCAAAGGAAAAAGGGGGGGGAAAGCACCACACACTTAGATAATTTCCATTCAAATCCAGTGCGGTGCCCCCCACCCGCCGGTCGTACTCCGAGGCAGGAGGCAGCAGGGAAATGTCATGCATTTGTTTGATCTGGTGGATGAAGCATGACCAATTATCCATAACCTGACAAGGTCTTGGAACAGCCAGAGTCCATGTCTGAATCACATACACCACGATCAGCTGGACAATAGGAGACACTGTTGTGGGCTGCGGGGCTGGAATGGAAGAACATTTAAAGTTGTACTAACAAGATGGAGTGAATATCTTCCCGGGGTCATCTGGCAGGGGCCACCATAAAGAGGGGCAGAGATGTCCCCCTCCTGCTCCCCGAGACATTTCAACATTAGTTAGCCAAGCACCAAACTCCTTTCTGTGCCAGGGAAGAAAGCAATCGATTGTTTTTAGAAGCTACTTGGAGCCCACAAAAGATGCATTGTTTGCAAGTGGGTTGAGGGAGCTGGGTGGTTTGGGGGAAGGGTTGAACTTATGCCATCATTTTGTCTAATTATCCCTGATGTTATTGCTGTTGTCATGTGAGCTACTACAAAGCTTGTGTCCCTGAGAGCAAAGACTAAACTGTTACGCGTACAAGGCCGCAAAGTTTGGTTTGGTTTCCCCCACTCCCTTTGTTTCTCTTTAATACACGTACAATGCACACCCGCAGGATCAGAGAAGATGCTTCGGAATAATGCTTGGGAATAATAGTATACAGAAGAGAAGAGTGAGGGGAGATTTGATAGCAGCCTTCAACTACCTGAAGGGGGGTTCCAAAGAGGATGGAGCTCGGCTGTTCTCAGTGGTGGCAGATGACAGAACAAGGAGTAATGGTCTCAAGTTGCAGTGGGGGAGGTCTAGGTTGGATATTAGGAAAAAACTATGTCACTAGGAGCATGGTGAAGCACTGGAATGGGTTACCTAGGGAGGTGGTGGAATCTCCATTCTTAGAGGTTTTTAAGGCCCGGCTTTACAAAGCCCTGGCTGGGATATTTTAATGGGTGTTGGTCCTGCTTTGAGCAGGGGATTGGACTAGATGACCTCCTGAAGTCTCTTCCAACCCTAATATTCTATGATTCTATAACCGGGGGTGGGGAGGGAGGACAGAACTCTCCCAAACTCCACGAGCCGCTTCCACTTGTGCCATTCCCAGCGTGGCAAACCTGCTAGGATGCCTGTCCTCTGGGAGGGCAGCTCGGGTCTGAGCAGCCCTGCGCGCCAGGGCCGATCCGTCAGTTTAGCTTGGACAATGCAGCTGCAACAGGCAGACCCAGAACTGAGATCTGCCTCACTGATGAAAACTCTCTCTCCCCCTTGAATTTTGACCTGGTTCCAAATCCGGAGACTGACTCCACTGTCAGCCCATCTCTGTCTCTGCTGTACTTACAAAGATTTTGTTTCTTTAATTTCAAGAGAATTTTAAGGCTTGTGAAACATCTTTGATTGATTGTGGTCCCTCTCTTTTGAAGAGCACAAAGCAAGCCAAGGATGGGCTGCCTCTTGCCAGTTTGCTTCTCCGCTGTTCTGGAGGGACGCACTATGCGGGTTGTTAAGTTCAGTCTCTCTGGCACAGTTCTACTTGGCCTCTTTGCTGAGATGACCAGGAAGAGGTTCAGCTGGGATGTCTGACTTTCTGATGTGGATGCTGTCCACAAGGAACTAGATTAAGACTTACCAAACGTATCCCTCACAACCGCCATTCAATAGTCTTGACTGAAGCTGCCCTGAGCTTCTTTCTGCCTCTTAAACCAGTCTGTTCTTCAACAGATTCTCCACCTCTCGGTATGTCTGGCGTGGAAGCTAGCCTCCCAGCCCGGGCCCATAGACTAGGGTAGTGGGGCTCACTAAAAATAGTCATGTAGACAGCGCTTGGAAGATGTGCGTCAGGCTGGAGTTTGGGCTCTGTAGCCTAGGGAGGGGACCGAGTGCCGACCTGAGCTGCAACTTCAAAGATCTGTTGACACAGGGTTTTTTTAGAGTGCTGGCACAAGCCCCACTACCCCAAGTCTGTTGACCCGGGCTGGGAGACTTGCTTCCATGAGCTATGTAGACTAGGGTGACCAGATGTCCCGATTTTATAGGGACAGTCCCGATTTTTTCTTATATAGGCTCCTATTACCCCCCCAGCCCCTGTCGCAATTTTTCTCACTTGCTGTCTGGTCACCCTAATGTGGACATACCCTCAGTGGTCAAAATAAACCTGGTCTGAATCTGATCCTTTGACTGTCCAAGTCAAGTCAAGCACTATCATGTTCAATAGCTAGGAATGGGCAAACTTGAGACAGATAAAATCATAGGCCTAAAACGTCACCTGAAGTTCAAGACCATTTAGCAAACTCTTCATGTGTTTTTATTTTAACTTTCCCATGCCTACCATATACTCTTGTTGGTTTTATCCAAGCCTTTAGTACTCAAGAGATGCACACACTTAGGACCGAGAGACCAGTCCCTCTCAGATGCTGGGCAGACATTCTCATCCTTGGAGTGCAAGGCACACAGGTAGTGAATTGTTGGAAGAGTTGGGGCCTTGGAAAGAGGGAAGATTTCCAAATTCCCACCATCCTGGCAGGTTTTACAGCTCCTTCTCTAATCTGTACGTATGTAAGCAGAGTCAGGATGAGCTCTACCCTGACATCTGGTGGTGAATTATGGCGAGTGTGGAAAAGAACTCCAGGGGCGGATCTCGTTTGCATAGGCACACCCACACGCCTAGCATGAGCCCACAGCAACCAAAAGTGGTTACTTTGGCTGGTGTGGGATCCCCAGTTTCTCTGTTATTGGGGCAGGAAGAATAAAGTTTTGTTACCCTGATTCTGTGAATCAAGGCCAGTGGAACTGTTGTATGACAGAAGGACTGAGTGAATCCGTCACCATTACCTAAGTAGCATTTGCTTGTCAAGGGGCATGGGTTACAAAACCCAGTGAATTGAGAGAGGTTGGGGGCAGGTATTGGTACCTGGTGGTGTGGGGCCCCTGTGTGAGCCTGAAACACCAATTGCACCTCCTCCTCTCTCCACTGTTGAATGTCAGAGCTAACTTTGATTCCCTTAGGAGTCTAGTTACAGGCTGCTGAGCTGAGTTCACTTTGGGCCACTAGTGCACCAGCACTGGGGCTCCCCTACTATGAGCTGAAATCACTATGAGCTGAAATCACAAAAGAGCTAAAGTTACTAAGAGCTGAGATCACTGAGGCTGTGTTAACTAGTGGGGGAGCCTGAATTGCTAAGCGGCTGGCGGAGCAGTTTGCAGGGACGGCTGGAGGAGCAGCTAGCCGAGTGGAGCCTCGCGGGGACGGTTGGAGCAGAGCAGAGCAGAGCGGAGCTGAGCGGCTCACAGGTCGGTGAGCGGAGCAGAGCAGCTGGAGGAGCAGCTGGCAGAGCGGAGCCTTGCGGGGACGGTCGGAGCGGAGTGGAGCCGGGCGGCTCACAGGTCGGTGAGCGGAGCAGAGCAGAGCAGTTCGTGGGACGGCAGGAGCGGCTCACGGGACAGCAGGTGGAGTGGAGCGGCTCGTGGTGAAGGCTGCGGCGGAACCCCACGGAGAGGCGGCCGGTTGGTCTCGGATCACGTAAGGTGCCCCTTAACACCCTGCGCCCCTCCCCCCTGAACTCTGGGGCTGCACTGACCAGGGACAGAGACTTTGGGGGGTTGTTGGACTTTTGGGACTTTGGTGATTCTTGGGTTGCTGGACCCGAGAGACTTTGGGGTTGTTGGACTTTTGGGACTTTGGTTGCGGGTTTCAAGAACCAACGGGAAAGGACACGGCCCAATTTGCTGGGGTGGGTCTTCGCTCATGGTTTGGTCTATGAACTCTAGTTGTGGTGTTTTCCCAATTTAATGCTATGTCGTTTACCTCATGTTATTAAACATTTTTCTGCTACACCGAGGCTCTGTGCTTGCGAGAGGGGAAGTATTGCCTCTTCGAGGCGCCCAGGGGTGTGTGTAAGATTTTCCCAGGTCACTGGGTGGGGGCTCGAGCTGGTTCTGTGTCACGCTGTTGGGAAGGGACCCCTATGTACTGAACCCGGCCCTTGCTGCTATCACTTGGCCTGGCAGAAGGGTTACACGTATCTGCAATAACATGCCTGAGGCTTGTTGGCAAATCACCTGGACGGGGAGACTTAGCATTTGCTAATGAGCCCATTAATGGGAGGTTTAAAGGGAGCATGAGCAGTTTTGTTCTATCTAGCACGCTTATCGTAACATCTGAGTGCTTTCCAGCCATGCATTAAGCAATGTGACTACGCATCTGTCTCTTGTTTGTTCTCGCATCTTCTCCACAGGGGGAGAACTGTGCACAGTGGAGTGCTTTGGTTTTGAAGCGCCGTGTCCCACACAGACGAACTTTACACTTATTGTAGAGATTTCCATTGGTCCAGAGAAGCAGTTTGTTGTCAGCCGCAGTCTTCATCCCAGAACAGGTCTCCAGCACGTCTTTACCCCAATACCCACTATTCATGCCACTCAATCATGTTGGGAAAGCTTGGTAGAAAGGGTTGGTCTTGCAACATGGCTTGAAGGTCCTCTGATTTGGTTTGCTCTCATGCTACAGCTCAGCTCTGTTGACCTTCAAGATATGCTGCAAGATTCCCCTTTTCTCCCAAGCTTTCCCAGATTGAGTGGATGGCATGAGTAGCGTGGGTTTGGGGGGTGAAGGGGAGACATGCTAGACGTCTAATAATGGCTGCACTGATGGGTAGGGAAAGTTTCATTGCTAGTCTGATTGAAAAATTAGCAATTGTGCAAACCAGAGATAAAATAAACAGGACTGTCTCTTATTTGTAAACTTGGACATGCTTTGGGTTTGTATCAGTATCATCTGCAGAAAATTTCCCCGAGAGAAAGCTATGGAAAGCATGGGCTATGAAGAACCAAGCCCTGCTCTCACTTTCACGCACGTTCACCCCGTGAAACACAGAGGGCACACACGCGTGTAACAGAGATCAGGAAGGACATTAAAATACCTGTGATTCTGGGGCCAGAAAAGGTCCATTCTCCAAGGTTCTGGCAGTTTTAACATAAAGCTGAGCCTCCAGCCGGTGAGCAGAGTTGCCCAGTTTATTACTGTGCTTTGCACTGACACAAGACAGGGTGAGGTTCTCGTGAGAAGACAGAATGGTCGTATGGTTGCTGCAGTGTCTAACACCATGTGTTCACTATCTGCATTGTAGCATTGGCTAGTTCAGCTCATCAGACCAGACACTTCAGAAACTCAAATGTTTCTGAAGTCAGCTTTCCCCGTCTGCAGCGTAGCACCGCCCAGTTTACAAGGCCAACTCTGTGCAGTGCTCCCGCCCTGATATAAGGCAGCTGCATGGAGAGAGAGGTGCTGGGCTGCAGAAGTGAGATCTTTACCTGCAAACTTCAGCATAGTAGAGAAAGCAGCGCTGGGTTTATACAAAATCCCTGCGTCCCTGGGGACTTCAGGTGATGGATAATATGGCTCTGGATCTCGGTCGCCGCATTGGGAATTTCATGTTGGTAAGCACTAATGGCAAGTTTAAGGTTGGGTGCAACAAACTCATGTCTAGAGCCCCAGCTCCTGGAGTCATGGGATTATTTCAGACTCTCAGATTCCTTTTTTTTTAACTACATTTCTAGCCCTCATGGTTGTGAAGTTGAAAGACTGAAAATGTGAACTGAACATAACCAATACAGTGATGACTGCCAGAGTCTGCAGACAGCCTGAAATAACCGCCCAGTAAGGAGTGACCTGCCCCATGCATCTTATTGCAGTGTTCGCTCCAAAATCCTGTTTAGGGGGCCCCAAACTCCTATTCTGGAAGCCCCAACAGAGGGCTGTATGTGGGAGGAGAAGAGGATCTTAATATATTTAGCCCCTATACACCCAGTGACACATGGATTTTTCTGTATGGGGTGTGATGTTTTCTGAAAACATCCTACATTTATTTTATATCACTCAGTTCATCCCAAAACTCTTCAGCAATTGAGCTACAGTTATTGCACAGAAATAGATCCACTCCCCCACCACTGAAATGGAGCTTCTGAAATACACCAGGATTTAGACCATAACAGACAGGGCCAGCTCCAGCATTTCTACCGCCCCAAGCAAAAAAAAAAAAAAAAAAAAGCCGTGATCGGCGGTGGCAGTTCAGCGGCAGGTCCTTCACTCCTAGCCCCCGAATTGCCGCAGGTGCCGCCCCTCTCCCTTGGCCGCCCCAAGCACTAAGCTGGTGCCTGGAGCCGGCCCTAATAACAGAATCCCATATTCAACTGAATGTGCAGGGGCAGCATCGGAAGGCCGGCTATAAAGGGCCCATTATTTTAAGCAGCAGGAATTCATCCCACTTCGGCAGGCAGAACACAGAACCCTGGGCACTGGAAAAGCGTCACTGTGCGGATCTTTCTGCTCCGACTAGCTGCTGTCCCATTGGCCTGCTGTCCGCAGTACGGCATCGGGCGGCGCAGGTCTCTTTGGAGGGGCAGGTCACTGCTCTCGTGACCAGACGCAGGAGTTGAAAGCTAGGGCAATCCATATAGCTAGACTATGGAGGACCCTCTGCTGGGATTCCCATGCTGTGGGCATGGCCCAATCCTTAAAGGGGTTGAGTGCCTCCTGAAAGGTGCTAAACGCCATCTACTCCAGCTGAAGCCAATGGGAGTGCACCGGGATTGGATCCTATTAGCAATAGAACTGAAATGTACCAAATCATTCCATAGCTATTGTTCATTGACTTTATGAACTCGCTGTACTTCCGATGGGCTTCGCGCAGGCTTTATAGCCATCTGGCGATAGCAGCAGTCGGAATAACAACATTAGAACTAGCCGTGTGTTATTTACTGGGCACTGACAGTGTTCTTGGCTGCTGCACACACACAGCGGAAGCAGGGTCGGCTCCAGCTTTTTTGCCGCCCCAAGCGGTGAAGAAAAAAAAAAAAAGATAAAGCCGCGATTGGCAGCATTTCGGTGGCAGCTCTACCGCGCCGCTTCATTCTTCGGCGGCAATTCGGTGGCCGGTCCTTCCCTCCGAGAGGGACCGAGGGACCCGCCGCCGAATTGCCGCCGAAGACCCGGACGTGCCGGCCCTTTCCATTGGCCGCCCCAAGCACCTGCTTCCTGTGCTGGTGCCTGGAGCTGGTCCTGAGCGGAAGACACCTTGTCTGCACCCAGGAGTTCACAATCCCAGACCCAGACGCTATAGCTCAGACACATACGACTTGGGGCCTGGAGTCTGTGACGCCAGGTGATGGCATTCGGTTTTGGTACGTGGTCTGGACCAGAGCCCTGCACGGGGACTGGGGTCCCACAGGACCCACTCCCATAATAGTGGGAGCGGGTAAAATGTACTTTGCCGCGGGCGGGATCGGGTGGGCCAAAAAACCAGACGGCGGTAATTTTGGGGAGAACACTAAATCTCTCGCCAGTTTGTCATAAACAGAATTTCAGCACTGTGCAGCAAGGTTTTCTTTTTTTTAAAAAAAATAAAGGTTTTAATATTTAAATTTAAGTGAGGGGTAGAAAGGGATTTGATGTCTATTATAATAGGAGTTACCGTATTTTTACATGGTTTAAGCAAGATTTGTTTTATTCTTTTAGCGGTAAAAGTTGTCTGAATTCCAATTTTATATAGAAGATATAATACGCTCTATTAACCAACCATTTATTTGGTTTGGGGTTTTTCAGTAGCACGGGGAAATCTCTCTCTCTCTCTCGGGATTCACAGGATCTAAGGTTTTTCCAAGAAGCAGGCGAGAGTGGGTATTGCGGGGTGGGACAGAAGTGGGATTAAAAAATGAGTCCCACTCAGGGCTCTAGTCTGTACCCAAGACAAATCCCTCTTGTGCCATGTGTAGTGCAGGTGCGCTGGGGGAAGGACGGCTCTCAACAGCACAACTGTGCAGCAGCAGGGCAGGACTCAGACCTACCACTTCCACGGGCAATAGACAAGGAGACCAGCTAAGGGTCCATCTGTGCTGAATGACAGCTCATGCCAGGGGACCCAGCTACGGCACGGTTGTCCTCTGAGCCAGTGACAGTGGAGGAGGGGCAGGACCTTCAGTAACGTCCTCAAACCACACTGAAGCCTTGGGCGAGTTCACATGATAATTCCTCACACTTCTTGGTGTTTATGCCCTCTGGATAGCGGGAGATTTATCATGACTCTCCCACTCTCATAGCTATCCCTTAGCCAAGCTCGGCGGAACTAGCTCTGTGCACCTTACCTCCTAAATTCATCCCTGCAACCCCTGATCATTTTAGTCACTCTTCCCTGAGCTGCCTCCAGTTTGTCTGCATCTTCCCAGTGATGAGATGCCCCAAACTGAGCTGGTCTTTTCTCGCCCCTCTGTATTGATGCCACAGACTGGCTGGAAAGAGACTGCACCCAGGGACGAAGACTGGCCGTGTGCTGAAGGTGCAGACCTCCATGCCACAAGACCTGCATTCAATTTCCGACTCTACCACAGACTTACTGCGTGATCTTGGGCAGGTCACAGGTCTCTGTACCTTGGTTTCCCCACCTTGTAAAAGGGGAATAATAACACTTTTTCTAACTCACAGCAGGGATGTTGTGTGGCTTAATTCAAAGCGAACTGAGATCGTCGCATAGTGAGACAAAATGACATTATCCTACACCTTTTGGTCTGCTTCTCAGCAGCCTTTCTAACTATAGCAGCAGAGAAATGGTTCAGTGTCAGGGAGATGCTCAATAGGTACCATTCGGCCTCAACACCTGGGCCTTCTGCATTGTCACCTTGTTCAGCACTCTTCCACCCCGCCCCCCGCTGGCTGATGGAAATGAAGAACAGTGCCAGCAATCTATTGTGTTTCTTCCTTAGATCCAGACCACCTGGCGATGTCCAATGCCTCTTTTCTCTGTATTCAGTAGATCTGGGGTGTTTACTCGTCTCTTTATTTGTTTTCTCCTCTGGGCTCTAGGCTGTATTGCTTCATGTTGCCACAATTTGTCACTTCTCTCTACGGTAATAAATGGCATGTCTAATCCTTTTCAAAACCACAGCTCATGCAGCTCACTCTCTCCTCGGGGCAAAGGATTTTTGAATTCCACTTCCTATTATTTTGACCCTGTGCTTCTTGGTTCGGTTCTGGAAGGCAGCTTGCAATTTCCTCATGCAGTATCATCTGTCTCCCTAGTTTTTTGCCATGACAAAGGGAGGTCTGAGAGGTAGGGGGGTAGGGAAGTGAAATCCCTTCAAGGGCCTGCATCCTTGTTCTCACCCCAAAAAGGCAGTACCCCCTTTGCAAATCAGTGTCTCAGAAACCCCTCCCATGGGCAGGACTTTCTGACATGGCCAATCAGATCTGAGGTTGCAAGTATAGCCCCACCTCCTGGCTGAGGTCAAATAGGGTGTGCAAAAAGGAGCAGAGAGAGAAAGAGAGTGCACTGAGTGGGGACGAGGGGAAGCGTTGATGCTGGCCAGAACTGGTGAAAGCAGCTTGGAGGTGGACACTGGAGATGGAGTGAGAGAGGAGGAAAGAGGTCATGGGGGTACAAGGGCGAGCAAGGACAGAACAATGGGGTTAGACCTGGGAACGTATGAGAATGGTTTCTCGTCCCACCAAAGAGGGGATGGATTGTTCCATCGAGCCGAAGAGGAAGGAAACAGGAGAGGCTCTGATGAAAAGGTGGAGGAATGGCTGGAAAGGCCAGTCAGATCGAGGCAGGCCCCCCAGCAGTTACATGGCATGAGGGGAAACTGTGCATCAAAGACCCCCCTTTTCCAGGTCTTGTGTAGAACGAAACGTAGAACATTGGGGACGGGGTGTCCATACCACGTACTGCTCTCTGCTGGCTGATCTACAAAGCAGCATCCTCAGGGAGGATGTAAATTTCTAAGAGCCAACGCCTCAAACAAAATGACCTGTCAGTGCTATTTACCCACTCCATGGTGAGCGCAATTAGCGGAGAAACGAGGCTTCGCACGTATCAACCACAACAGAGCCCTTCGCTTAACAAGCCCATGTGGTTACTTGAGAGCAAGGCCTCGGGATATCCATTTCTAATGTTCCAGGGGATAATACCATCTTAAAGATGATAGGATGGGAAGCCAACTAGTGGCTTAATAAGCACTTGGAAAGAAGATGGGCTACACAGGGACAAAGTTCCTGTTTATGCATAAGTAACTGGATAGCTAGTAATTTGGGGAAGGGAGTGTTACACACTTATAAAGAGAAATCTTCCACTGGAAGATGTTCAGTTTGTGGGCAATGCCTGCAGTGTGAGTTTCACAAGCTGCAATCCAGTACGCCTCAGAGCAGCGTCACCACTGAGTGGCCCAGGGAAGGTCAACCAGACACACGGAGTATTCTGATTCCGAGCACATGCCTCGCATAAGAACATAAGAAAGGCCGTACCGAGTCAGACCAAAGGTCCATCTAGCCCAGTATCCTGTCTACCGACAGTGGCCAATGCCAGGTGCCCCAGAGGGAGTGAACCTCACAGGCAATGATCAAGTGATCTCTCTCCTGCCATCCATCTCCACCCTCTGACAGACAGAGGCTAGGGACACCATTCCTTACCCGTCCTGGCTAATAGCCATTAATGGACTTAACCACCATGAATTTATCCAGTTCTCTTTTAAACTCTCTTATAGTCCTAGCCTTCACAACCTCCTCAGGTAAGGAGTTCCACAGGTTGACTGTGTGCTGCGTGAAGAAGAACTTCCTTTTATTTGTTTTAAACCTGCTGCCTATTAGATGTGGGAAAGGCAATTTGCACACACACACACAGCGTCACATCATAAACACACAGGCAGATCCATATCCACCAGGAAAGACACACCCTGCGATACGTAAACATGTGCCCGCATACTTAAAGAAATACACACACGCACACTCATTCACAGACACCAGGACTCAGACCTGGTAGGGGAAGTAGTGGTACTACTACTTAAGCTCCACCCCCAGACTCCAGCTATTTGCATATTGTTACCCAGAATGCTTTTGTGACATCATTGTTGCCTTGTCGCAGCTGGGGGGCGGGTCCAAATTCTTGACGAAAGTGAAAGGTCTAAGCATGTCTTTGTGGGCACGGGGAGTGCTTGCCATGAGCGTCGCCAGCCGGGATTGTAAAGGGCCACGTTCCGAGCCTCTCTGTCTTGGAGCATGGACTCAAACGCAGAGAGAGACGGAAAGAAATCAGCCGAACCGTCCAGGCAGTTAACACGCTGTTCTGATTGGCTGAAATATCCCTCTTCTGTCAAATTTGCCTGTGGTGAGAGAGTCCTTTTCTCAACATGGCCTATTCTGCAGCCATTTAACTTGGGCTGGGGTCCTGTGCAAGGAGCTAGGGTCTGCTCAGGGCTAGACTGGGAGGATTCCAAGGAAAACGGGAGTTGGGGGGTGATGATTCTCTTTCCTCTTGGTCAGCACTGTACCAGTGCCTGGTGGAAGGCAGGACGGTGTTGCTGGCAAGAGAGAGTCTGTGTTTCCAGTGAACTGTGATACGGAGATCCTGCCAATTTACGGTCATTAAAGATCTCATGGTACTTATTGAAATGCAGGGATGTTTATAACCTCAGTGTCCTGGCCAGGTTCCTGTATGGGCAATTACATTGTGCTGGTATAAAATCTCCCCTGCAGTTTCATTCGGATACAGCATTTTACCCCATTCCTTTGTCTAAACTGAGTGTGGGGTGTTGCTGTGGATTGTTAATTGGCTCCTGAGTTTCACCCTAGCAGTGGCTGCATATCAATAGTGGGTAAACCGATTCCTGTACTGAGCATTCAGTGACTCTACTTCTGACGCATTGTAGGATTTTGGGGCGGTCTCTTTGCTTTTCTGTGCCTCCATTTCCCCTTCTGGAAAATGGGGTAAATTAATAACTGCCTACCTCATGATCAGGTTGAGCTAGTTAATATTGGCAAGATCCTTTGTGGCTCTCCAATGAGAGTTACTCCAGCAAGTGCATGAGTAAGTGCTTGGCGGAGCAGGGCTGTAATTTATAAAGGGTAGTAGGATCTCCTGGGACGAAGGGTACCAAAAAGATATAAGATATTGGGCCGGATTCTCCACTCCCACTGATGCAAATCATCAAAATCAAGGGAGTTAGGCTAGGTAAAAACTGGTGTCAATGACTTAAGAATCAGTGAAATCCAGGCTTCAACTCCCATTGCCTTCAGTATGGCCAGGATTTTATCCAATAATTACATTCGCTTCGGGGGTCTTCAGAATAGAGTAAAAATGCAAAGGCCCTGCCAGAAGCCCAGCTGCCACGGGTGTCATGCCCCTGCTTGGATGTCCCAGAGGTGAACAGGCTATGGGGGGAGGGATAGCTCAGTGGTTTGAGCATTGGCCTGCTAAACCCAGGACTGTGAGTTCAATCCTTGAGGGGGCCTTTAGGGAACTGGGGTAAAAATCTGTTTGGGGATTGGTCCTGCTTTGAGCAGGGGATTGGATTAGATGATCTCCTGAGGTCCCTTCTAACCCTGGTATTCTATGATAAAAAGCAGGGCTAGGAACTAAAAGTCCAACCAGGGACTCAGAAGAAAACCCATGGAAAAAGTTTCTGAGCAGTCAATGGGGCTGAGGTACCCCTTAAAAGGCAGAACTCCACACACAGAGGCTAGAAGACTGGGCTGTAGGCCAGGCAATGCCATTTGGCTTCATGTGGGACACATTTGTTGATTTTTGTTATAGCCTGAAACATAAAACCTTAGAGAGAGAGTTCTGTTGATGAAAACTCTGTTCTGTTGCCTGACCAGTTGTCCAGCTCCACCAGTTGACCGCTTCTTTCCAACAGTTGCCCTGGGATTGTGCCACGCAGGGTAAATCAAATATAAAATATTGCAGGCTTGCGTCATTTTCCTGTGCTGGTCCAGGTTCAGGAGTGGGAAATGAGACCCTTAGCTTTCAGGGGTGGGGGTGACGCTATTGGATGCATTAAACATCCCAGGTCTTTAGTAACTTTGAATCTCCTAGCACCGCTCTGTATGTCTTTCACAGCTCGGAGCAGCGTTGTGATTTAAAGGAGGAACATGGGGTACACATGCCTATAAATGGAAGATGAAATTGTTACTATTGAGGCTGGACTCTGCCAAGGCAAACAAGTGCAAGGACGCTGCGTGCAAGCGAAGGGCGCCGAGGAAAGTTCTAAGTCAGCGGAATCATAACTTCACTTTAATTTAACATCACTTAAAACTACATAAACACCGCCATCTTATTAATAACAAAGCCATCCCCGCAGTATAAGGTTTGTCTGGGAAGCCAAGCGTTTGTGTATGGATTAACGGGAAGAATCTTGCTGTAAATAATTGCTTTTTCTGCAACCGTGTTTTGAATTTAAAATAGTTGAATCAAATGAGCCTCAGCAATTGAAGAGAAGCACCAAATAGCCCTAGATTTCTTTGATATGTAAGTCAGAAAGAGCAGGTCTCCAAGGGTGTTTGAGCGTCGTATCACTGTTACTGTAAGAACTGTGCATGCAAAGGTGACAGCTGTCATAGGCTCAGCTTGGACATTAAAAGCTGTTGACTGACGAGATATTTACAAGGACATTGGGGTTATCTCCCCCTTCTTCCTAGGGCAGAAGGATGGTCAAATAGTTAATGTGGCGGCCTGGATATCAAGGCTCCTGGGTTCTGTTGTGGTTCGTTCAAAGACTTTGGTGTGACCTTAACTAAGTCATTTAAGCCCATATTTTTTAATGTGCACGTGCACAGGTTGTGCCTGCAAAACACCAAATACGCACATGGCATTCGGGGTTGCATGCAGAGAACTGCATGCAGGCAAGTTCCTGATGTACAAGCAATTTGTGCTCATGCAACTCTGACTTTCACATGCATTTGGGTGACTTTTGCGCCTTTTTGTGTTGCACAAAAGTAAGTGTGCTTTTTTTTTGTACAAGCACTTGTGAAAATGTGGGGCCTTGATTCATCAGTGCCTCAATTTCCCATAGGTAAAATGGAGAAAATAATACTTCACTCACTGGGGGTAAGTAATGGGGATGAATTAATCATCTGTAAAGCGCTTTGATGTCCTCAGATGGGAGGTGATAGACAAGGAAAAAATGTCATTACAATTGTCTTCAAAAAGTGTGCTGGGGCGTGTAACAGTCTGGGAACCTAGGGTAAGGAGGAGGTAGAAGACTCTTGTACCAGGCTGACTCTTTATTCGTTCAGATTTCTTGTCAAGCAGGCTCAGCGAGCAGTGGTTGACATGGAACCCAGAGATCAAAGATACAGTGGGCCAAATTGGTGTACGGGGGAAGGGATAGCTCAGTGGTTTGAGCATTAGCCTGCTAAACCTAGGGTTGTGAGTTCAATCCTTGAGGGAGGCCACTTAGGGATCTGGGGCAAAATCAGTACTTTGTCCTGCTAGTGAAGGCAGGGGATTGGACTCAATGATCTTTCAGGGTCCCTTCCAGTTCTATGAAATAGGTATATCTTCATTTTTAAAAAAAAAATTCCTCGCTGATGAAATTCCACTGACTTTGCGGGGGGCTTATTCTACCCTACAAGTTTTGCCAGAATAGCTCTGTCAACTAGGAGTGTGAAAACCCCACACACCCCTAGCCGACATAGCCGTGCTGCCAAAACCCCAGGTCTAGACACAACTACGTCAACCGAGTGTTTCTGTCAGCTTAGCTAATGTTGTCTGGGGAGGTGGGACAGCTATGCCTGGAGAAGTTCTTCTGTCAGTTTAGGCTGAGTCCCTACTTCCAGAAATGGCTCTGTAGTGTAGACAAGCTCTAAGGCTACATTTGTCCCGATCTCTCAAGTACTTTGGAATCCTAAAGCAGTTTTCAGTTTGGGAATTCGAGAGGACCCATCCCTCCCAAAATGCTTCAATGCAGCCTTTGGGATTTACGCTTTTCACTGGCTTTTCCCACTCGGTGAGACATTTGTGAGGCCAAAGCAAAGCCAGATCCTGGCTGCCTCTTGATTTCTCCGCTCCCCAGGAAGTGAGTTAAAGTGAAGGCCAGAACTTGCGTGCTTTCAGCCTCGTAAATGCCTTTATGAGGCATTTTAAAGCCTGCGGGGGAGTAAAAAAAAACATAGACACAGAGATTTGAAATACAAGCCCTAGACACCCTGTCCACCCCTAACCTGGAGATCCACAGTCGCTAGGGGTTACTGAACAGGCCTGCTGCCCCCTCAGAGGTGCAGCCAAGAACAGCATCTGATTTCTTCTTATCGACTTGTATTAAAGTAGCACCTATAGGCCCCAACTGAAATGGAGACCTGATTGTGCTGGGCATTGTACATACGCATGGCTATGAGGGGTTATCTCCCCCTGTGCTGAAAAACTTCACATCCAACCAGCCAGGACAGGTAAAGGGGAGAGGAGGATGCAGGCACAGCAAAGAGAAATGATTTGCCCTAAGGCCAGGCAGCTCGATGGCACAGCTAGGACTCCACAGGGCCGTTCAGTTCCAAGGGTGCAGAGAGCACCTGGGCTCGAATGGAGTTGGCAGGGTGCATTGCATTGTATGCTAATTAAAATGTTGCTGGTAAGTGAACGGATGAGTTATTTCCATGGTAAATTGCACTTTCCTGAACACAATGGACGGGGCTTGCACGGCGAAGTTAATGATTTATCTCTGGGGTGAGTTTAAAACACTCTGTGTAAACCAGCCCCCTTTAAACACTGTCGTTTTTCCCTTAAGGCAAGTATTTGGAGGTTTTCTCCAGGTTACCCTAATGTCATGTGGTCATTGCCTCGGCCCTGGCTCACTGCTGAGAGGTCATCATAGCCTGTATCCCGAGGAGACATACAGCTCAGCTGCTTCCGGCTGTTGATATGTTGTCAAGGTCACCAGGTCACTGGTTAACTCAATTAAAAACACCAACCCAACAACTCTCTTGTCCATCTACAGGTCTCTGTCTGTGAGTGACAGCCTCAGTATGAAAATCAGTAAGGAAATGGCAGAACCTGACTTCAGATATGGGACATAATCTAGATTATTTTACCGTCCATCACCCTGGGATTTGCCTGTTGCCTGGCGGAGATTAGTGCGTGGGGGAAAGACGCTGAACCCTGGCAGGATGGAGTTGATGTTGATGGGAGGAGGAAAATATTTTGAAGCCCTAACCACCATCATAGCATCACTCATCAACAGGGGGTGCCTTCAAATAGCTGGGATGCTCTTTGCCTTGGAGGCTTTCTGTAGTCCTCACAGTTGCTAGGCTCACAAACACCAGTGGCCACTAAGAATCCCTTCTTCCATCTGGGCCGGGCCAGGAGATTGCTCCTCAGAGTGCTGGACAATGACACAGCTACCGTGATCCGTGTGGATTGTTGCATCTCACGATATTTACTGTCGGAATGAACATGCAGCTTCGACTGCTCCTCAACGGTCCTGGTCCCTGGGAGCACGTTACCCTGGTGCTTCACTGTGCCGGCTCACCAGGTCAAACTCAAGATCCCCGTCTTCATCTCCAAGGCCCTTCATGGCATGGCCACCCATCCCTGGGGACGGCACCTTGATGCGGTGGGAACACTAGTGTGTTCCAATGACCCTGAGAGCTAGAAGCCTGTGGGAAGGCCACCCAAGCCAGACAGGTCAAAGAGTAGGGACAAAAAGCAGTGCATTGGTCCTCCAGGTTAGAGGTTGAGCGATAGGCCAACAACCTGCCTTCGTAAAACAAGCTATAGAAACACAATAAAATAGCCATTCTTGCAAACAGCATGGCTGGTGGAGCCTTGTCCGTGTTCTCAGCGATGTCTGATGGATTCAGATTCAGATGGCATTGGCAAAAGGCCACCTAGGCCCCCACCTTTCACTCAGAACATTGGATGTTTGCAAAGTGGCCTGTCTCCCTTGAGTGAGGAATAGAATAAATGTATCTTGGTAGCAGCAGTTGTTGGCCAGAATTTGGGTCACAGTTGGCTGTTTAGCTTGCAGTATAGGAAACAGTAAGGAAAGCAGCAGCCTCACAAAACACAAAGTCCGGTATCCATCTACCCACAGCTCAGCAGTTATCTTCATATGCAATACATGGTCCCATGCACACACACATATCAACCGCAATATTCCATAAGAGCTGTAAAACCGTTTATGTCCAGGGAAACTTGTCAGAGCTTGGGGCAGGGGTTCTCCGGGTACCAGGCTCTGAGCTCTGGAATGCCGCACAGAAGGAGGAGAGCATGTCAACATTCCTCGGTGCTTTCAGAGCACGGAGCAAAACTCACCTCTCCAGCCTAACTGGAGAACAGCAGCAACTATAAAGGAAAGGGAGCGAGAAGAAGTTGCACGCGCACACACAAATGTATCTGCCTTCAGGGAAGGAGTTCTTGAGACCATATGAAGGATCTTATTCTTTGCATTTGTTGGGACCTGGGGTGGGGGGTAAGGGGAACTTGCCTTTCTCTGTAGTATAGGGTGTGAATCACCTGTTAGGACCATATGGGCATACGTCACCTAATCAAGTCCCTGCCAACTCCCTCGGGCATTGGTGGCACCTCGGTCTCGCCTGGTCTCCAACAGTTTCGTTTCCTGAAGACTAAAATTCTTTAGTCTAACTGAAGTCATTGGGCTCAATATAGGGGTATCTGGATGAAATTTACTGGGCTTTGCTATACTGAAGGTCAAACTAGATTATCTCATTGTCTCTTCTGACCCTAAACTCTATGAAACAATAATAAGGGACACATTATCAACAATTAGATACTCTAAACTACCACAGACCCAGAAGCTATTCCAGATCACTACATCTTCCTTCTTTCTTTCTCTTTCTTTCTTTACTTTAAGACCTCTACCACCCTTCAGCTAGGAAAAATACTACTGCGCGATTCCTTGCTATTTTAAATCACTTTACAAAAAATATTATTGAGGATGACTTCCAACCACTGCTGACCTGGGCCAGATTTGAAAGGATGATGTAAAGGCAAAATGCCATGGCATCCTTTAGTCATATTAGCCAAGATTTTTAAACATGTCCAGTGATTTTGGGGGGGTCAACTTTGGGGGTACAGTTTCTGAAAAAATCTGTGTTTCAATTTGCATATCCAAAAATGGAGGCATTCAAAATCAATTGTCATTGTTGAAAATCTTGGGCATTATTTTAGGTGTTGGGAGGCTTGATTCCTGTCACCTAAAATATGTTCATTCTTATCCCCATTTGCGGTACCCTAACCCATCCATAAACACAATTAAAAAAAACAAACAATCTGGCTATCCAGTTAATGGTGCATAAAATGATCCCCTTTTAAGGCTTTAAAATCTCCAACTTTGATGCAGATAAAGTCATGACTAACTTCACTGGATGCTTTTCTTATAGAAGGAAACTGGCCTTTGTGGTACAAATGTTACCATGACCTGAATTTTGTGTTGGGAAGAAATATCTTATAAAACAACCTTTTCATCTCCGGCATTAGTCAGAACTGGCTTTGCCGTCATCTATCCTGGGGTGTTGTTTTTAAGCAGCAACTGGCATTAGACTTGAGGGTCGGTCAGTATTTCCATAACAATTCACCCACTATTTGCAGGAGTTCTTAGCTCAGTGTTAAGCACAGGCTCCAGGAAGGAGTCAAGTTCAGAGCATGCAAACCCCATTGACAATTCCCAACAAACCCCAAGATCTCCAAGCAGGCGTCTCAAAGACCCCACCCCACAAACCACTGACTGTTGCTGAGAGAGAAATAGAGCTCTCTCATCTAGCTTCATTGCACTTTCCACAACACCTTTCACAGAATCATAGAAGACTGGGGTTGGAAGAGACCTCAGGAGGTCATCTAGTCCACCCCCTGCTCAAAGCAGGACCAACACCCACTAAATCATCTATATACTTCCATATAGTAGCTATTGTGTTGCTGACAGGACAACTAGCTGCCGTGAAGATTATAGGGCTTATAGTGAGTTGGGATATACTATATTCTCCTGCTCTCTGATTAATCCCCATCTGTACTTGACTGAGGTATGGAGATTGTCCCTTTGCTGGTAGAATATTGCAAGGTGTGAAGGCAGCTGCCTGGTATGTGTGCCAAGTTGGATACTGAGAGCTGCTGGCTGGGTCAGCACACCGAGTCTGCCCAAAGTACCCTTCCTGGTTTAGTGAAGGTCATGTAGTGACCCCAGAAGGGGATTACAATGGCAGCTGGATTGCAGAGACGAGAACAGAAGATGTGTCCAGGACCAGGGCTCACAAACCAGGAAGAGTTCGTGGGAAAAGTGCAAGATCTGAAGGTCAGAGTACAGCCCCCCACACGAATGTGCCTCAGCTTTGACCTGGAAAGAAATCGGTGTTTGCACAGTGGACCCTCTCTCCCGAGTGAACAATGGAATCGCATTGTTTTGGTAGCAGCCGTTGTTCACAGAACTTGGACCACAATTGGCTGTTACTGTTTGACATACTACAAGCTTAAGGAAAGCAGCAGCCTCACACAACACCCAGTCTGGTATCCATCTACCCACAATTATCTTCATATAACACAGTCCAATGCGCTCACACACACTCATCTCCCTATGCAGTGCCTTCCCTAATCCCCCATAGAGAGAGATCCATCTTGCATGGACACCCACTTCCATACACACACACTCAAGACAGAGACTCTTTGGAGAAACTTTATATAAAGGGTCGTATTAAGGCATCTCACCCCCTGGTAATCTGCTTCCTTATCAGTTTATATGCAATAAAAACAGTAGATGGAAGAATAAAAAATAAAGACCAGATGGATACACAGAAAAGAAAGGAAGTGAGAGAGGAGAGGGAGGCATTGAGATCACCATAAAATGTGCCCTTAAACAAGTGTTTATGGTGTGATAACAGCTTGCAGGACAGGGATTACTAGTCCAGGCTGATATTCCTTTAAGAAGACAGATGCTAAATCCCATTTCCACACCTGAAGCAGGGTGTGGATGGATCCACTGTCTTGGTAAAAATCCTTTGCACTTGATTAGAGCAGTGAAGACAGATCTTTTCATCTAGGCCAGTAGAGGGGACATTCACATCAAGGCCCAGGAAGAAGGAGAGAGGGCAGTTTATGATTTGGAGAAGAGGGTATAGATGGGTACCAGGGGATGGGAGAGACAGAGAGGCATGTGACTGGTTGCATCTCCAATGTGTTGCAGGATACTTTGAGGTTTGTGGCTTGTAATCTACCTGGTGTCCAGTGGAATCTGGTCAGCATTGTATTTTGGGTCAGACTTAAGCTGAGTGAAGACAAAGTGCATTTCCACTATGCCATAAAACCTCATCACCCAGAGTGATTCCATCCATGTACTTTTTCCTGGGTAAGGAGAAGGCTGAGCAGTAGACAGCGCTTGGCCATTGGTAGCATTGGCCACTGAAGTATGGGCCTGCATCTGCTTTCAAGATAAACTCTCCAGATTAAACAGTAGTGTGGTCAGGACTACATCTGATCGTGGTTTTAACAGCAATTTGACCTCCAAGTAGAATGAAGGCCTAACCATGTGTAAACATCTTCACCCTGCAGCCAGACACCTGTCTCCCATGGAGCTATGCCAGTTGCCACCACCCTGAGGCTCTGGCCCCTCTGGAGAGCATTGTCCCCAGCTGACTGATGAAATTGTCAGGTTTTCAGATATCACAGTAAAGCACTGAGATCCCATGGTGATGGGTGCAAATAACCACCTGGAGGAATAGATTATGTTGATTGCAAAACACAGGTGCATTCGTACATGAGAAGAAGTGTTTTTGCCCCTTTAAGGGACAGCCAGAAGCTCACAAACAGAACAGCCTGGGTGCAATTAAGGCAACTCCCTGCTCTGCCCTCATGACCTATTTCACCAGAAAGAAGAAGCTGCACAGGTGTGAGGGGGCTCGAAGTTGAACAGCGTGCAAGAGCTGGTATCTATCGCGACCTCATTAGCCTCACCAGGCACAGAGACTTGGGAGATTTAATGTGGGAGAGCCGAACTGGGATCCTGAGGTAATTTCTTATTACGTTTGCTCCTTCTCTGGGGCCGACACACTTCTTTTGACTAATTAGTTTTGGCTTTTCATTGCCCTGATGTGTGCCAGTGGATTGGTTGACACCCCGTTGAGGGAAGGCAAGGTGGGGCTCACCTGCAGTGCCCCATCTAGCCAAAAGGGGGTGCTCAAGGTGGCCCTCCCGTTTATAATCTAGCGTAGATGGATGCCGTATGTAATATGCATGCATTAGCAGGCTCACAGTTTCAATCTCACGTTCAGGAAATGGCTCTCAGAGCATCCAGATCCTGTGGTTTGGGAAGGACTGTGAGCCGGTTTTCTCACACTGAGCCCATTAGCCTAACTGTGCACACATGTATGCTTCCTAGATCCCTATCTGATAACCCCTGCCAGCACTTCAGTGGCTTGGATTATGGATGAATGAATAACTTGCGTGCTTTCAATATCCCCAATTTGTAACCACGCAGGGATATCTGAGGGCGAGAGCCCTGTCTCCTCGATTCTGACTCACTCCTGGTGGGAACAGGAGAAAGCAAGGGTGTCTGTTTGCTGTGGGAAAACTAGCTCCCTGTAGCAGCAGCATGTGGTGCGTCTGGATGTATTGCACAAGGAATACGCTGGGGGTTGGCCAAGTTGTCAAAGATCTCAATTTTGTATTTTTTTTTCACACAGTGCAAAGAGCCAGACTCTAAGAGGGATGTTCCTTGAGCCTCCAGACCGGCTTTGTTTTAGAAGCTGTTTCTTTGTGTCGATTTTTTTTCTTCCCCTGGGCCGGCTCTCCACGTCCCTTTTGGAACCCCTATGTTTCCTCCCCTGTACAAACACGGTGCATCCTCTGAACCCTAGGACTCTGTCACCAGCCTTCTGACTGAAGCAGACTAGATTCTCTCTAGTGCCCATCCATGCTTCTCTTTCACTTGTAACAAACTTTATTCTACATTAATGGTCCGGATCTCTGGTGCTCACCCTAGCAATCCCGCAGCATTGCAGGCGATTGATTACTGGAGAATACTGTTGTAATTTTTAAATAAAGGTAATCAGGTAGGAGGTGTCTCTTCTGAGAGGAGATTGATAGGAGGCGAATACATAGGAATTATTAATAACAGCACTTTTTACCTTCAATCCGTTTAACAAATGTTATTCAGTTCAACTGGAACTAATTCATAGAATCATAGACTTTAAGGTCAGAAGGGACCATTATGATGGTCTAGTCTGACCTCCTGCACAACGCAGGCCACAGAATCTCACCCACCCACTCCTGTATCAAACCCCTAACCTATGTCTGAGCTATTGAAGTGCTCAAATGGTGGTTTAAAGACTTCAAGGTGCAGAGAATCCTCCAGCCAGTGACCCGTGCCCCACGCTGCAGAGGAAGGCGAAAAACCCCCAGGGCCTTTGCCAATCTGCCCTGGGGGCAAATTCCTTCCAGACCCCAAATATGGCGATCAGCTAAACCCTGAGCGGGTAGGCAAGACTCACCAGCCAGCACCCGGGAAAGAATTCTCTGTAGTAACTCAGATCCCACCCCATCCAACATCCCATCACAGGCCAACATCCCATCACAGGCCATCACAGGCCATATAAACTGACATTGACATAGTGTGATGGCTCCCCTGTTGGCTGATACACTGGGGATGGAATTGGGGACCTCCAGTGCTAAAAGTATGAACTGCTACAGCCTGAGCCCCAGCCCTATATAATTTCATAGCTTCTGCAGAGCAGCTCAGACGGGGACCGGTAAAATGTGCTCAGCAGGGGGTTACAATTGCACCTTTCATCACAAAGGATCCCCAAGTACTTACAAACCTCTATATGCAGGGGCCCCTTCAGCTAGCACTGGAATGCAGTTGCCTCTGGGGTGGAATTTGGAAACTGTTCAATAGCACATAGGCTATTGAATGCACCACAATCTAGGACAGGAAATGAAGACTACCACCTCCAGTTGAATCCAGTAATAAAGCACTTTGAGATCTAATGATAAGAAGGGCTATGTACGATCGAGGTACTCTTATGGAACTTTTCTGTTGTTCACCATGGCCACATAGAGTGACAGGGGCTAGAACCCAGCTCTTCCAGCTGCAAAAAAAATCCAGGCCTCTGCCACTTGGGTTAATAGAGAATCACTGTCATCAGTATAGTCCCTATGATACACAACTCTATTCAGAAGAGATAGTGGCACACCTACACAAACCCTCACCAGTTCATTTCTATATTCCCTGCTGTGCCTTTGTTGGTTACATGTGTCTATTTACAGCTCTGTCCTTATGAAACAGTTAAAACCTGACAGAGCAATAAATTACACATACTGTATTTCCTCCGAGAAATACTCCCATGACCCCAGGTTACAACCCGCTAGATAACAACCTTGAGATGAATGCTATCATGGTTTATATTTTCTACCACAGCAACATACCGGATACTTTTTTGGTTTACTACCAACTCCCAGAAAAAAAAAATACAAAGCTAAATAAAGTCAAGGTTCACAGCTCGGACAATCCTTTCAGTAGGACGCCGGGATGCTTTTCAAGTGTTACCGACAACTTTATTTTCCCATGTTTCATTCCAAGACAATAATGGCTCTGCAGATGTTCCCCTCGGAACAGTGAGCTAATCAGGCACAATTGCAACAGCTGAGCTTTGTAGTCTGCTTTACGGTGTCACTAGTAAGTCCTCAACACTAGGCAGTGGGATTGTGATGAACACTAAAGAAAGGGGACCTTTGTTTCTGACACACACTGGCACACATCATTGCAAAGCGGCAAACTCTATCCCCTAACTTGAGAACAAGGGGGCCATTCAATCAAATGAATGTCCTAATAATGTAGAACAAATATTGCTTTAGATGTGGGGGACCTGTGGAACTCACCTCTGCAGGAAGTCACTGAATCAAATACAGGGGCTGGAATTTTTAAAAGGGGGGATAATGTTTACAATCATTATAACATTTCTAGTTATGCTAACTGGGATCATAGGCGCCGACTCCGTGGGTGCTCCGGGGCTGGAGTACCCATGGGGAAAAATTGGTGGATGCTCTGCACCCACCGGCAGCTCCCTGCCCCAGCTCATCTCCGCTCCGCCTCCACCTCCTCCCCTGAGCGCGCCACATCCCACTTCTCCCCTCTCCCTCCCAGCGCTTGCTGCCGTGAAACAGCTGTTTCATGCAGCAAGCTCTGGGAGGGAGGGGGGAGGAGCAGGAATACAGCGCGCTCAAGGGAGGAGCTGGGGAAGAGGCGAGGCCGGGGCAGGGATTTGGGAAAGGAGGGGGCGGAGTTGGGGCGGGGACTTTGGGGAAGGGGTTGGAACGGGGGTGGGAGGGGGTGGGGCAGGGGTGGAGTCGGTGGGGGGGCCGGGAGCAGGGGGGGGGGGCTCGAGCACTCACCGGTGCTGGGAAAAGTTGGCACCTATGACTGAGATAACGGTAATAGCTGCCCATGCTACAACACCTCCCTGGTTTGTAGTGCGGCTATCAGGCATCTAACTACTAGCCTGACCTTAAGTATGAATGAGCCCAGTGGCTACCTGAGGACATGCTGCATACCTCATGGGTCATCCCACTCTCCCCATCTGTAAGCAGAGTTAGAACTGGAAGCCTGGAGTTTGTTGTGGCAGGGGCCAAATTGATAATGGGTGATGCATCTTGCCATGCTGAGAAACCCCAGTAAAGGGTAAGTTAATGGCAAGCAGTGTGTGATCGGGTAGCGAGCCTGGGCAGAGGGAAAAATATGAACCTGCCTTAAAGTTCCAGCCGCCTCAAGGGGCTTTGGACTCTAAAGCCATGTTTTTAAAAATGAATGAGTGACGCTGGGCCTTTATGTCCTTAGTTAGGCACATAAATAAGTGCCAGATTTTCAAAAATGCTGAGCCGCTCCTGCGATTGTGAAAATCAGGCTACATATTTAGATGCCCGTTAAGCTCTGAATTATAGCCACACACTTAAAAAATTAGCCTAATTTTTTTATTCCCTCTCAATCTGCCAGCTTTTCTTTCAGACCTACAGTTTCCCCAGCCACTTGGCATCTATTCCTCTGTGTGTCATGGTCCATACCCTGCCGGAAGTAATGAGAGATTCTCCTTTCCTTTAGGTGGTAACAATTTAAGTCTTGGGAGCAGGTGGATCTGAAGTGTGTCCCTGCTGGTGAAGTGAAGCTTTGAGTGGCTGTGATGGGAATATAGGGATAATCATGCAGGCCTAGGTAGGCACACATTTGTTACACTGTTTAAAACAAAAAATCACACATCACACTGCTCCTTTAAACTGATCTAGTTAGCTCTCTCTCCCCCTTTCCTGGATAACAATGGAGGGATATTTTCTGCTTAGTCACATTCTCACACGCACAAAAAAGGCCCGGAAAAGAAGCCAGATATATCACTTGGGATCCTATCCAACAGTCTCCTAGAAATAGAAAGCCAACAAGAGAAAAACGCTTGGCCCGTGCCAGACTCCAATGCCTGTGTTTGAGCAAAGCTGATCACTGCAGTGTCGGGACATTGGATTTCCTCAAAGCCTTGCTCGTTGCATGGGAAAGGCAGTCAGCCCCACTGTGGATCAGAACTGAGGATCTCTGAGGTTCAGATCTTCCTCTGAGCGTATTATGAACCTGCAGTGAGTTCACCTGCTGCTGCTGCTTCGGTTTGGCTGATGCTGACTTGAAGCTATTGTGCTGCTGACGCTCTTCCAAACTATTTTGCTTGCAAACCATTTTCCCCAGAAGCGAAATCCCATGTTTCAACACGTCTTCACTGGAATCTAGTGCTTCCACAGTCGGAGTGCCTAGATGGGATTCACTGACCTGGCTTTGGCAATGGCTCTTTTGAGACGTTTTAAGTTAGATGAAGAGATGGGATCCAAACTAAATCTGGAACCAAACGCCCCTGAATCTTAGGAGCATATGGACCCACATCTGAGGTTGCACCTTGGGCCTTTCTCTACAGCACAGCCATGTCACATCAGACCATTCACTGGGGTATCCTCCCCACAGCCGCGGCTGCTTCATACACTCATGTAAAAACCTCCGTAGTGTCCCTGGCCAAGTGTGTAACGCTGGGCACAAGGAAGCATGGGACAGAAACTTCCCCGGTAGACAATCAGCTAATTAATTAGTACATGTCTGTGTGCGGCAGCTTGAGCATGCAACGCCTTGTATAAGTGCTAATTATTATCATCAGTTGGTGCCCTGAGGCATGAGCTCTGATTACCCCTTTCTTAGCAATTATACCATAACGGCCGTGCAAACGTTCTTATTGGTCATAAAATTATCTGAGCTCCTTTTAAAGGCCGTAGGAGAATGTTTAACTCTGGGACCTGCTGGGCTAATGAGTCAGCTACACACAGGGTAGAAAGTATTGCCTCTCATTAATTAACTCCCCACCTTTTCAGAGCAACTGGAGAGCTAGGGATGAAAACCACTATCTATGGGCTAAGTGTCATTGGTATTTACTTGGCCCCGGCTTCTCTATGATAAAAGGCACATTAGCCTGGGCTGTTTTAAAACCAGTGCTTCCCTAATCCATTTCCCTGGCCAGACCAGGCCTAACACGCGTAGACTAGGCTGCCCTATGTTTGCCATTATTGTATAAACCTTTTCATGGCTATCTTGGCTGGAACCTAGACCCAGATCTCCCCTCCCACAAGGAATGCAGGCCCCAGAAATGTGGCTCCTCTGAGATTCCCCTGTGTGTCCACACTGACTCCTGATCCCTGTACCTTCCCCCATTTGCATATCTTCCCCCATCAATATCTGCTCCCCAGATCTACCCATAAATCAGGGCTATGGAGTGCAAAGGGGGTTCAGCAGGCTGAGGCTGTATTCACTTCACATCAGATTCCCCGCTGTCTGCTGAGGGATGCTATACCCACTACCCCCACGTTGCTCCATCCACACGTGCAGGTCTCTGACCCTATGCAGGGCTTCCTGTGAGTCCAGGCACTGCAAGGAGTAGTGGCATATAGGAGCTGATCTTCCATCCCATGTGATCAGGCAGAGACATGCCTACGCGCAGTCTGCCCTGCAGATTTAGGGAGACGATCCAACCAATGACATGTAACATGGCTTTTAATACATTTAGACCTACGTTTTTTGGTGTGGAAAGGTTTGGTGTGCCGTTGCCAACGAAACAGTGTTGGTATCAGAGCTGGGTGAATAATGCACAAACCATGTTTGAATTTTAACTTGCCTTCACTCTGGTCATGCTCAGGACCCTTCTGTGCTCGCTGTCCCCAGATTTTCCAGCAATTTGAGTGTTACTGGCACAAACATTTGCAGAAAAGCACATTTCAGAGCCATGTGTTTGCATTTTCAGGGCAGCCAAATGGGAAACGCACATGTGCAGGAATCCATGCCTGATGAGTTTGTGCTGTCATTGAACTAGGGAACAAAAATAATTCCCGGTGACTTATGCCATTGGCCACAATGAGCCGCACAACTCACATTTGGAGCATTTGGGATAACCCCACAGATTGCAGAATCCAAAAAGATATCCAGGGAATAGATGCAAAGAATCGGGAATCATTGTCTGCTTACAGATATTCCACAGGCACGGAAGGTATCTACTTTTGGCAAATAAATAACTGCAAATGATTCACTTTGCTCTAGTTAGCACCTTTCTGAGAATTACAAGTTTTCAATACATTTTTAAAATAGCTGGCCGAGGAGCTTGCTGGAGCATTAATGTTTATTATCACTATGTCTTGGAGCACTGGGGAAGTTCCAGAAGACTGGAAGAAAGCGAATCTTGTGCCAATTTTATAAATGGGTAAAGAGGATGACCCAGGTAATTATAGGCCTGTCAACCTGACATTGATCCAGGGTAAGATAATGGTGCAGCTGATAGGGGACTTGATTAATAGAGAACTAAAAGAGGGTAATCTCATTGATGCAAATTTACGTGGGTTTATGAGAAATAGATCCTGCCAACCTAACTTGGCGTTTTTTTTAAAGGAGATTACAAGTTTGGTTGATAAAGGCAATAGTGTTGATGTAATATACCTAGACTTCTGTAAGACATTTGACTTAGTACCACATGATATTTCGATTTAAAAAAAAAACCTAGAATGAAATAAAATGAACATGACACGCATTAAACGGTTTACAAACTGGCTAACAGATAGGTCTCAAAATGTAAGTATCAATGGGGAATCATTATTGAGCCGGGCTGGTTTCCAGTGGGGTCCCTCAGGGATTGGTTCTTGGCCCTACGTTACACTATTTAACATCTTTATCAAAGACTTGGAAGAAAACATAAAATCGTCACTGATAAAGTCTGCAAATGACACAAAAATTGGGGAAGTGGTAAATAAAGAAGAGGACAAGTCACTGATCGAGAGTGATCTAGATCGCTTGGTAAACTGGATGAAAGCAAACGATGCATTTTCATATGGCTAAATGTAAACATAGGCATCTAGGAACAAAGAATGTAGGCTAGGCCATACTTACAGAACGGGGGACTCTATCCTGGGAAGCAGTGACTCAAAGGTTAGGGGGTCATGGTGGAAAATCAGCTGAACAAGAGCAACGTGATCTTGGGATACCTAAATAGAGGAGTCTAGAGTAGGAGCAGCGAGGTTATTTTACCTCTGTATTTGGCACTGATGCTACTGCTGCTGGAACCCTGTGTCCAGTTCTACTGCCCACAAGTCAAGGAGGGGGTTCAGAGAAGGGCCACGAGAATGATTATAGGATTGGAAAACCTGCCTGACAGTGATAGACTCAAGGAGCTCAATCCATTTTGCTTAACAAAGAGAAGGTTAAGGGGTGATTTGGTTAGTCTATAAGTACCTACATGGGGAACAAATTTTAATAAAGGGCTCCTCAGTCTAGCAGACAAAGGTCTAATACAATCCAATGGCTGGAAGTTGAAGCTGGACAAATTCAGACTGGAAATAAGACATCAATTTTTAATGGAGAGAATAATTAACCATTGGACCATTTACCATGGATCATTGGGGATTCTCCATCAATGGCAATTTTAAAACCGAGATTGGTTGTTTTTATAAAAGAACTTCTCGAGGAATTATTTGGAGGAAGTTTTAGACAGGAGATCAGACGAGATGATCACAATGGTCCCTTCTGACCTTAGAATCTATGACTCTATAAAGCGTTCCTGAGTAACACTTTCCTCAAGGCAGCCTGATTTAATCATGTGAACCCTTATTCTCACAAGATAAAAAGCCGGGAATAATCAGTTTTCACCATGCCATAATCTTAGGCTAGGTCTACACTACGGGGGGCGGGGGGGTGTCGACCTAAGATACGCAACTTCAGCTACGTGAATAGCGTAGCTGAAGTTGCGTATTTTAGGTCGACTTACCTGGCTGTGAGGACGGCGGCGAGTCGACTGCTGCCGCGCCGCCGTCGACTCCGCTTTCGCCTCTTGCTGCGGTGGATTTCCGGAGTCGATGGCAGAGCCATCAGGGATCGATTTTATCACGTCTTCACTAGACGTGATAAGTTGATCCCCAATAGATCGATTGCTACCCGCCGATCCGGCGGGTAGTGAAGACGTGCCCTTAAATACTTCTACCGACTCTTCTCCTTTCCAAGTTAAAGCATCCTGATTAATGCTACTTCTCCTACTCTTCTCCTACTCCTACTCTTCTCCTACTCCTACTTACAGGACATTGTTTCCCAGTAGTGGACGGTATAGTATGCCTATGTATAAGATTACATCTAGGAACTTAAAGAACACTACATTCTGGAAGTGCTTGAGGAGAGAGCACTGTATATGTGGAGGAAGGAATGAAGGCTGAAAGTTGCATTGTCTTAGTTCTCTCTTCTCATGCATGAGCACTGAACAGAATGCCTCATGAGTCCCATACAGGTCCTGACCGAGCCAACCTCAGTGTAGCTTGGGAGGTTTGCTGGGATCACCCTCCAAAGCACAGTAATATAGCACAAAGGGGGAAAAAACACAATCACTAGCCACTTCCTTGTCATCGCTTGCCCGGGGCGATTCGTCCGTGTGGCCTACCTGATTTCTGCACAAAAGCGGTTTTGTCTGGGATTTAGTTATTTTTAAGAACAGGTACCAACTGATTGCTCACAGAGACTCCATTATTTAATTCGGCAACGAGGGCTTTGCAGAAGGGAAAATGTTTTTCTATTTATAGTAGCTGAGAGCCCATATATTTCTCTTTGTTTTCCAAGGAAAACTTGGAACATGGACAGTGGAAGTAAATCAAAGACTCTTTTTTATTTTTGGTAATCCCCTTGAAGCCAGTCCAGTTCAATGTAACCTGTAACTCTTTCTTCTCTAACAATGTGTGGAATCATTTTCTCCCTATCAATACTACCTTGCCAGGCAACGTGCACTCTACTAGCGGAAGCCTCACACCCCAGCAATGCAACCTTCTCCCACGCCATCCCACCGACATTCCTCAGCATTGACTTGGAGGCACTGCTTCTAGGACAGCAGTCCCCAAACTTTTTGCTGGCATGACCCCATTTTAATGAATTATTTCCTTCCCGGATCCCAGACAGCATGGAGGATGCCATTTTGTAGAGCAAAATGGCGTCCTCTGCACAGCATGACCTTGTGTGTATGGTACGTGTGAGGCCACACCGCCTGGGGGACGCCATATTGCTCTACCAAACCGCATTGCCCACACAGCAGCAGGAACTGAGCACCCAGCAAGCAGTCTATGGGGCTCAGGCAATGGGTGTCCGAGGAGTGCAGGCCTCCTGGCCTAAGGAGGGGGAGTACTGCCACCCCCGGGGTGGAGTGGCATGGGGGACACGGGCCCTCCCAACTCCACTGTGTCCCGGCTCAGGGCCCTAACAGCAGCAGCGTGATCTGCCACTGGGTGAGCAGGATTCCACCCGCAACACGCTGACCGCGTCTCCGGCGACACCACAGGCAGACGGTAGTCTGATTCCCCTGGGCTGCTTCCTATACTCCCCCTCGGGTATACCTACGTCCAAGGGTCGTCCTCTGAGAGTGGGGGGCTTTCATAAACACTCGGATTCTGGTTATGGGAAACCAGCCAGCTCTACGACTGACTGAAATTGGGGGGAAAATCTACTTTATTATATAGGAATTATTTACTCATACGTGTAGACCCAAGTTTGCATTTTACTGTTTTTGTTTAGGGTGGTAACCACTTGTTTCCGCCACTTTCTCTCACTTTTAGTTAAATCTTTATTCTCACTTAAATCAACCTACTTTTATTTTATTAAAAGTGCTCACATGTGCTGTGTGGTTTACAGGAGCGGTGGTTTAAAGTAAAACTCATACACTGCAACTCTGAGGGCAGAGGATCTGGGATTTCTGTGAGAAGCCAATGTCAGGGGCTGGATATGGCAGGGGTACCATGCAAAGGGACTCGGGGACCAGGGTACACCTCTTCTTAACCTGCAAGGCAAAGACAGGGCTGGCATAGCCCAGAGGAGAGAGATTGAGTGGCTGAAAGGCTGGTGGTGTTAGAGAGCTAAAGCTCAGTTACCACAAGAAAAACTCCCTCTTGCTAGAGAGAGGGGACAACAAGCTGACTCACAGCCCTGGCTACCCCAAGGACAGTCCCAGTTACATGGGCAAATCATAGAGCAAACGATGCATGGTCAGGCTTTGATTTAAGATGCAAGAAAACAACAACAAAAAAGAACAAAAGTAAAGTCTCCATCGGTGAACACAGGACATAGCAATCACTTGCTAACCTAGTGAGGAGGGCTTTAAACTAGGTTCACTGGGGATGGAGACCTAAGCCCTGGGGTAAATGGGGAAGTGGGATACTCGGACGAAACACAGGGAGGAGGGTGCAACAGGGGTGGCCTCCGGATTCATACTGAGAAAGCAGGGCAATCGGCTAGTTATCTTAGGTTCCTGTACACGAACACAAGAAGCCTGGGAAACAAGCAGGGAGAACTGGAAGTCCTGGCACAGTCAAGGAACTATGATGTGATTGGAATAACAGAGACGTGGTGGAGTAACTCACATGACTGGAGCACTGTCATGGATGGGTATAAACTGTTCAGGAAGGACAGGCGTGGGGGAAAAGGTGAAGGAGTTGCACTGTATGTAAGAGAGCAGTATGACTGCTCAGAGCCCCAGTATGAAACTGGAGATAAGCCTGTTCAGTGTCTTTGGGTTAAGTTTAGAGATGAGAGCAACAAGAGGGATGCCGTGGTGGGCATCTGCTATAGACCAGCAGACCAGGAGGATAAGGTAGACAAGGCTTTCTTCAGACAAATAACAAAAGTTTCTAGATCGCAGGCCCTGGTTCTCATGGGGGACTTCAATGACCCTGACATCTGCTGGGAGAGCAATACAGCAGTGCACAGATAATCCAGGAAGTTTTTGGAGAGTATTGGGGACAACTTCCTGGTGCAAGTGCTGGAGGAACCCACCAGGGGCCGTGCTCCTCTTGACCTGCTGTTCACAAACCGGGAAGAACTGGTAGAGGAAGTAGAAGTGGGTGGCAACCTGGGCAGCAGTGACCATGAGATGGTCGAGTTCCGGATCCTGACAAAAGGAAGAAAGGAGAATAGCAAAATACGGACCCTGGACTTCAGAAAAGCAGACTTTGACTCCCTCAGGGAACTGATGGGCAGGATCCCCTGGGAGGCTAATATGAGGGGGAAAGGAGTCCAGGAGAGCTAGCTGTATTTTAAAGAAGCCTTATTGAGGATACAGGAACAAACCATCCTGATGTGCAGAAAAGAATAGCAAATATGGCAGGCGACCAGCTTGGCTCAGCAGAGAAATCTTCGGTGAGCTTAAATACAAAAAGGAAGCTTACAAGAAGTGGAAACTTGGACAGTGACGAGGGAGGAGTATAAAAATATTGCTCGAGCATGCAGGGGTGTAATCAGGAAGGCCAAAGCAAAATTGGAGTTGCAGCTAGCAAGGGATGTGAAGGGTAACAAGAAGGGTTTCTACAGGTGTGTTAGCAACAAGAAGAAGGACAGGGAAAGTGTGGGCCCCTTACTGAATGGGGGAGGCAACCTAGTGACAGATGATATGGAAAAAGCTGAAGTAGTCAATGCTTTTTTTGCCTCTGTCTTCACAGACAAGGTCAGCTCCCAGACTGCTGCACTGGGCAGCACAGCATAGGGAGGAAGTGAGCAGCCCTCAGTGGTGAAAGAACAGGTTAAGGACTATTTAGAAAAGCTGGACAAGCACAAGTCCATGGGGCCGGATCTAATGCAGCCGAGGGTGCTGAGGGAGTTGGCGGATGTGATTGCAGAGCCATTGGCCATTATCTTTGAAAACTTGTGGTGATCAGGGGAGGTCCCAGATGATTGGAAAAAGGCAAATGTAGTGCCCATCTTTAAAGAAGGGAAGAAGGAGAATCTGGGGAACTACAGATATGTCAGCCTCACCTCAGTCCCCAGAAAAATCATGGAGCAGGTCCTCAAGGAAACCATTTTTAAGCACTTGGAGGAGAGGAAGGTGATCAGGAACAGTCAACATGGATTCACCAAGGGCAAGTCATGCCTGACCCACCTGATTGCCTTCTATGATGAGATAACTGGCTTTGTGGATATGGGGAAAGCAGTGGACGTGATATACCTTGACTTTAGCAAAGCTTTTGATACGGTCTCCCACAGTATTCTTGCCAGCAAGGTAAAGAAGTATGGATGGGATGAATGGACTATAAGGTGGATAGAAAACTGGCTAGATCGTCGGGCTCAACGGGTAGTGATCAATGGCTCAATGTCTAGTTGGCAGCCAGTATCAAGCGGAGTGCCCCAGGGGTCGGTCCTGGGGACGGTTTTGTTCAACATCTTCATTAATGATCTGGATGATGGGATGGATTGCACCTCAGCAAGTTCACAGATGACACTAAGCTGGGGGGAGAGGTAGACACGCTGGAGAGTAGGGATAGGGTCCAGAGTGACCTAGACAAATTGGAGGATTGGGCCAAAAGAAATCTGATGAGGTTCAACAAGGATAAGTGCAGAGTCCTGCACTTAGGACAGAAGAATCCCATGCACTGCTACAGGCTGGGGACTGACTGATTAAGTAGCAGTTCTGCAGAAAAGGCCCTGGGGATTACAGTGGACGAGAAGCTGGATATGAGTCAGCGGTGTGCCCTTGTTGCCAAGAAGGCTAATGGCATATTGGGCTGTATTAGTAGGAGCACTGCCAGCAGATTGAGGGAAATGATTTTCCCCCTCTCTTCAGCGCTGGTGAGGCCACATCTGGAGTATTGTGTCCAGTTTTGGGCCCCCCACTACAGAAAGGATGTGAACAAATTGGAGATAGTCCAGCAGAGGGCTACGAAAATGATCAGGGGGCTGGGGCACGTGACTTATGAGGAGAGGCTGAGGGAACTGGGCTTATTTAGTCTGCAGAAGAGAACAGTGAGGGGGGATTTGATAGCAGCCTTCACCTACCTGAAGGGGGGTTCCAAAGAGGATGGAGCTCGGCTGTTCTCAGTGGTAGCAGATGACAAAACAAGAAGCAATGGTCTCAAGTTGCAGTGGGGGAGGTCTAGGTTGAATATTGGGAAAAACTTTTTCACTAGAAGGGTGGTGAAGCACTGGAATGCGTTACCTAGGGAGGTAGTGGAATCTCCATCCTTAGAGATTTTTAAGGCCCGGCTTGACAAAGCCCTGGCTGGGATGATTTAGTTGGGGTTGATCCTGCTTTGAGCAGGGCGTTGGACTAGATGACCTCTTGAGGTCTCTTTCAACCCTAATCTTCTGATTCTATGACTCTATGACCCAATGTCTCTATTTCAGTGTGCAGCAACTCTGAGAACAAAACAGCAACTAAACCTTCTACATAAAGAGACTTCTAAGAAATTAAAAGGTGCAGTACCTGGAAAACAAAAGGCACCGCGGCAGAGGGTGACCTATGTGTGACTTTGTTTCCCCAAATAGCACAAAAATGGATGTGAGGGTAAGAATAGGCTTTGTCTCCTGATGCTGGCAGTTTCAGTGCTCCATTCTTGGTAGTACTTTGACTGGATACATTCATCTCTCAGTACTGAAGGATTAACACTAGTGAACTTGCTGACACAATGTCTTTGGTTGCTCTTTAGTCAGTGATATATCTATGCCAATTTCTTAACTCTGATCTTGTGAAACTGTTGGTGTATTAACTAGTTTTTGCCACTTTAAAATCTTTCTGTTACATGGCTGTGTTTCCTGCTTTGCTTGGTATAAGAAAATGACTGGGGTCACTGCAGTATATTTTGTGGGTTCATCTTTTTGGATTGGTCAGTTTCCCCAGGTCAGGACAGCCTCTCTGCTGCCTACAGCCTCATCTAAATTGGTGGCTTTTTAAATCACGTCAGTCAAATAATTTTTAAAAGATTCTGTGCTCCTCCCTACTTAAAGTGTTTGGAACAATGGTTCCATGCCACGTTATCTCATCTAAAAGCAATGTAAGCACTTACTTGTAATGGAGTGAAGGAAATATTCCTGTTTGAGTTCTACAGTAATGGTGTTTCCATGAATACTGGGAAAGGACACGATGTTTTAGATCTCAGGGGTTTTATAAAGCACTGGATTTCCCAGGGCATGCCATAAGTTCGGGAGGTTCGTTCCAAAACAAAATATAAGCAAAAATCATTTTGAAATTTCCCATAACACAAAATTCTGGGGGAAAATATCATTTCGAGTGGATCCAAACATTTCATTCTGATTTTGACATTTTTATTTTATGTTGTATATTTTTGAAATGACCAAAAGTTGCTTCAAGCTGGAACCGTGCTGTTCCCAGATGGAATGTTTTGACGTTATTGAAATGTTTCCCCCCCCCCCCCTTTTTTTCTTTCAAAATGAACTTTTGTCGAAATCAACACAAAATGCTTCGCTTTCAACTAATCAGCATTTTCTGACGGAAAAATGTTCTGTCCGAAAATTTCTGACCACATCTAGTTTCTACTGACGCCCATCAGTGAAACACGTGACATAAAATCAGGAGCAGTTACTTTTAGTTTAGGTTTGACTGTTCAGATGCTTGGACCAACCTCTGTACTCACATGGTATGCAACTCCATTGACGTCTATGGACATTAGCAGGGTGTAGGTTATTGAGGAATTTGGCTTCTCGCTTCAGCCTGGTCTACACTAGAAAATTAGGTTGGTTTAATCACGTTGGCCAGGGGTATGAAATATCCACCCCCCTGGCAGCGTTGTTAAACTGACCTAAGCCCCCTGTAGACAGTGCTAGGTTGACTGAAGAATCCTCCTAGTGTCTATACTGAAGTGCTACAGCACTAAGAGGTATTTAGTCTACTTGCTACTGCTAGATTTAAAACACAAAATAGCATTAAAATCCCTCGTGACAGATACCAAGAGAAATTGGTAGCTGTTTTTCTATTGCCGGTTTAATATCTATTCATCTACCATCTGGAGTTTAGGAACCTCTTGACAATTCCACTAGGTGATTAGCTGCATCTTTACATGCCTGACTACTTTTGTATATCTGGCCCTTTACAGCCTGCGCTTGCAATGGGATAGACGCAACGATATAATCTTTTACAACTGTCTTTTATGTTCCGTGCAATTTTCAGACTTGCATGGAAAAAGTAACAGAGACTTCTGCATTTAACATTAAATGAGAGCCTACCATAGAACTTGCATTCAGCACGAGTTGTGTAATTTGTGCACCATCCCTTGCTTAGGTCTGGGCGGGTCATTGTTGTTTTTACACATATGACTTTGAGAGAGTAACCCGCAAAACCTCTACATCTGGAATTCCCACTGCGTTCTGCGGGATTTCCACACAGAGAACTTGCAGTTTCGAGTCTTCTAAATATATCTGCATATTGATGCATTTTGCTGAAATGAAACTGAACCACAGAGTTTAGAGTAACGATCCCTGGATGTCAGAATGTTGCATTCGATCTCATCTGAAAGACAGCGCCCTTCCCTGGGGCACTGGTTCAGTACTGAGAGGGAAGAGTGTGCCCCCACACCCATTCCTGAAGCACTTGAGTTTTCTTTGGAGGGTTTCAAGCCTAAAGAGGCCTAATCCTGCTTAGTTTGTGACAGCTGACAAGCTCACAGCCCAAGGTGTTATACCACAGCTGCAATAATAGGTCACAAATGCAGAACATTCAGTAATTAGCAGGTTGCCCATTCTCTCCTGTGTTGGATGAACCGGGAATCACTGGTCCTAACCATTTGTTGCACAAAAGAAGTTGTCTGTGGGGTTTTGTTTCTAAGAACATGTGCAAACTGATTGCTCACCAGGTTCCCATTGCTGCATATGGCAGTGAGGGCTTTGCAGAAATGAGAATGCTTTTATAGTTTGCACAAGGCAAGAGCCTATCTCTCTCCTACTCTCCCTTTGCAGAGCAAAACTTGGAACCCAGAGAGCAGAAGTAAATCAAAGCGGCTTTTTTTTTTTTTTTTGCCAGTTCTCTTGGTTCCTGTCCAGTCCCCTGAGTAACTGTTTTCTTGCTGTCGCTATAGCTACATCAAGACATAGATGCCCCTCGGTCCTGACCTGTAGCATCACTGCTGCTCCAGCTCTGGGTTCCCCACACAGTTCTCCCAGGTCATCTCAAGCCAGGCCCCTTCCACATACACGGAATCCCCTGAAGAAACATGTCTCGCACGGGGGAGACCGGAATGAGGCCACTACAATCTTTCCCCCATGCGATCTAAATCAGGGGGAAGAAAAAAAAAATTCCTGCCCATACAGAAGAGATTGAGTTCAACAAATGGCTAATCCCTTGCTTTGGCCAGCTGAATTCTTAGCCCTTCTGCCTCCAATCTCTGGATTTGGAAGCCAGTTGTCCAAGGTGGGACCCACCCCAGACCCCGCTGCCTTTCCCATTCCAAGACTCACTTTGAAAATGACCGATTTCTACGATTCTTTGTTTATGAATGTTTGAGCAAATAAAACGTCAGTTCTTCCTTTCTGATTATTAACGATGCCAAGGCAGAGCTCTGCCTGCACAAATCCTCTGCCCTTATCTGGTGCTTCATCTCAGGCACAAACTGAATGAGCGAGATAAGCTACAGTGCACCAAACAGGCTCCTGTACTTCAGCGTCATCAGCAATAGCTAATCGCCTTTGGGATCTCCGACTGAGCTGTACCTGCAGGAGACTGATGGGGGGCGGATGTGGTAAGAAGAGCTCTAACCTCTTCTTGTCTGAATCCCTTCCCTGGCAATCAGTGAGGAGCACAAAAAGTGGGTCCGGGAAAAACAATGTTAAGGTGACCTGCCCAAGGACAACCTAAACCTCAAATCTGGAAAATCAGGACCTAGAATTTCTTGGTTCTGCTGGATCACAACATACCTCTTACAGTGGTAGACTTCTGATGAATTTTTTCTTCCAAAAAACACAGGCCCCAACCTCTTTGCTGTCTTTCAGATGAGCTATAAGACCAGGCCCGCCACTTGTGCTCAAAGAGACTTTCTAAAAGCTGGATGGGACCTAAGAAACACACTCGAGCCGTTCTCATTCCACCCGGGAGGGGACAAGGGTAATGTGTCCCAGCCAGTTTAGGGCAGCTTTTGCCATTTTTGGTAGCCAAAGTGGGCTTTTTTTAAAGGTATGTTTATGTCTTTGGTGGGCCTGATCTTTAATATGGTTCAGACCCATCTGTGCAAACAAAACATGCCCGATGATGCTATGGGATACTCACCAAACTTAACTAACTTGGTTTACTTAAAGCATGCGGGTTGGGGGCAGTGCAAGGGGATGGCTGTTTAGGACTCTCCTTCTTTGAGCAGGGGGGTGGACTAGATGACCTCCTGAGGTCTCTTCCAACCCTGATATTCTATGATTCTATGACTCCCCTCCCTCCGGTCTTCTCTAACTGAAGCTGAGCCCAGCTGTTTGTTTTAAAATGGCTCTGACCAGTTGCTAAAAGTTAAAAGAAACAGTCACTGTTGCCTTTGCAAGGAAAAAGGCTTGAAATGTATTGTCTCTTTTTATCAGCGCTGGAAGCCTGGATTCTCCTTTAAATTTCCCGTTGTCCCATATCAGGGGCTCTGCTGCTACAGGCTTCATGGGGCCCAAATCCTCTGCTTGTGAAATTTTCCTCTCTCGCTGCTTCCAGACGGACTAGAAATACTGGAAGAACTGCCTTCTAGCTAAGGTACTTGTATGGGCCCTATTACCGTACTGTCAGAGCGCCTCACCACCTTCAGTGTATTTATCCTCACAACACGCCTGCAAGGTAGAGAACTGCAGTTAACCCCGTTTCATACCTGGGGATCTGCGGCCTAGTTCCCCAAAGGTATTTAGTTCCCTAACTTCCCTTGCCTGGCCTAGGGTCACATAGTGATAGAGCAGGGAATTCAACTAGAAAGCCCATAGCCCAGAACAGCACACTACACACAGGACGATCCTTCCTTTTGATACCGCTTCCCTCCTGTCCTGGATGGTTCCTGCAAATGTAGCGGCATGGTGTGCATTGAAAATTGGTTGCTAAGACATACAATGAGGCAGGTCTGTCTGCTTAACTCAGCCCAACTTTAATTTTAACTCTTGCTCTCAAGTTCAGTGGAGGGCCAGGATATCTGCCATGCAAGGGTGTCTTACCTTTGGGCAGTGAAGCAGTTAATGTATATTTAAACATGTCTGCGTTAGTCAGTGCTAAGTGCCTAGAGAGGACGGTGATTGGCACGCTATAATTACGAGAGCTAGACTGACAGCGAGATAGACAGATAAGCCTGAACCGCTTCCAGCGAGGAATCTATTTATTTCAATGTATTTATACAGGGTAATCTTGTTGGGCTGAAAAATGCCCTCGGGAAAAGTCCCTGTGGCGTCAGTTTGCCCAAACAAAGGCGAAGCAGCAACAAACAAATAATTACATCTTGCACACTGCATGAGGACATGAAACGCAAAGCAAGAGGCTCGCCACTGGCATTCTTCCAGCAAGTCCTTCCAGCGGCAGAGTTTAAGGGGACAGTGTGTGTGTGTGTGTGTGTGTGTGTGTGTGTGTGTGTGTGAATACACTCCACTTTTCTGAAGGAAATATACTAAGATGTATAAAACTTATGGAATGAAATCGATTGGGCTTGCTATAGCCCCAAGAGCTGCTCAACCTTTTAGTTGTTGGCTTTTGTTCTGTCTGTTTGCAAAGTTCAGGTAATGGGTTGTTGTTTTTAATGTGGGCAAGGATTTTTTTCTTTATAAAAGCTTGTGGTGGCCCTTTCTTTTTTTTAAAAGAAATAGTTTCAGCTATCACTGTCTTTGTGGCAGCCCTGTAACGATGGCATCATGTCAGGGACAACGGCTGATCTCGTTCAAACCATGAGATTGGATGTTGGGAGGGGTGGGTTCTACTGGGGAGGCCGGTCACTTTTAGCCTCTCTGTGCCTTGCAGACAGGGAGTAAGGCTTAAAGTTTGTAAAGGTGCCTGGAGTTCCTTAGGCCAGGTCCCCTCTAGAAATTGTAGCTGGTATTGCAATGTCGGTTGCGGGGGCGATTTCTTTCTTTATTTTTTTTAAATGACATTTCCATCGTGCAAAAGTGGTGTAGCTGCTTAAAAATGCTTTTGTAGGAAAGCCTGTTTTATTCAGGTGCTGGAAAAAACTGTCTCTACACTAGGGCCTGGTCTACACTAACCCCCCAATTCAAACTAAGGTACGCAACTTCAGCTACGTGAATAACGTAGCTGAAGTCGACGTACCTTAGTTCGAACTTACCGCGGCCCAGACGCGGCAGGCAGGCTCCCCTGTCGACTCCGCGTACTGCTCTCGCCGAGCAGGATTACCGGAGTCGACGGCGAGCACTTCTGGGTTCGATTTATCGCGTCCAGACAAGACGCGATAAATCGAACCCGGACGTTCGATTGCCAGCCGCCGAACTACCGCGTAAGTGTAGCCAAGCCCTAGGAGTGTTTGCTCTACCAGTGTCACTATACTGGCAGCTAGTGTAGCCAATGAGTCTGCATGAGCACCAGTGTCACACTGGATGGAATCAAAACTGCTGGACTGTGTTTTCCTAGACACCCTACTGCCAAGAGAATTCTCCTTTTGTTTCACGGGTGGCGGCCACTTTCTTTGTCGCGGGAAGCTCCGAGTTCATCTCTACTGCGGCCGTGGTGTGCGGGATGGTGACAGCCATAGGTGACTGGAGTTGGTACAAGATTATCATAAGTTATTGGCCTAAAACATCTCTTCTAACTTTTGCTCTTGCGCTCTTACTTATATAGAACAGTAGCTTGGTCAGCAGCCAGGCAGCCTCCCACCCCTCCCTGCCCTGCCTGTTCCTCCTGACAGTTTCACAGAAGGAGAGGGTAGTTCCATCTCTACGTCCCACTCACTCCTTGGCATCTCTGCCAATGTTGATGGTGATGTTGTGATTTGGATGCCCCTATTTTATACCCACAAAGCACCATGGTCATCTACCGGGGGAGCCTTGGCTGGTGTGAATCCATGTAGTTCCACTAAATCAATGGAGCTTTGCTGATTTTTCACCAGCTGAGGATCTGGCCCAATAAGAGCAGCTAGCCTGAGATCACCTAATTTCATATAACTCACTGAGCAGCAAGAACTGTCCATTAGCAATTTGGGCTAAATCCAGACTAGCACCAGAGAGGCGAAAGGTTCCATCGCCCAGAATTAAATCCCTGAGCCATTCGCTGCCCTGGGGGATCACTTTATTTATCTGTCTTACATTTAGATTTATGTTTCAACAGACTGGTTGTCATCTTGTTTATATGGGCTAGTAAAACCCTGTATCCCTATTACAAACGATTCGTTCTCTTCATTTCCCCATTAAAATTCCTGCTCCGTGCACCCCGCCAGCAGCCCGTCTCGTTGTCAGACAAGTCATTTCATTCTCAATAAATCATGAGGGATGCTTTGAAACCTGGCTATTATTAGTGCCCGCCAGTGGACATGAGGGGACATGGCCAAGCCAAGGGTGTTGTGTGAGCAGCCTTCGCCTACAGCTTGCTGAAGGAGGACTCCTCCCAATCCCTTTTTTACGACTGACTGAGGAGCTCTGCTGTTCACGTTGGAACCCTGTGCAGCTGTTCAGAGATAACGCAGTTCATGTGATCGTGTGCCGGCTGCAGGAAAGCCCCAGCGTCACAGCAAAGTCACAGAGGTTCTAAGCCCCGCAGCTAGTTACAGAGAGATCCCACAAAGAAAATAAGAGTGTTGGGGGGGGGGAATAAAATCCAGATCAGCTTCCATGGAGTTACTCCAGATTTACGCCACTGTACATGAGATCAGCATCTGGCTCCCCGAGCTGATTTCATGTGCCACCTGGGCCATGAGGTAGGCAGGTGGCAGCCTTAACACAAAGGATATTTAATGTGGGGGGAAGGGGAGAAGAGACACACAGCTGCCGTGGAAGAAAAAGCAGGGAGAGAGAAGGCTGCTGGCACGCTGGCGGTGACCACACAGCTTCTCTTACTGGGCTTCTGCAAGTGGAGCTTTGTCTCTGTCTGCCATTCCTGTTGCCATCCAAGATAGATTAGAGCCCCCTTGGCAGGGAGTTATTTATTTGGCGTGCGCAGTTCGGTCAAGCCAAGCCACAACGTTCTTATCAACAGTGCTCAAGGCCCAAAGACCTCCGGGGAGTGGGGTCCTTTTGCAGTCCTCAACAATGTGTGTCATGGTTTGTGGCTGCCCACACTGACATAGTGGACTGTCTCTCAAATGCCACTGAAATTCTGCTGCAGCACAAATTCCATGCCCGGTATGAAACCAGGCCAGAAGGCTCCATTGCCTTCGCGGTCAATCAAATCTGGGTTGACGTTGAGTGGGGTCCAAGATGAGATTATTATTTGTCACTTTCTCTGCGGACCATGAAGCTCGCCACGTGTCTTCTATTGTACGTCCCTCACCCGGTAAACGTCTCCACAACCGTCGCCGTGAGGGCAAACAACCACGGAGGGGGTAATATAGGGGAGTCTGGTATACTCGCTAGTTCCAGGCCCTCAGGCTGATCTTCGACATCTCGCCAGCATGGAATACATTGTTGTTTTTCTAAACTGCAGCCTCTACAAGCTAGTTACCTGAAGCCAGGCTGGCTTTAAGGCCCTCCCCTCCCTGGGGATAGGGGGAAGGAAAGATGCCACACCAATGACAACTCCCAGCAGCAGCAACCCCCCCCCCAGTTCTGCAGCCTTTTACAGGGGCGCAGCATGCCCAGCTTCGGTGATCATGGCGCAGGGATGGACCAGTGCTCCTGCCTTTGCTCTGCCCTCTTTGGACACTAAAGCTCCCCCGTACCTTGCACACTCAAGCCTGGGACCGTGCACGAGGCCTGCTCTGGGGCACAAAGGTGGCAAAAGATGACCTCGCCCCCAAAGGGTTGGGGACAATATACCCCTTCAACGAGTTGGGTTTGTTACGCGCTGTTGCGTTCTCAGACTCTGTAGCTGACATGAAAGCACGCAGCCCTGACTGGCACTGTCAGCTCCCGCTAACACATCTCCCATAAAGCAAGCCCAGTTATAAAAATGAAAAGCCTCCCTCCCCCACCACAGTAAAATAAAGTTCTATTAAAGTCAGACGAGGAAGACTCCAATGGACGGCTGCGTGCAGACTGTAATTACTGATCTCAGGAAAAATGTGCAGAATTTTGCCAGTGCTTTTATGGGTACCACGTTAGACTGACGAGCCAACAGGGTATTTATTCCTTGGAAGTCATGAAGTCCTGCTGATGGATGGTGGAGGACGTCGTAGGTATTCCAGCATGAAGCCTATTGTAATTTACCAGTAGTGCATCACTGCTGCATTCCAAAGAGCTCTGCTGAGCCATATGCTTCGGCAAAAGCCCTTTAAACTCACATGCCATCCCTGCATTGCCTTTCCCGGCACTGCTGACTACCAGGATGTCCGTGCCTAAAGAGAAGCCTCCTTTCTCCTACCCACAGCCTTGCTGAACCCATAAGTAGGTTCCATTCATAGCCAATAGAGGCCATTGAGGGGCTAAAAGAAAGGATTGTAGCATCATTGTGTAACCTTACAACTGCATGTGAAGGAAGTTTCTTATTAGGCAGATGGCTTATTTTGGTAATAAACCAGGGCCATATCCTCTAAGTCTGTGGATTATGAGTCAGCCCAAAGACCTTTGTATTTCAACAGCTATCAGTTCTGGGACCTCTATACAGCTCTGCCAATGCACCTCGCTCTAGACCTGCAACTCCCCCTGCTATTTCAGTTTTGAGACCTCCACACCATTTTGCCAATGCCCCCTAAAGTCCTGACTTGCAACATTCCTTGCTATTCTTCTTCTAGGCCCACTTACAGCTCTACTAATGCATCTCAGTCCTGATTACCCACAACCAAATCTCCTGCACAGAGAGTGCCACAAACAGCGGTTTTGGACCATGAACAAACAGGATGAAGGTACCAGACTCCCTTCATCAGTGACCCAAGAGAGATGCAACCCAGGGCTTCAGAGGTGACATCAAAACACTATTGTACTCAGTAGTGGGGATGATGTTGGAAGCAGCAGGTCAAATCCTTTTTTTCCTAAATGGTCTTCTCTTGTGGTTAGAGCAGGAAAATGAGTTGGGTCTCCTATGTTCTCTTGCTGGCCCTACCACTGATTTACTGCGTGACCTCTAGCAAGTCCCCTAACTTCACTGTGCCTCAGTAAAATAGGGACCTACTTAACAGGGGTGCTCTGAGGTGTCATAAATTCATGTTGTAAAGTGTGTTGAGCTCAGTGGCCGGGAGGTGCGAGAAATCACAAAGCATTATCTTCACTTTGTGGCCCTATCATCTTTAATCTACTTCTACATCTTGGGCTAAATTCATCCCAACCTGCCGAGGTCAATGGAATTATCTGATGAATGAAATGAGCCCCTTGTTTCTCTGTCAAATGGATCCAGGCTTTGGCAAGGTCTGTGGCTATTTCTGAAACCCTTTCAATACAGGGTACAGAAATATGCGATTTAAGCACAGAGACGCTTTTTTTTTTTTCCTGTTCCAATCTGGTCACAGTCTCTAGTCAAGCAGGATTGTTTACTAAATGTGTAGCTCAGCAATTCAACCGGAGATGCAGGGGATGGGAATGGTTGTGCCTTCGGAGGGCCATCAGGTTCATCTAGTGAAATCAGACTCTCTAGAGATGAACCCTCTGGCCATCATCAGCAAGCGAGGGAAGCAGGGCTCGGGGAGGGAATGCTGACGGCGACGCCTCTGCTGGTGGAAGGCCCAGAGGAGAGGACTCAGCACTTTCCAGGCGCCCCGAGCGCTCTTTCGCAATGGGAGTGTTAATAATGCTGTGGCAGCAGGCAGGGAGGGAAGGCCTGTGTGCAGGGGAGATGATAACACAGCGCTACCCGGAGCGTTCACAGGCAAACCACAAACAGATGTGCTTGTGCTGTCCCGGCAGAGATCTCGAGGAGTGAGTTCACAGGGGCTCTTTGATCCTCATCTCACTTTGCTCAGATGGAGGGGAAGAGGGGGGAATTTCTCCTGCCCTCTGACAGGGGACAGAGTCGGAGGCTGTGGCCAAGGCAGCAGAACAGTGCGGTTGTTCTGGCAGGCGTTTTCTGTTTGTTTGAATTGGGGTTTTGTCTGTAAGCAACACTTGCAGGAAGAGGAGAGCCCTGCCAGGGCACAGGGAGTGAGCCCTGTGAAAAGAGCCAGTTCAACAAGCAAAACGCCTGTAGCTACAAACAGGGCCTCAGAACCGGGCAATGTGTGTACTGCTTCGGGCATGGCAGTGTGTGCTGTGAGAGAGGCACTCCAATGCCCTGCCTCTTGTGTGGTCGAGACAGGAAAAACTGGGGGAAATCCCTGCTCTCCTCTGCCAGCTCCCCCTGCCCTTCTCCCTCTCCTAACCTGTCTTGTCTTTGCATCGTCTCCCATGCTGAACCCTATGCTTGCAATTGCATGAGCCAAGAGCCTGCACTCTCCTTAGGTGCCTCTTCTGTCATGAAGCTTCCTGCTGCGAGGCCTGAACTGCTGTCCTGGGGCCATGTCACGCTCCAGCCTCCTCAGGGAAGTGGCAAAGCAGTGGCAAAGGAAAGGAAAAGCCAGTGCTGTCTCTTGACAGGCTTTGTAAGGGAGTCAGGCAGGCAAGAAAGCAGGCCGTGAATGGGGGAGGCGTCTTCTGAGAACAGGGACGCTGGTTTCCAGCAGCAGTAGATCCATGTGGGAGGTCAGGTCTGGGCTGCCTGTGGGGGAAACTTGTATTGTCTGGCACAAATTGGACGCTCTCTTCTCTTTGATATAAATAACTGACTTTTGTTCACTTGTTTTACAACAAGAAGGGCCCTCGGTGTTCACGGGGGAGGAGATTAGGGTTAACGGCTCACGATGGCTGGGGCAGCAGGAGCGGCTGAGGAGCAGATTTCTGTGGAATGTAACCAATCTCGTGAAGATAACAATAACTTCACCTTAGGTAGTGCCCTGTTTGTCCCAGGACATCTCGAGATGCTTCACACAATGTACAGCCCTTTCCCCAAACAGTCTGCCTAATCCCTGATGTCTCTGAGCCCAGAATTCCAGCGGGAAGGGGTTGAAGCAATATGCAGGCATGTCATGTACGGTGGAGATAAATAGGCCAGTATCACAAGACCCCGCCCCAGGACAATTGTAAGGGATAACTGAGCCACTGTAATAGCTCAGAGGGGTTGGATTGCACCGGTCGTTGGAGGGGAGATTGCCAAGCAAAGCTCAGGGTGCTCTCTATCGATCTAGGTCAGGGGTATCAAACTCATTCAGAGGAGAGGGCCAGATTCCACGTTTAATCATGATCCATGAGCCGAAGCATACAGTCGGGGTGATGTACTCCCCTAACTCCACCCTGGAGACTGCACTGATGACAGCAGGAGGTTCATACAGAGCTCCAGGGACACAATACAGCCTTTATGTAGTAACTGAACTTCTCTATTCATTCCCTTTTTCCCTTCTCTGCAACAATTCCCAGTTCTCACCCCCAGGTCCTGTTCCGCCCTCTAGGCTGCTCAGTTAATGCTCCCATTGCAGCATTGTCACTAGGCTTCAGGGCTGATACTCCAATCAGATTAATACAAGGCAAGGAAGTTTACCCCTCTGACTAACTGTAACAGGCTCTCTGCAGACTCAGGCAGACATCAAGATAATCTAAATGTCAATTGAGTGTAATCTGATATCTCTGCAGCCAGGAGGCTAGCAACTTACTGTCATTAAAAAATGAAAGCTTAGATTCTACACCATCTGAATAGGTCATGTGGGTCATATTAGACCATGCATGCTGTGTCTGGCCTATGGGCCACATGTTGGATACCTCTATAGGTGTATACACTACACTCTTTACCTGGCATGAGAGTCTATAGGGAGAGGTATGGCCATGTGGGGAGCTCTTCCATCTGAATCACTACTGTGTGAATGCCCCACTTAATGCTAGAGGTGCTATCCTGTGGATGAGATATACAACCTAGGCTCCTAGGTGCCACAAACCACAGGTAGTCAATGAAGGATCCCAATGGGCTTTCCACAAGCAGCTCCAGGTAGGGCTGTTACTCCTCATGTCCCGGACAAATCTCCTGTTTGCATAATCACACTCTACCTTCCTCCATCTCCCCTCCCTCCCCCCGACAGAGTTATTTTTCACCTTCTCTCCTAACAAGCGTTGCATGGCGTTGCTGGTGCGCATTGGTTACCGTGTTCGTCTGCAGAAGCAGCAGCACTTCCGCTGTAGGTGAACCACTGCCGGTATACACAGGATGGGCAGTGCTCATGGATGGAAGCTGTCACTCTGTGACGTGCCATTCATTAGTCCTGTTGGTCACGAGATTAATTTGCAGTCGTTTTATGAATTTCAAAATAATGTTCACCACCGGCCATAACAATCCCATCAACATTCCAAAGGGTTTTCCAGTCACTGCTGATGAACGCAGCCTGTCTCCACTCGTGGCGAAAACACAATGAGGTGCGATTCCTCCCTCCAGCCCACCCTCTGCTTCTTCACAAATCAGGCAACAACTGCTGGCTGACCCAGGGTCTCACTGCAGATCGAAGCACTGCCAAGAGAACATCCACGCTGGAGACCAGTCTCAGACCCTCCCTCCCTGAGCTGGAAGGATGCCTCCACGCCATCTGAGACTGAAATAACCCGGATGGATTTCGAAGGCAGCAAGGTGCAGTCTCTCTCAGCCAGTAGGGTGGATTGATCCAAAACAGTGTTGTAGCAGGGTGGTTACCCCGCTCCTGCCCTGAAGGGCTTAAAACAGCCCTGGGGGAAGGTTGTGGCTGGGAGCTGCTAAGCTGGGCTGATTGGGAAGTGGCTGGAGCTGGGCCACGCCCCAATCAGGCCTCAGCTGGCCCTATATAGAGAGGCTGGGAGCCAGGAGCTCGACAGTCTCTCTCTGCGTTCAGAGAGAGAAGGGCCTGGCTGCAGGGAGCTTAACTAAGTGCCTGGAGTGGAGCAAGGCTGGGGAAAGGCCAAGGGAACCGGGGAGCTCCGGCCTAGGAAAGCCCCAGGCTGCAGGCCTGGTAAGGCCTATTAGGTACTGGGTTGCAGGGGGCAGCCCCTGGGTAGGTAGAGGCAGCAGGTCCGAACCCCTTTGCCTGTGATGAGTGGCTGATACTGCAGTCTGCCCCAGTGAACGGGGGCTAGATGGAGGCAAAGTGGGGATAGTGGGTGGGGGTTCCCCTGGGAGGGGGAGACCCAGAACTGTGGGGGTACTGCCAGGGGGCAGCACCCCGGGTAAAAGGTCACCGGGGTCCAGGGAGGGACACGGGGGCCAGAAGACAGGCGGACCACCGGCCTGCAGAGGGCGCTCTAGGACGCTGGAAGAGCTAATTCCCGGAGACCACCAGCAGGAGGCGCCGCAGGGGTAAGTCCGCTCGGCTACAAGTGCCCATAGAGGAGTCAATGAAGGAGATAAACAAGGGAGATCCTTGAAGCCCCCCAACCCTGAAGAAAAGGAAACATTTGCACCACATGCCCAGCTTTTCATCCTTAATCACAGGAGCTGTTCCAGGCTGATGCTGTTATGTTGGTTGTCTCAATAGAGTGCTGGCTTGCAGTCTAAGGGCCAGACAGTCTGCACCCCTGCAGCCCATGCTTACCAGCTCATCTTCCAATGAGAAAAAACCTTGTCTTGTCGCAATGGTTGCGAATTGTACTCAAATCCTCTCTTGCTCTCTGCTCCACCTAGTGGCCCTGGCCCAAAATGAATCAAGGATCCAAACCTCCCCTGATCTGAGGGAAACCTGGATCCAGACTTTGTAGCTTGGGCCCGTCTGTATTAGGAGACAGCCACATCTGCATGTATGGCCAGATTCTGCTCTCAGAGCTGTGCATGCATCTTCCCTTGACTTCAGCCGGCACCACAGATGTGGGCTCTGAGGGCAGAATTGTGCAGCATCCCTTCAGCCACACTTCTGAGAGTCAACACCTCGTGAATTAACACCTTGCCTTTGAAACGATGAATGGAACCAAGTAAATAAATCCCAAACCATGGGGAAAAGAACGTCTAGCTATGGCCTAGAATGATGCTAGGTTGGTAACTCCTATTAGGGTGTGTCTATACTGTGATCCAAGTGATATTTACCCACGCTAGCAGTCCTAAAAAACCAGCCGTTTAGAGGAGACCCGTGTGCAGCCGTTGTACAGCCTGCGCTCCAGCCCGTGTCACCACATCTACACTGTCATTTAAAAAAGGGCTAGAGCAGGTATCCCGAGCTGCCACCACAGCTTGGACTGTAATGTAGACGTACCTTAGATGCAAAGGGGATAGTCCAAGGTGCCCTTCACTGTATGTGATGCCATAAACACCAGCCGGATGGCATTCCCTAGCTGAAGGGTGAGTTGTTGCCTTTGGTAGGTCATCTTGATAACCTGCCCAACATGAGGAAGTGACAAAGATAGATCTCCCAGCTTAAAAAAAACCCTCGCTCTTTATCTGTGCTAAGTGCTGATATTTTGCCTTTACTGATGTAATCAAACTGCAATTCAACCGCGTGTGGAAAAGCCTAAAATAAAATCTCCCTTTATCTGGAAATCAGCTCCTAAAAACTGTTGGATCAGGGATAGCTGAAGGGGAGAAGAGCAGGGTGTGTATCAAACATACCAGAGCAATAGCTGGGGGCCTGAACTTTGTGACCCCAATAGCAGGCTATTAGTCCCACAGGAGCTAGCCACTAGGGGAAGACATGATCTCTCTCTCTCATGCATATACATGAGGACCCTCATCCCAAAGTCCATGGAAGTCAACAGAAAGACTTTTTATTTACTTCAGTAGGCATTGGATCAGGCCCTGTGCCAGCATATTACATAATCTCACTGCTAGACAAGCTGGGTCCCAGTGCCACTGCAGTTCAGGTTGGTGACAGGGTATACTTGGCCCTGCATGGTCCTCTCCTGGAGACCCAGTGGTCCTACCACACGCAGCCCCAGAAAGAAGCGGTGAAGGTGGTGCCCAGAGAGGCCTTGCGGAAACAGCCAATCAGAGCCCAGCAGGCTCAGATAAAAAGAGCCGCAGAGGCTGAGCAGGTCAGTTCCTGGCTGGGGCTAGGGGGTTCCTCTTTGGCCAGAGGAGCTTAATGGGCTGCATTTGCTAAACCTGGGAGCAAGAGGCCCTGAGAAGTATAACCCTGAGGTAAAGGGACCAGGGGGGAAGAGGCCCAGGGAATGCAGCAGTAACAATTTAAAGGTAGCAGCGTGGGGCTGCTGTTTATAGGGTCCCTCCCATGGCTGAAACCTGGAGTAGTGGGCAGGTTCCCTCCACTGTCAAAATGGCCTAAGACCCAAATGGAGGGAATCCATTTTGAAGCACTTGGAAGAGAGGAAAGTGATCAGGAACAGTCAACATGGATTCACCAAGGGCAAGTCATGCCCGACCAACCTGATTGCCTTCTATGATGAGATAACCGGCTCTGTGGATATGGGGAAAGTGGTGGACATGATATATCTTAAATTTAGCAAAGCTTTTGATATGGTCTCCCACAGTATTCTTGCCAGCAAGTTAAAGAAGTATGGATTGGAGGAATGGACTATAAGGTGGATAGAAAACTGGCTAGATCGTCGGGCTCAACGGGTAGTGATCAATGGCTCCATGTCTAGTTGGCAGCCGGTACCAAGCGGAATGCCCCGGGGTCGGTCCTGGGGCCGGTTTGGTTCAACATCTTCATTAATGATCTGGATGATGGGATGGATTGCACCCTCAGCAAGTTTGCGAATGACACTAGTCTGAGGGGAGAGGTAGATATGCTTTAAGGTAGGGATAGGGTCCAGAGTGACCTAGACAAATTGGAAGATTGGGCCAAAAGAAATCTGATGAGGTTCAACAAGGACAAGTGCAGAGTCCTGCACTTAGGACAGAAGAATCCCATGCACTGCTACAAGCTGGGGACCAACTGGCTAAGCATTTCCAGAAGATGGAGGGAAGTGATTATTCCCCTCTATTCGGCACTGGTGAGGCCACATCTGGAGAATTGCGTCCAGTTTTGGACCCTCCACTAAAGAAAGGATGTGGATAAATTGGAGAGAGTCCAGCGGAGGGCAACAAAAATGATTAGGGGCTGGGGTACATGATTTATGAGGAGAAGCTGAGGGAACTGGGCTTATTTAGTCTGCAGAAGAGATGAGTGAAGGGGGATTTGATAGCAGCCTTCAACTACCTGAAGGGGGGTTCCAAAGAGGATGGATCTAGGCTGTTCTCAGTGGTACCAGATGACAGAACAAGGAGCAATGGTCTCAAGTTGCAGTGGGGGAGGTCTAGGTTGGATATTAGGAAAAACTGTTCCACTAGGAGGGTGGTGAAGCACTGGAATGGGTTACCTAGGGAAGTGGTGGAATCTCCATCCTTAGAGGTTTTTAAGGCCCGGCTTGACAAAGCCCTGGCTGGGATGATTTAGTTGGGGTTGGTCCTGCTTTGAGCAGGGGGTGGACTAGATGGCCTCCTCAGGTCTCTTCCAACCCTGATATTCTATGATTCTATGACAAGGCTCCGACGAAGTGGGCATTCACCCACGAAAGCTCATGCTCCAATACGTCTGTTAGTCTATAAGGTGCCACAGGACTCTTTGCTGCTTTTAAAGGCTCCTTTAGAAGCTCAAGCAAAGGGCTGAATTAAAGTGGCCAAGAGATGCGGCTGAAGACTCTGGTGACGGCAGACAGTTTGGTGACCTCTTTGCTACCCCTGGAATGGGTCCATTTTGAATGTGTGATTTGGCCGGAAGGCTGAGCCACTGACAACCCCCTAGCAAGGATGGCAACCTACAGGGGGGTGCCAGGAGCAGGGGAAAAGATTGCAGTACCACATACAGCCGCTAGGAGGTACTCGAGGTGAGTGCTGCCCCGTTATAAAATTCCATGGGGGTTTCTGTTTTATTGTGAGCCTGTGGCCACACGTTCAATTCAACAGCAGAGGGGGGACTAGAACTCAGGCTGTCTAAGTCCCTCACTTGTGCCCTGTGTCTGGGACCACACCACATCTTTGGTGTTTATGTTTCCCAGTAGTAAATGTAACCAGTTGATCAGCTTTGTCCTCCCCTGGGTAGAAATGAATTGCAGGCCACATGCTAGGACTTCACTAGCTGCATTAGGTCCTCAGACTGCATTTGAGGCCTTAAAGGGGCAGACCTCTTTGTCATTGCATTGTGGGATCTGAAGACAGCTCCTCCCACTACACTTGACCTCACCTTCATGACTTCCTGGCCCCTTGCCAACCTACATCTCTGCTCTTATTTCTTATCAAATGCCATCTCGGCTCCCTTTCTGCCAGGTTGCTTCCGTTGTTTCCTTCTCCTGTTCTTGTCTTAGTGCCATCTTCAATGCCCGCACATTCCCCTCCCGAACACAATGCACCAAACTACACCCTCTCTCCACTTCCAGACCTCCTGGAAAACCCCTTTTTTCTTAGTGTCCTTCAAACCCAGACTCCTCCACCTCAGTGTAGCACCATCATCACCCCCATTTTTCAATAAACCAATCTTTCTCAGCTGTCACCATCCCCTGATTCTCAAGGCCTCTTGTCTGTTCCGTGTCTGCCTTTAAGGGCGGGATTGTCGGTGAATTGATATTGTGGACAGCACTGAGCGCACGGTCAGAGCCTCGGAGAGGTTCCGTTCGTGCACACATAGTTGTTTGTTTCTTTTTAAATAAAATAGCTTCTGCTACCTTTGTGCCCTTTTTGCTTTCCTAAAACGTTTTACCAAGCAAGTCTCCTGGCAGGAATATTTGCAGAAAGCGCAACTGTTCAGTGCTTATTGAATGATGTCTGAAAAAAGCACTCCCAGTCTTTATTCAGGCCTGATTTGATGGTGTCCAGTTTGCAGATTAATTCCAGTTCTGCAGTTTCTCGTTGAAGTCTGTTTTTGAAGTTTTTTTGGCCTGAATAAAGCCTGGGAGTGGCTGGGTCACTACAAAAAGTAATTTTCCCTCTGTTGATACTCACACCTTCTTGTCAACTGTTGAGAATAGGCCACTTCCACCTTGATTGAATTGGCCTCGTTAGCACCTGGGCCGGCTCCAAGCACCAGCAAAGGAAGCAGGTGCCTGGGGCGGCCGATAGAAAGGGGCGGCACTCCGTCCGTTATTGGGGAGACACGTCCCAGTCTTCGGTGACTATTCGGCGGCGGGTCCTTCACTCCCTCTCTTCCTCTTCAGCGGCACTTCGGCAGCAGCTCAATCAGGTTTTTCTTTTCTTTTTTTCTTCGCCGCTTGGGGCGGTAAAAAAGCTGGAGCCGGCCCTGGTTAGCGCTGACCCCCCACACACACACTTGGTAAGGCAACTCCCATCTTTTCATGTGCTGTAATATATATGCTGCTTACTGTGTTTTTCACTCCATGCATCTGATGAAGTGGGTTCTAGCCCACGAAAGCTTATGCCCAAATAAATGTGTTAGTCTCTAAGGTGCCACAAGGACTCCTCGTTGTTTTTGTTTCTAAGAATTACACTCACCAGCCAAGAAGTAAAACCCTACCAAAGAGATGGGAAAACTGAGTCCAAGAGATAACACGAAGGCCCCTGCCGACAATCAACAAGCAAGATGGTAGCAGAGTGCCTTTTGTATCCAGTCAAAGGAGCTCAACTTTTGAATGTTGAATACACCTATGAACTGCTCCCAAACGAAGCTTACTGTAATTCTTGGTGAGCAATTGAACAGTGAATCATTCTGACAAATTCAGAATCTGCTCGCAGCAAATGACACAACAGCAAAGTGGCAAAAGTGGTCAAATTATGAATTATTTCTCCTGATCTAATACTCGGGACAATCAACTCAACTTTAATTCTAGAGCCATGACCAGTGCCTCCTAATATATGACACTACACCTTTTGGATGTAAAAGGATGCTCAGAAATCTGATCGTGTTTTGGATACCACTAAAAATAACATTGAACTGAAAGCCGTGGTGTCCCAGTAATGTTTGCATAGGGGCTAAATTGTTCTGTACACACAGGATCTTGTTTAGATTGTCTGCTGCCATCCTCAAGAGAAGAGATTGTTGTCGAAGGGGATTGTGTGCTGAAATGCTCCAAACTGTTCCTTCGCCTCTTAGCTTCATGTCATGGTGAGTAATGACTTTGCTCCTACATCATGGCAATGTTATGACAGAAAGCTGAGCCCTGCTGACCTCAAATTAATCCTCTGTCCTCCAAGCTTTGTTTCTAGCTTTATTTGGGATGTGTGTAGCATTAGACTATTTCTGAGTGTATTTCAGCTGTGAGCCAAAATGTGCTCTATATTGACACTGCATTTTATGGATTCTTTTCATCCAAAACAATTCCTGGGGGTGGGGGAGAGCCTCAGGTGGAAGATCCCCACGCTGAGTTGAGTTCCCCTCCTAAAACAATCAGCAAAATGCCACTACTGCACTAGTTGCAATTGCTGAAGATGGCGCAGCTGGGTTAGTGCATTGCACTTATACTGGAGACAGAGAGGCCAGACAATTGCAAGGAGCAGGAAAAAAGCTGGAAGGGAATCTAAGGGGAAAAAGGAGGTCAGAAGAGCTGGCAGTTTGTCAAGGAAACAGTATTAAAGGCACAACTGCAAACTGTCCCGATGCAAAGAAAAGATGGACAGACTAGTAAGAGGCCAATGTGGCTCCATCAGGAGCTCTTTAATGGCCTGAAAATCAAAAACGAATCCTACAAAAAGTGGAAACATGGATAAATTGCTACGGAGGAGTACAAAAGAATAGGTCAAGCATGTAGGGACAAAATCAGAAAGGCTAAGGCACAAAATGAGTTACACCTAGCAATAGACACAAAAGGCAATCAGAGGAGGTCATCTAGTCCAACCCCCTGCTTAAAGCAGGACCAATCCCCAGACAGATTTTTACCCCAGTTCCCTAAATGACCCCTCAAGGATTAAACTCACAACCCTGGGTTTAGCAGGCCAATGCTCAAACCACTGAGCTATCCCTCCCTTCCCAACTTCACTAACTTCATTGGCAAAGAGTTGATCCAACTTTCCCAAGCAAACCATCTAACTTTCCCAGATGTTAATTGATAAACTTAACAGTAACAAGTCACCAGGACCAGATGGCATTCACCCAAGAGTTCTGAAAGAACTCAAATGTGAAATTGCGGAACTATTAACTATGATTTGTAACCTGTCCTTTAAATCAGCTTCTGTACCAATGACTGGAAGATAGCTAATGTAACGCCAATATTTTAAAAGGGCTCTAGAGGTGATCCCGGCAATTACAGACCGGTAAGTCTAACGTCAGTACCAGCCAAATTAGTTGAAACAATAGTAAAGAATAAAATTGTCAGACACTTAGAAGAACATAAATTGTTGGGCAAAAGTCAACATGGTTTCTGTAAAGGAAAATCATGTCTTACTAATCTATTAGAGTTCTTTGAAGGGGTCAACAAACATGTGGACAAGGGGGAATCCAGTAGACACAGTGTACTTAGATTTCCAGAAAGCCTTTGACAAGGTCCCTCACCAAAGGCTCTTACGTAAATTAAGTTGTCATGGGATAAGTGGGAAGATCCTTTTATGGATTGAGAACTGGTTAAAAGACAGGGAACAAAGGGTAGGAATAAGTGGTAAATTTTCAGAATGGAGAGGGGTAACTAGTGGTGTTCCCCAAGGGTCAGTCCTAGGACCAATCCTATTCAACTTATTCATAAATGATCTGGAGAAAGGGGTAAACAGTGAGGTGGCAAAGTTTGCAGATGATACTAAACTGCTCAAGATAGTTAAAACCAAAGCAGACTGTGAAGAACTTCAAAAAGATCTCACAAAACTAAGTGATTGGGCAACAAAATGGCAAATGAAATTTAATGTGGATAAATGTAAAGTAATGCACATTGGAAAAAAATAACCCCAACTATACATACAATATGATGGGGGCTAATTTAGCTACAACTAATCAGGAAAGAGATCTTGGAGTCATCCTGGATAGTTTTCTGGAGACGTCCACACAGTTTGCAGCAGCAGTCAAAAAAGAAAACAGGATGTTCAAATCATTCAAAAAGGGATAGAGAATAAGACGGAGAATATCTTATTAGCCTTATATAAATCCATGGTACGCCCACATCTTGAATACTGCGTACAGATGTGGTCTCGTCATCTCAAAAAAGATATACTGGCATTAGAAAAGGTTCAGAGAAGGGCAACTAAAATGATTAGGGGTTTGGAACGGATCCCATATGAGGAGAGATTAAAGAAGCTAGGACTTTTCAGCTTGGAAAAGAGAAGACTAAGGGGGGATATGACAGAGGTATATAAAATCATGAGTGGTGTGGAGAAAGTGGATAAGGAAAAGTTATTTACTTGTTCCCATAATATAAGAACTAGGGGCCACCAAATGAAATTAATGGGCAGCAGGTTTCAAACAAATAAAAGGAAGTTCTTCTTCACACAGCGCACAGTCAACTTGTGGAACTCCTTACCTGAGGAGGTTGTGAAGGCTAGGACTATAACAGGGTTTAAAAGAGAACTGGATAAATTCATGGAGGTTAAGTCCATTAATGGCTATTAGCCAGGATGGGAAAGGAATGGTGTCCCTAGCCTCTGTTTGTCAGAGGGTGGAGATGGATGGCAGGAGAGAGATCACTTGATCTACCTGTTAGGTTCACTCCCTCTGGGGCACCTGGCATTGGCCACTGTCAGAAGACAGGATACTGGGCTGATGGACCCTTGGTCTGACCCAGTATGGCCATTCTTATGTTTTTGTGATCAGCTTTAAGAATCAAGGGTAACCCATGTCCGGAACGTCTCACAACATCACAGTAATGTGGTTTCAGCAACTGGTGACGTTCCAGAGCCTGGGTGTCCAACATCTTCCCTGTATCTAAGCCGAAAAGCGAAGAGAAGCAGCCCGCAAGATAATCAGCGCAGCATCTTGGGAAGATAGAAATAATGATTTAAACCTGACTTGGATTACTCATTGGAGTGCATCTAATGAACAAATTCCATTTATTTCTGTAACTATTGTGCAACAATTAGTGGGTGTTAAATGGAGCTCATCTGCCCAGAATTTCAATGGCGTATTTTTGCCAAGATGCCTTTCTCTTGCCTACAATGCCCAATGCCAATGAGCACAGAGTACAGCTGGTTGCAACATTTTTGACAGCATGTATTTTTCTTGAAATTCTGTTTAATTGAAGCTGAAACATTTTTGCGGCGACACATCGATTTCAAAGATGTTTTCGCCCTAGGGGCCTTCTGAGATTCAGCGCTCTCTGGACACTTCTGATGACAGAGACAGACAGACAGTAAAATTGAAATCCTGACCTTTCCAAGCAGAAAACGGACGTTTTGTCACAAGTCCATTTCACAGAACTGTTCAGCAGGGTGATTTCCATTCCCTTGTGGATTGAAACAAATTTCGAAACCTCAAAAGCTATCGCAAAACCGAAGTCTTGCTCCAGAATTTTTCCCCTAGCTCTTACATAGCTCACTTTATCAGTAGATCTCAAAGCGCTTTACAAGGGAGGTCAGTATGATTATCCACATTTTACAAATGGGGAAACTGAGTCACGGGGCAATGGCGTGACTTGCCAAACCTCTTCTCCCCGCCCCCTCCCCGTACAGACACACACACAGGGTTTTTAGGGTGTGAATTGCCATCTTTCTGGGAGGACTAGGTAAAAAGCAGGGCCCTTCTCTGTTATCACATCCTGTACCAGATGGGAAATTCAGGCCCCCTGTGAAAATTTGTACAGGTCCAGGCAGAATTCTCTTTGCATGTGCTCTCTTCTGCTGTGTGTGTAAATGTTCAGACTCTGACTCCAGTGTTTGCACCCTGCTGTAGGAAAGTTGCACTCAGTTCCCAGATGCCACCTTTATTCTGCAGGTCACTGGGATGGGAATGTTGCAGGCGTTGGCCCCGTTGCCTGATAAAGATGTATTTCCATTCCACCTCTCACTGGACTTGTGCAGGCACATTACTGAAATTAAAGTGAAGAACTGCTGCTAGCTTTTGGTGCAAATCCCACTAACATCATCCCGTTGCTAAGCACCTGCCCCAACGGAGCCAATCGCTTTTGTCTCTGGTTTCTATCCCACCCTCATTGCTGTGCTATCTGAGTGAACAAACGGTGGCTGCTCAGCACCCCAAAAATTGGCAAACTCGGGTTCTAATGGGTCACATGCATCTGACGAAGTGCATATTCACCCATAAAAGCTTATGCTCCAATACATCTGTTAATCTTAAAGGTGCCACAGGACTCTCTGTTGCTTTTTACAGATCCAGACTAACACGGCTACCCCTCTGATACTCGGGTTCTAATGGGTCACACGAGAGAGAGAGAAGGGGCGCAGGCCTGAGCAACATTTTTTGGATCAAGGGCCATCCACTGAAAATGCCCTGTCACCCACCTCCAAGATCCCAACAGGGGACAGAGCATAGCCACCTGCATGGAACTTGGATGGAGGGCCACAGCTTGCAGGAGGAAAGTGTTTTACCCAGTTCGCAGTACATGAAGTGGAGAGGAAAAGCATTCTGGAGGATCACGCCTTCTGCTTAAGGAGAGAAGCAGTGTGTGAGTTAGCCAGGTCCTAGGATATTCACAGCTGTGTGAATGTTTGTGGCCCAAGAACCCCTTAAAGCCACTTGACCAGGGGTTTACAGGAATGTCCTGATTCTGGTATGTACATTCTGGTGCACCAAAGAATGTCGTCCAAGGACTCAAATGAAAACCACACTGGTCAGTAATGTTGTTGTGAAATGAACACGCAGCTACTATGTAAGCAGTTATGTGTAGATACTGAAACTATGTTCTTAGACTCCGTATTACGGTATGAGTCACCAGCAGAGGAGAAAAAACAGGTCTTCTGTCAAAGAAGAGACGTTTTTTCACCTCTCTCAGGGTGTAAATTATGCATTGTAAACTAACACAATGGATGGCCATTTACATGCAAATTGAATGGAGATACAGGAAGCAGCACATAGGAAAAATAAGCCTTGGTGCCTTGCCTGTCTGTGAGTACAGACTATGAGCTTTTGCGGGGGATGGGAAGTATAAAAGAGAGAAGACACCCCTTCATCCTGCACCTATGCATTGAAAAGGCAGTGTGTTTACATTCATGAAAAAGGGATCTCAGCCAGGATTGACTGAAAACCTGCAGAAGACTTTGGGTGAGAAAGAACATCTTTAGACAGGCTTACCTAGGTAGTAAAGTGTAGTCTCTAGAAAGTGTGTTATGATTTTATATGTAACCATTTGTTTCCATTGTTCTTACTCGTGATCTCTTGAATCTTTGATGATAAATGTATTCTGGTTTTCACTATAAATATATCTCAGTGCTGTGATATTAAGCATGGTGCTGATTCTGAGTTGAATCATACATGCTGGTGTGTATTCTGTTTCTTTGGAGACAGCAAACCAGGTATTTCTGAGAGAGTTGAGTGGATAAGGGGCTGGACCCTATTGGGGAACACTTCAAAGGGACTCACGGACTGGAGCAAAATAAGAACTAGCATACCCCAGAGGAGAGCACAAACAGGCTGGTGGTGTTAGGGAGCTTACACCCAGTTAAATGTAAGCTGGAGGCTGGGGGTAACAAGGTGACTCTCAGTCCTGGGCACCCCAAGAACATTCACAGTGATAATGCCCACAGTCGATGGCACTTGAAGCAAAACAGGAAGCCATTGCAGAGTACAACCATTACATGCTCAGGTCTTCCCTTTCTGCTTCAGAGGCAGAGATAGCGGCAGTCTGCACTAGTTGAAGCTTTTAAGTGATCCTCAATGGTAGACTGAAGTGGAGGACGTTGCAATAATCCATTTTGGAGGTGACAGGTCAGACGAGAAAGGTCATAATCTGAGGGACAGATATTGCCCTCTCTGGGAATCCAGGAGCAGCGGATCCAGTAAGTCCCCGATATTTTGAACAGCTGAGGAAAATGGTGATCACAGGCAGCCCCAACAGCAGGAGCAGACACAACAGCCATCATTTTCTTCAGATATTTTCCCCGTACACCAGTGTTGCCTCCATCTAGGTGGACTGCGTAGAACCCAGCGTTCACTGTCACTTGTACTCCTTGAGTGCTAAACATTGCTAAGAGATGTGGAACTTTATCATGCAAGCCTCAGGTGCACCACTGAGCCCGATGGGAGTTCTATGAGCAGAGGGATTTGAGGGGATTTGCGCGCTTTTTCCCTTGGAGCCTGACCATCCACTTCCTCTCCATTTTTGAGGCTGCGTCTATAAATAGAAAGCCGGTCAGGTTTCCAAACGGCCGGTGTTGCTGCTTTCAAGGAAGGGTGGGAGGATGTTTGGGGTGGGTGGGAATGTATCTTTATAGAAAAGACCAGATGGTGGGCACACACCCACACATCCCCCCACCAGCACAATACGATGGGAGCACGGAAGACATAAATTGAAGCTTTAAAGCCAAGGTTGTAGAAAGTCATTCTTAATGCTGGATAATTTATTGCCCTCGCATGCTGTGGATACCTCCACTCCACTCCTCAGAGCCCAGCTGAGTCCCACGTTGCTCCTTCAGCACTTGGGTAGCTCATTTATATTTAGTGAGATGTATCCTGGGAATTAAACGTTCCGTCTTCTCATCCCAGCTGTGCCAGAGGTTTCTTGGGGCAAGGCTCAGTTCCACATCTATAAGTTGGGGATAATAAAACCAGCCTCCCTCCCAGGGCATTGTGAAGATAAATCCGTTAATGTTTGTGAGGCAATGCTGAGAACCATAGAAAAGCCTATAAATAAACAGTAAGTGGACTCCCTCTGTGACCTTGAGCATGTTACCTATTCTCTCACTGTGGCTCAGTTTCCCAGCTGTGAAATGGGTGTTATAATCATATTTATCCCTGGGGGGTGTGAAGCATAATTTGGGAATGTCTGTACAATTCTTTGCGATCCTTCCATGGGGGGCGCTATTATTATTATTCACTGTTCATCCTGAAGGATACCGAAATAGCTCACACACTTGTGCCATTCACAAAGATCACTTTGCCCACCACTGAAAGGCAGCCACCTCTGAAGTGAAAAAAGCAGCTGGTTTATAGCCATACTGCAATAATAAACAACAGGATGCAGGCAGGCACTCTAAATGCAGCTGAGACTACTGAAGGAATTTAGATAATCAGAATATGATTACCCTAGCTGGACACACTATACGTGCAAAAAGTGACACGGGAGTTTTAATGAAAACCGTAGGTAGTCAAGCTCATGGTGCTTTTTATGTCTTCTCTGAAAGTCGGCTCCTCCAGCCGCTCCGTGGGCCCTACCACCTCACTGGAGCACTGAATTAGAACCAACTCAGAAGGAAGAGAACCACCTACTACTTTGGTTTTCTTTAAAAGGCTCAAGTCCTGACATGCGTGGAGCCTGTGAGATCTGACCGGTTCGCAGCACGAAGTGGTATTGCTCCAGGCTATAGAATTAAGCAGCAGCGTTAAGCAGCCTGTTCTTTAATCCATTTCTTAATCCATTTACTCAAACTGGAGAGCAGGTTTAAAGCCCCAGTAACAAAGGCCACCGCCCTTTAGAATTTTCCTTCTGAGCTCTGTGCGCCGAGCCCTGCCCTCGCCTAACGGTCTGGCTGCCTTCAATAGTCCAGCAGCGTCAAAGCACAGTTTGTGACAAAGCATCTGGAAGGATGAAGACCTTCTAGGATGGAAGGTGCTGCTTTCAAGAGCCTCTCTCCCCTATAAGGTCGGTTGCCAGAAAGATGTTTGCACAGAGGGCTGCTATCCAGCCTCTGGGCTATGTCTACACTATGGGCACTACAGAAGCACAGCTGCAGCAGGGCCCCTGTAATGTTAGATGCTTCCTCCATCAATGGAAGGGAATTCTTCCATCCGCTTAGCCGCGTCTACACCGGGGGCTAGGTCTGCTGAACTTTGGCGCTCTGGGCTATGCATTTGTCACACCGCTGTTGATCTATCTAAATGTTTCATGTAGACCAGGCCTAAGAGGAGAAGTGGTGAGGCGGACATACTATTGGAGGGAGGAGAACATTAAAAAGAAAAGAACCAGAGAACGAGAAAGTAACAGAACTGAACAATGCAGAAAAAGAAGTTTTGTGCAAGAGAGGTTCTTGGTAGGATCCAGAGGCAGCAAAGCGTGGTTGGGGACTAGACTTCTGTCATCCTTGGAGCACTGCATTCTAGGTGACCAGCGCCGTCCAAAGAGAGAGAGCCCGGTCCTCCTCGGCGTATTTAATTAAATCGCACAGCAGTTATCAAGTGTGGGAGAGAGGGGCAAAGAAATCAGCAGCAATGGTTTAAGGAAAGTATAAGAGCTCCAGTGTTTGTTATTTTAACAGTCTGCCTGTTTGTTTCCTCCTTGGGAAACCGTTACCTGATCCCGTCCCCCTTTGTTTACAAATGCAATCTGGGATGATTTAATCCCTGCTTGGTTTTCTCCTCGCTCTGTTTGGGTTGTCTCGGTGATGTAAGTGGTAACCAATCGCCCAGCGCATGGAGCCAGTCTGTCGTCGTGTTTCCTTATTCATTCAGGCAGGCACCTTAGAAAGGCCGGAAAATATTACCAGAGCCCGAGAGACTTGATCTTCCGAATAAGGAACCAGTATTTCAGCCCTTGAGGCAACGTGAGTCTGGGACATGAGCCCTCACTGGGCATGAGAACAGGTCCTTCCGCTGAGGAACAAGCAGTTACCAGACACCCTACTGATTTCTTGATTTGTTTGAGGGGAGATTTGTGGGGGGGGCTGTTTGTTTATGAGAGAGAAGAACTTGCATTGCAAACGAATTTCGAATGGAGAAGCGGCTTCTGGCAATAGTTTCTTTCTACTCAGCGCCCCCTACAGGCCATGGTGTGTTGCTTTCTTACACCAGCGGTGTTGGTAGGAGCCTGAACTGCTGCTGCCGTACGATGGCCACCTGTCTGCCATTCGCAACTAAGTTCAGAAGAGGCAAAGGGGTGGAAGCCTCACACTTCTGCTGGGGCCAGTAAGTCTTGTATGGGCTGCTCAGGTGGAGGTGGTAGGACAGGGCCAGAGGCCAACCCAGTAGATTAGCTGAAAGTCCTTGAGCCAGTGCCAGTTCCCCCAATTTGTGTTTAGCACCTCTAAGACAGCGTAGACCCCAGGGTGGCTAAATGCTATCCATTGGGGATGAGACACCTCCCACAAAAGTTTGAAGGGTGTGAACCCAAAGGAGGGAGAAGAGTTGTATAGGGTGATGCAAGGTGTAGAACTTGGAGGATTGGGAAGTTTCAGCTGGCTATCAGGAAAATCTGCCTTATGCTGAGATCCATTCAGCCGTAGAAATAGTCTCCCATAGGAAGCGGTGGAAGCTCCTTCACTTCTGCATTTTCAAAGTGTATTGAACAAGCGCAAGAACAGCTACTATATGCAACAGTCCTCCGTTGGCCTCTGGGAACAGACTGGTTGTGGCCTAGCAGGTGGTCTCCGTTTCTTATTCCCATGATGATTATTAGTGCGTCCCTCTGCAAAGCACCCATTGCTATAGGATCTGGTCAGTCTTTACAAACCCCTCTGACACTGGAGGAATATCCCCACGAAGAGCCTTGACCTCGATGATTCTAGCTCCAAGCAGCTGCAGGGCGATCCTTCCTGGTTGTTAAGGTGACTCTGCCTGAAGAAATGGATCTTACATCATGTTTAGATGGTTGCAAGACTTGCTGCTCAGCCAGATCTCTGGCAGAAACAAGTTCCACAGCTGAGGGCCCTTCACTGAGCGAGCTCCAGCCAAGCAAGATCGTAGAATCATAGAATGGAAGACTGGAAGAGACCTTGATAGGTCATCTAATCCAGCCCCCTGCACTGAAGCAGGACTAAATATTATCTAGACCATCCCTGACTGGTGTTTGTTTAATGTGTTCTTAAAAACCTACAATGATGGAGATTCCACAACCTCCCTAAGTAATTTACTCCATTGCTTATCTACCCTTACAGTTAGGAAGTTTTCCCTAATGTGTAACCTAAATCTCATTTCCTGCAATTTAAGCCCATTATTTCTTGTCCTGTCCTCAGTGGATAAAGAGAACAATTTATCACCCTCCTCTTTATAACAACCTTTTATGTACTTGCAGACTGTTATCATGTCTCCCCTCAATACTTTCTTCTTCAGAGTAAACAAAACCAGTTTTCAATCTTTCCTTGTAGGTCATGTTTTCTAGACCTTTAATCATTTTTGTTGCTCTCCTCTGAACTTTCTCCAACTTGTCCACACCTTTCCCTAAAGTGTGGTGCCCAGAACTGAACACAATACTCCAGTATTATCCATGCTAAGTAGAGTAGAAGAATTACTTCTCATGTCCTGCTTACAATACTACTACTAATACATCCCAGAATGATGTTTGCTTTTTTTTTTGTGCAACAGGATTAAATTGTTTACTCATCTTTAGTTTGTGATCCACTCTAACTTCTAGATCATTTTCTGCAGTACTCCTTCCTAGGCAGTCATTTCCCATTTTGTATTTGTGCAATTGTTTGTTCCTTCTGAAGTGTAGTACTTTGCATTGGTCTTTATTGAACTAATCTTATTTATTTCATGTCATTTCTCCAGTATGTCAAGATCATCTTGCATTCTAATTCTGTCGTCCAAAGTGCTTGCAACCCCTCCCATCTTGGTATCATCCACAATCTTTGAAATTGTGTTCTCCATACCATTATCCAAACCAGATATTGAATAGAACTGGACTCAGGACAGATCCCTTGGGGACCCCACACGAGATGCACTTTCAGTACTCTCTGACTACGCTTTTCCAACCAGTTGTGCACCCACCTTATAGTAGGTTCATCTAGGCTATATTTCTCTAGTTTGCTCACGAGAATGGCATGTGAGACAGTATCAAAAGCCTTCCTAAAGTTGAGATGTGCTCTGAGCTCTATCGATATACAAGCTGGATAAGTTCTAACTGTCACAGTAGGTTACTTGTTCCTGGGAAGCCACATTCATCCTTGGTGTAACTCCATTGTCTTTGGTGGCATTATACCAGTGGTGATTCGGCGCCATGTGGCCATCTGCTCAGAATAAGCAAATGTCTTCACTCTCTGGTGTTTCTAGGGTGCATATCACTGTTGTATCTGGGCGCTGCCTGGGTAGGTGCTTTCATTCAAGCACCAGTCCTGCAATCATTCCACAAGCAATTGACTTCAGTTGGAGTTCTGTGCATGGGATGATTGTAGGGTAGGGGTATAATAATAATTAAAGGTATATTTGGCTACATTTATCTTCTTTGGGGGATAAATGGGCCCTTTATGTCACCACTTGTCCAAAATACTAATCATTACAAATAGGCCTGAGGCTGGTCCAAGCTTCCCCAAAGCGTTGGGTTGCTCAGGACAAGGGTGTTGGTATAGGCCCTTCTGTAACAATGACGACGCTAATTACAACTAGACCTGCTTGTGTGTTTCATCTCTCTCACCTTGAAGGAAAGACAAGGCAAGCACTATGTATTTGGGCTGAAGGCAAGTCCGATACAATAGACGCCAGCCCGGGCAGAATGAAATGAAACCATGCAGGTGTCATTGTAAACGGTTTTAGAAAATAGAATCTGTTGTGAAAAATTTCCGGCTTTGCAAGCTCTGAAGCTGCTGTGTTCATTCACTGGTTCCCAGGCATACTTGGAACAGAGATAAGCAAGCCAAGAAGAGATCACTTACTAGTCAGCCCTCCCTTCTTCACCCCTTTGAGCACGTTAGCTGACGTAGCAGACTAGCCTCTTTTGTTTGTCTGCTGGTTGGCTAATTCGTCTATGGAAAATGGGACATATCAGATGCTGTTCAATGGAAACCTGAAACTGAGCGTAAGTGCAGGCTGGGAATTGTATCTCCTTGCCACTTACAGAGACAAAAGCCGTGTCCTTCCCTCTCTCTGTATCGCCCCTGGCTGGAGAGAGGCTCGGTGACGGTTTGCAAGATTAACCGTGAACAATCAGCAACTTAGGGGTAGCTGGTTCGTAGGGTGTTGGGAGCTCTGCGCTGAGTGTTCTCCAAGCCTTCGGGAGCATCTCAAGAGCTGTACAAATCAATTCCTCTCCCCGTCCAACCCACGCCAGCCACATTCTCTCCCCCTCCCTTCCTCTGCCCACTCTCCTCCCATTTAACATGAATGTAGTAATTAGTCTAATGTCGCTCCTTGTGGCATCTCTGCTTCTTACCGCTCAGGCACACGGACAGTGCTCGACAAGAAATAATGCCACCTGGTCCTCACTCCCTGCAGTGAGCGTGCTTCCACAGTCTGCCCTAGGAGCCTACCCCACCGGTCTGATCCGCCCTACCGTCTCTAACTCTTCCGCTGGCAAAAAAATCAGTTGTCTGCACAATGCTATAACAACTGCTAATTGTTACTGCTGTTTTTGTTGTGGTCCTACTGCAAGTCAACAGCATTTCAGCCTAGGAAGGTGGTGGGCCCCGTGTATATACTTGCGGGTGGGAAAATGCAGTGGGTGGCACAGTTTTTTTATGCCAGCACTGCTATAGAGATTGACACCAGAGCCCAGGTTCCCCCTAAGCCTTGTCCCCTAGAGAGCAGCCTGGCTAGATCCCCAAACTCGACAGAGTTGGCAGCTGTTTGGCAGCTTCAGAAGTGGATCCAATCTGGTATGAGTTTGCTACACTTTCATTTGTGTCTACATCTTCCAAACAAATAACTTAGTCCAGAAGTCCAAGCTGTGTTTTGCAATGAAAATGCTTCAACGTCTGGGAATTAGTTCTGCCGGAGGGAAGATATGGAGCATTGTTAACTGTTTAAAGGGTCAAAAGAGACTTCTGAAAAGAGAGACACTTTCAAGTTTGATGGGCCAAACAAGTGCCATATGGACATTGATCCTGATGACACTGAAAAAGCCTTGTGAGATCTGTCTGTCCATCTAGATTCTTATTCCCTACTCAGACCATAGTACCTGGGATGAAGTCCTGTGCAGCATTCAAGACAAGATCTCTTAGTGACATACACAGAAATCACTCTGTGTGTGGAGGGTCATTTCCGAACAAGGGCAGGCAAATGGGTTTGGCTCAAATAAAAACGGATCCAAACCTTCACCTAAAACCAGAACTGAATATTTGGCAGGGGCAGAGGTTCTTCATTTTCAGCTCTGCAAGTCCTCATAGAGGGAGAAGTGGGAGAGGATACCTAATATAATGATATTTTGCCTTCCTTGAGCACTTTCTGGGATCCCAAGGCACTTTACAATCTTCTGTCTGAGTCATATGACCCCCAATGAACTAGGGGTCACCAAATGAAATTACCAGACAGCAGGTTTAAAACAAACAAAAGGAAGTATTTTTTCACACAACGCACAGTCAACCTGTGGAACTCCTTGCCAGAGGATGTTGTGAAGGCCAAAACTATAACAGGGTTCAAAAAAGAACTAGATAAATTCATGGAGAATAGGTGCATCAATGGCTATTAGCCAAGATGGGCAGGGATGGTGTCCCTAGCCTCTGTTTGCCAGAAGCTGGGACTGGGCGACAGGGGATGGATCTCTTGATGATTACCTGTTCTGTACATTCCCTCTGGGGCACCTGGCATTGGCCACTGTCGGAAGACAGGATACTGGGCTAGATGGACCTTTGGTCTGACCCAGTGTGGCCGTTCTTATGTTCACTGCTATAACAGCTGAGCTCCAAACATTATTGAATTGGAGTCTCACAGCCTCACCCTTAAATGGCAAATAGTGTTGTCCCAGTTTTACAGAAGGAGAATTTTGAATCACGGAGAAGGTAAGTAGTTTGCCCAAGTTCACATAAGGAATTGGTGACAAAACCAGAAGTGGAATCAAAGAGCCCTGGTTCTGTTTTCCGCTTTCCTCACCCCATTTCCCCCTCGCCATCTTTTGTCCCTTATGGAATAGTCCTCTTTAGAATTTAATAAAAAATAATAACTTTTCTATAGACTTTTTGGATATTCCTATGGAGTTTAATGGTTATTTCCCTGTTATAGAATTTTATAGGTTGATTAAAAAAACCTAAGCTCTGTTAAATTCTACTTGTTTTGAGTGTAATTTCCATAGAACCTGCTTTCCATGCCTATTAAATGCTTCTTAAATTTAAAGTTTCTGAGTGCTTATCCAAACCCATCCAACTTTCTGCCTATCAGGTTAGAGTGTGTACCTTCAAACCAAAGTTTACCCAAATACAGAAGGAGGAAAGATCAGCTCTGATGTAGCATCTTTATTTTTCCTGCCAAACTGTGTTTTACTTAACTTTCCAGCTGTGCTGGCTGAGGTCAAGTGACTTGCTGAAGGTCACTTGCAGAGTCAGGTGTTCCGAGAACTCACCATCCGGCCGGGTCCTTGTCCAACAAGACCACGTGACTCCCCATAAGTCAAGCCCTGCCTTAGTTGCATGCATCTTTTCCTCTCTGAATTGAAGGTGTGGTTTTCTTTCTTGGCAATGGATAATGAAATTTTCCAACTTCTAGAAAGCAGCATGGGAATAGCTGTAATGGAGCAGATCAATGGTCCCCTGAGCCTGGTATCTTGCACGCCTCTGGCAAGTGGCTGATGCCAGATGCCTCAGAAGAAGGCATAGCCCTATCACGCCATACCACCCTTTAGATCCACGCAGGAAACAACTAGTTGTTCATTACCATAGCATGACCCCAGCTGGATTGAGAGATGTTGTTATGTTTATTGTTATGTGGCACTAAATGTGCTTCTCATTCAAAATACTCTGCTCTCCTGCAGCCTTCAGGGTCCCACCACAGTTGACCTAACAGACCTCTTCTCTGCAGCTCTTGACATCTGGGGCAGCTCCATCTGTTATCAAATTTCATCTGACAACTGCTATTGATTATTTGTTTAATGGTGACACTCAACAGTCTGATCACGTGTGTGCTGATCAGGACTCCAGTATGCTAGGTGTACAAACACATCAGTAGACACTCTCTCCGCCCCCAGAGAGCCTACTGTCTAATTAGAAACAGCAATACAGAAAGTGACAGAAATGATAGGAGAGAGAACAAAGGAAACTAATAAGGTCACACCAGCAGGTAGGGAACGGTGGTGCAAACTAATGGCACCAAACCATCAGCAAGGTTGTTGTTTTGTTGGGGAGTTTTAAATCCCCTTTGTCCAGCTTGTCCTCGTTCGTCCCTCCACGAACGCAAGTCGACGCCAGACGATTCTGTTTTGTGGCGAGCACGTTCTTTCCATTTCTGGCCAAAGAGTTTTGTCATGGGATCAGCCCAGAGCGTTTCCAGTCTTCCCAGAAGTCACTTGTGGTCTCTGGGGATCTAGTCACTGATGCGGGTTGTCCACCTATTGTCTTGCCTGCGGACAACATGACCCGCCCCATCTCTGCTTTCTGTCATACATCGCCTGCACTACATCGGTCACCCCTGTACGCCTTCTGATTTCCTCATTCGGTATGCCATCACAGAGCGATATCTTGCACGTTCACCTTTCCCTTGCTCTCTGGATGACAGCGAATTTTTCTTCCTCCGTTTTCGTTGCTGACCAGCTTTCCGCTCCATATGTCATTGTATTACATAAATACATAAAATTAGCTCTCCCTGAGTGGATCGTCACCTACCCATCATTGGTTAGCTGATTTCTTGTAGAGATTACAGCAGGGAGTTGGTCCTTGAGGAAGGAATTGCATGAGGAAAGGCTGGTGCCCACGACGGCTGGACCCCTTCCTGGTGACTGTCCAAATTTTACATTGCAAACTGTGCTTCTTTCATCACGAGGGCATGGACTGAATCCCAGTGGCCAGGCCACTCTATAAGGACATGTTGTCTCTGAATAGACTCCATCCAGTAGAGTTTGTAAGGGTTACTTGTATTGCATGACACTCTGGTGCTGGACACCTTTGTGTTGTGATCACCTCCGCATTTATTGCAAACAAACTGGGGTTCTTGCCTTTTTTATTCTTGTTTTCTGCCGTGGTATGTATTTTAATTGAATGTACTTCCGTTCTTTCATGGCATGCTAATGCTTTCATTTGGGAAGCATGGTTTTTAACAAGCCAGCAACTGATCTCCGTCCTATGCAAAGCCAAGTCTGTTGCTTGGGATAACCTTGCTTTGACCTGCTTATCAGACATATGATGTATAATTTGGTTTCTAATTGGTCTCTAACAAAAATAATGTGGTCTCTACTAACAGTTCACATCAGTTAGCCTTATTTCATACAATTGTAACATAGCTGTCAATGGTGTAGAGGATACGTCCCTTCATGGCTATTAGCAGGGCAGTTCTTATCCATACGCAAAGTACGCAGCTGCGTAGGGCACCAGCAAATTTCCTGGTGCCCTGTGCAGCTGCATGCTGCTCCAGCCCCTGCTCCGGCTCTTCCCCAGGGCCCCAGCCCCTGCTCCACCCCAGCCTGCCTCTTCCTGCCCCCACTCCCCTGAGGACTCCAGAAGCGGTCGGGCCTGCACTCACTGGTAAGCCTGCTCTGCTCCCCTGGCTCCCAGCTGCGCCTCCAGCGAGTGCTGGGGGGCGGTTCCGCCCTCCCCCCAAGCCTGGGAGCCAGGGGACCAGAGCAGGCTGGGGCCGGGTCATTCCACTTCCCACAGGAAGTGGCCAGCCCCCCTCCCTCCCACCCCCCACGGAGGCCTGGGGCCAGCCCCCCACCCCACCCCTGCAGGGGAGCTGCGTAGGGCACCAAAATAGCTAGGGATGGCCCTGGCTATTAGCCAGGATGGGCAGGGATGGTGTCCCTAGCCTCTGTTTGCCAGAAGCTGAGGGTGGACAACAGGGGATGCATCACTCGATGACTACCTGTTCTGTTCTTTCCCTCTGAAGCACCTGGCTTTGGGCACTGTCAGACAGGCTGGATGGACTATTGGTCTCACTCAATATGGCCATTCTTATGTCACACGTGGCAGCTGGCTTCTTGTAAAGAAAATGTGCTTTCCCTAGAGACATTCTTCCATAGATCCCAGTATTATTGAAATTTTGGAATGACTTTGACTAGCACTTTGCAGGGCCCTTCATGCTCCCACCAGAATGTATTGCAGATCTCTAATGCCTCGGAGCCTACACCATGTATCCATGTTGCGGATTTCACCCTCTTCTGTAAAGTGACACACCAAATTCATTTCATATCCGCTACTAAATGGAACCTATCATGACAACTTTTATTTCCACCAGCCTGGGCTGCATTCAAACAAGCAGCCTAGAGAGGAAATTCTCTGGAGCTTACTAACAATCAGTCAAGCCATCCAGTCCCTCTTGGGGAGGACTTTCATACCTTCTTCCTTACTGCATACTGAGCTACAGACACTCAGTCACATTGAGTCACGTCGTCGTTTGGCTGTGAAACACAATTTTGAACACAGATGGGCGTAAGCTGCGAAGTTCAGCCCTAGATCCAGGTTTGAACCGGCCAAAGTTCTGGAGTGTTTTCATGTGGGGCGTTTGGTTTGAGTTGGCCCTTTACAGAGAAACCGGCTTCTCACGGAGTCGCATTGGACTCCCTCACAGTTCAGAGAGTTCTAAGGTTCTAGTTTGGGCCTGTGAGAGAACCACAGGGTCAGTCTGTGGCTATCAGTCTCTGTTCCCTTGATATTCATCACAGCTGAGACTTGTGTCTTCTCTGTTGCAAGGGGGCATTACAGGAACCACGACTAATTACGATAAGTTGGGATTTTCTGTTTGCAAGCCAAGGAGTTAAAGGCCTTACAGTAAAAATGTCTATAGGATCAGTAAAAACTGGTTGCCATGACACCAGAAACCATGTTTCTTTGGCTGAGCTGTGCCAAAATTTCAAACAGATGTGGCACCGCAAACAGAGGTCCCCTTGGGAGCCCGCCGGGAGGGCCGGAAAATGCCACAGCAGCCAAGTGCGTTCAGAGCCCGCTCGCAGCCAGCATAAAAAATCATGTCCTGTGTGCACACTCGCCGGCCCTGCCTCGCAGCTGAGGCCGGAGGAGCTAAGCAAACAGCCCCGCTGGAGAAGTTTGAAAGAAAGCTGCTGAGTCGGGCTTTCTGCTCGAATAACACCTGCCTTTTTTCATCCGCCCGCTTCTTTCTTTCTTGTTACTTCCCCCCTCCCCCTCCACTCCCCAAGGGCTGAGCTTATGACTTTTCCTTTTGGAAGGGCCAAACCCCTGGCTTTTCTGGAGTTTGTTCTTGGCCTGAGCCCCTCACGAGAAGGCCCTCCCCAAACAGGGCTACTGCCACCTTCATTTCTGCCTTCTGCATCAGTGACACTTTCCCCTCTCTGCGGGTGACACAGCAGGGGTGCTTCCAGCAACTGCAAACTGGTAAACGGTCCAGCAAGAGGGTGGCTTAAAGCCACCGCCTGCATTGCATGGGCAACCAAACCTCTGTGCTTGAGGAATGCACCGGGGCACTGCCACAGGACGGATGTGCCAGAGGGCTGCCCTAATTCGTACCCTTTCTCCCACCATGGCTGGTATAGGCCATGGCGCAATATTGCACTACCGGGCGACAGCTGGAAAGGCACTGACTACGTCTCCTCCCTCCCTTGGGCCACCTCTTGCAGCTGCTTTGTGAGCAGGGCAAGGATGACTCTGGCTCAGTGTCTCTAGGATAACCGGGAGCACAACTATGCCCTCAGAGAGGACCCCGTTCTGCTGTTAGTGCGCAGACAGGGGCAGGGGTTAGGAGTGTAGCAGAGCTGCCGGGTTAGACTGCCCTGGTCCTCGCACAGCCAGACTTGCACAAGGACGAGGCGAGTGCTGGGCCCTGCACAGGGCAGTGCAACAGAAGGGGGCGGCAAAAACAGTAGGGCCGGCCCTGAACCCAGAACAAAAAGACAGTGCCTGCCCCAAGGAGCTGACAGCCAGCCAGGAGACAACAGGTGGGGAAGCACAGGGAAACAATGAGACAATATTGGTCAGCATGAGAGGCAGTAGTCTTCACACACTAGCTGTCCAACCGTCGTCAGGTGTTGGGGTTTTTTGTAGGCCTCACAGCAAAGGAGAGCATTGAGGAGGGTTTCAAAGGAGGATAGCGATGAGGAGCTTATGGGGATCTCCTCCCAAGTGTGGGGGTGGGGGCAGCATGGGAGAAAGCATGGAGGGGCTTGTTTGGGAAATTTAGCCAATGAGCTGCTGTCACTGCTGGAGCAGAGGCGGAAGCTGGCCTGGTTCCTGTTCAGCTGCAGCCCTAGGTGGGGAAAATCCCATATGATTGTATTTCTGCCACCTGTGGACCAAAAAGGAGGTTTCTGGGTCATCAAACTCAAACCTAACCCGGATCCGGATGGGAATGCTGCCCCCTGTGCCCACCCAGCTGATCTCAGGCACCACAGAGGCACTTAGCTAGGGAGAGCGAGCGGGGTGTTAATAAAAGGGCCCATAAAGCGCAAACACAGTTGACCCCAGGACATTAACATTGTGCCCAGGGCATGTGCAGCCAAGCCCCAGCCTCTGTGGCATGACAACTGCTCGTGATCAGCAGCTGACTTAGCACTGGCTATTAGGCAGAGCTAGGTAGGAGGGTCTCTCTTTTTTTCTTGCCTTTATATAAATTAAACTTTTGCCTGCCTGGCAGGGTTTCAACAAGCAGAATGAGTAGAAGGAAAGGCCTTTGCATGGTTGCACAATATGATTCCCCCCCTCTCCTCCCCAGGTTGCTTAAAAAAGCTTTCCCAGCACTGGAGTTGAAATCTTGCAGGGAGGAGAGGTGGGGTTTGGCCTGCTCTGTCTGATCGAATCTAACAATCGAATGTGTCTGTCACTGTGATAGATAGGCACTGGGTATCCTAAACCAAAGCCCATTTTGATGGTCCTGAGCAGCGTGGGTGTGATTTCCCCTTTTTCCGCTTATCCTGCACCAGCTCGGGTAGGGCTGTTGTCTATGTTGGGTCTCACCTTTCCCTTCCTTTTGATCCCAGCTGGAGGGCACGACCGCCTTTATTCTCTTCTAGGCTCAAGTCCTGGAGGATTTATAGTTCAGTGGATTAAGGTCATGCTGCATCTGACTCAAACTAGGAGAGACCTCCCATCCCATCGGCCCACTGCTGGCACCAAGGTGCCAACAAGAGAGGGGTGAGGAGAGGAAGGGGGACTAAAGGAGGGGTCGATGACAGACGCTGGGGCGTGCAGAGCTGTCAGGAGGATGCACATGGTGGAAAAAGCTGTTTGAACCAAACCAAAAGTCCAGTCAGTCACCAGTGATGAAAGATTGGCATGAGCTGCAGCGTTCAGATTCAGAGCTGGCTCGGAATGCCCCTGAAGACACTTCCTTTCCTCTCCTCTCCTCCCTGCCTGCCTAAGCACATGCATATTTCCATGCCCAAACTCCTGGCTCTGATGGGCCAGGTCACATTCCGAGTGGTTCCCACCCCCAGGAAGCCTTTCTGAAATCATGTTTTTCTTGCTTTGAGATCAAGAGATTAGGAAGCAAAGAAAGAGCCAATTCCATTAAAATCTAATAATTCTCCACATCCTTCTTGTTTCTTCATTGCAGCCGCCAGGCTCACACAATTTCACTCAGACTGAGAAACGCTGCTGCTCCCGCAGAGAGAGGAGAGTGGGAGCAACCAAGCTGCAGTACGTGGGCTGGTTATTTCTTTTTCCTTTCCTGGTTCATCTAGATCTCCAGGCAGTGCACTGCATGCACCTACTGTATCTAGCGTCTGGCTTTAGAGGGCTGGATAGGAATCCTTTCAGAACATGTCAACACTGCTCCCTAGCCAGCCAGAGAAAGTAGCAAAAGGCTTTTCCACAGTCCCCCATGCTGTCATAGGCCGGTGGAGTGAAAGATCAGAACTGGGTACCTGACCCAAGTGTCCTGCACTCTCGCTACACCCCTGCATCACATGTCATCTACACACATAGCCCTATTGATCGTTTTTGGGAAGTAATGATCCTGCCAAGCACCTAAGAACGTCATGATATCATATATGTACCCTGCCCCTACACAGCTACCCCAGAGAACAGATCGACCTTCAGCATAGCAAATTGGAAGATACTCCAGGTTAAAAGTGGAAGAGGGAATCTGCGAGAGAGCAGAGTAAGGCATCCAAACTAGGAATGGCCTAGCTGCACTAGAAAATGGGTTTCTATATGCAAGCCCACCACTGATCATCCACTCTAGTAGCCTGCCTCCAGAAGTACCCTATATGTGATGTTTCAGAGGAAGGCAACAAACCCTCCCAATACAACTGCCTAGCTGTACAATGCTATCCATGCATGGATAATGAAATTCCTCCCCCACCATGGTAATGATTAGCCCATGCCCCTCGACTATGAGGATTCAGAGTCCCTGTAATTATTGTTACTAACTAGTGTCACTGTAGATTATATCCATAGTCCGACACATATCTAATCCCTTTTCTGAAGTTTTTTTTCAATATTAACCTGCAGCAGTGAGTTCCCCAGGTTGATTATAAATGGGAAGAAAACCTATTTCCTTTCCTGTTGCCTTTTAATTGTATTGTATTCCCCCCCCCCCTCATTCCCATGATGGAGGATGTGCCTTCATTGGACCGTTAGTTATTTTAGAGATCTGTGTTCTAGCTCTGCCTGTTGTTTCTCTCCTTCTGTGGAAGCTCTTGCTCATAGGAGCCTGGTGGAGGCGGTTGTGGGCCATCCTTTCTTCTCCTGTTCATTTGCTTGGTTGGTTTTTGAACAATAACTTCAAATGAGCCAAGCCAGGGCATCACACTGCTGCAGTTTAGAAAGTTTGGCTACTGCTTGTCTGCTCTCGGCTGTTGGCAAAGCAGAGTTTTCTGCATTTCTCTCTCTCTACTTCCGCCTCAGTCTCTACTGTCTTTGTCTGTGCCTCAGTTAGTCTCTCTAGCTCTCTCTCTGTGTCGCTGCCTGTGTATTTCTCTCTCTGCCTCGGTCTCTCTCACTAAGCTGGATTTTTGCTAGACGCGAGAGGCCTTGTCAAAATACTCTCATAAAATACGATAGCTGCTTGACAAAGTGTCTGAACATGAACGAGTCAAAAGCCATAAACGTGTCCCCAGCCGACATGGCTCTGCTCTGAGAGAGGTTTCCGTGGATAGATGGGATGTGAGGGAGTGGATGGAGGGGCACTGTACCAAATTTCTTTACACAGCCCCCAACTTCAAGGGAAATTGTAAAACAAGCAGCTCAGAGGAGACTCCTAGATAGGTAGCACCTGTCTGCAGTAGCCAGGAAACCACCCCAGGTAGGCTGTCCCAGCTCAGGTCCCTTCCATTGCTTCCTTTCTAGTCTGGGCTGTGCACCTACGCCAGATGATTTCACTGCTGTCATGTCAACCATGCCCTGTTCCAGTATTGTTTTATGGGACCGGAGACGAATAGGTTCTTAAAAGTTCCCACCAGTCTTCATGGATTTCTCTGCATGTGTATCTCATTTTGATCCCAAATTAGTTTTCTTTTATTTAAAAAAATTGGCGTTTATTATTATTTATTTGTCTTTTATCTCTTTGTTGCTGTGGTCAGTCAATTGTTTCATTGGAATAGCAGGCATCCCAAAGAGAATGCTCTGGTGAATGTTAAAACCGCTCTAGTCCTGTGAGAAACGTAGGGAGAGGCAGCTGGGACACAGACAATGTTGAGAAATAGCTCAGGGATTCTGTCTCCTCATCTGGAAATGAAACAGAGAATGGCTTTAAAATCACAGAAATATTAGCACATCCCTAATTCCCAAACCCAGTCATTCTCCCACCAAAGACCCAGCAGTCTCGGCTCACATCTCAGCAAACGTTTAATAGCAGAGACAGCACTGGAATGAAGGCTAATATTACCAAGACTTCATTAGTTTGACAAATATGCACTCACCACTATTCACTGGAGTACGATCATCATGAAAACTAACAATGGGGCCAGAGAGAAACATCAGATCCAACTCTACATAGATTTAGGGAGAGTTCAAATCTGGATCCTGTGGGCTATGAGAAGCAGAGCTGGGACATCAACTTTGGGAACACTTGAGTTCAGATTTGAAGCCAGGTCCTACCCAACTGACTCTGGCACATCCCTAATTATAGAATCGTTGGGCTAGAAGGGACCGCAAGGTTCATCTAGTCTAACCCCCTGCCACGATGCAGGATTTGTTGTGTCTAAACCATCCAAGACAGATGCTATCCAGCCTCCTCTGGAAAACCTCTAGTGAAAGAGCGTCCACTACTTCACTAAGCCGTCTGTTCCATTACACCTAAAGTATACTTGTCTACATAAGTGCAACTCATGCCTTTGGTGATGTAGGATCTATTGATTTGTTCACTTACCCGCTAATTTCCCAAGTTCTTTATTCCACAACGGGGCTCCCAGTCACTGATATGGTTTGACGGTAATTTCTCCCTTCATGATCTAGGATCTTCAGGCGAAGTCCTCCCAATATGTAACCATGGTGATCCGTGGAAAGGTTCGTTCTGAATTTTATGCCGATCAAATGGGCCAGATGGGACTGGAGACAAAAGTCCTCTCTTTATACCTACAACCAAAACCGAAAGGTATTCTTTTCCTTCACACACACACCCCCACCCCCCATCATCCTCCAATGTTGCTCAGTCTTTTTCTGGAAGGACCACGTCTGTGGGTGAGAGGGAAGTTGACTTTCCATGATTCATTTAGTCCTTGTCTGCTCTACTCAGCTGGCCAGTTAGTGCCAATTGTGGAGGCAGGGGTGGTTGTGGTATAGACCTCGGGGGCAGTAGAAAGTGAACTCAGCCCACCGCCTAATTTCACAAAGACCTGCTCATTCCTGCTTTCAGATACTACTAGACATGGGCTTGACTCAAACCATTGACCTAAAGGTGAAAGTCTGCATTTTCTGTTCTTGGTCCCCTGATATCTATTACCCATGACATTTTCCCATGGAGCACAAGACACACAACTGAAGAGTCAGTCCCCAAGGACTAGGGGATGTGCAGGGACTTGGCATTTATTTCCAGGATTTGTGCACCTCTCCACCAACCAAACATATACTAAGACTGACAGCTCCAGTTGTGGATCATTTCTGAGGTGAAAGCTCTGGAAAACAATTGGGACATCTCTACGCACCAAAAATATCAAAGTCACCAAAATTGCTGAAGTCAGGCCAAATAATCCACACAAGATGTTTGCAGCTGGTGTTCATTCTTCAAGGAACCAAGAAAATACCCATGTTGCAAGCACCGGGAGATGTAACAAAAGGACATTTATAAGGTTATTGCAAAAACAACAAGGAATCTGGTGGCACCTTAAAGACTAACAGATTTATTTGGGCATAAGCTTTCGTGGGTAAAAACCCCACTTCTTCGGATTCTTATTAAAAGGTTATTACTGGAACTTTGACCCAGCAAAGTTGGCATTAACTGCCTGTGCTATACCAGTCCTGGAGAACGTAGGTCTCTGGGGCCTGCCGTCCTCTACTTTTCACCCACACAAAATTCACTTTAACAGAAATTGGCGCCAACAAAAATGCTCATCATTCATAGAATAATAGAAATGTAAGGCTGGAAGGGACCTTAAGAAGTCATCAAGTCCAGTCCCCTACACCAAGGCAGGACCAAGTAAACTTCGACCATCCCTGACAGGTGTTTGTCCAATCTGTTCTTAAAAACCTCCAATGACTGGGGATTCCACATCCTCCCTTGAAATCTATTCCAGACCTTCACTACCCTTATAGTTAGAAAGTATTTCCCAATATCTAACCTACATTTCCTCTGCTGCAGATTAAGCCCATTGCTTCTTGTCCTACCTTCAGTGGACATGGAGAACAACTGATCACAGTCCTCTTTATAACAGCCTGTAGCAGGGTGCGTACCCTGCTCCTGCCTGAGGGGTTTAAAACAGCCCTGGCAGAGGGCTGGGGCAAAGGAAAAAACCCTGGCTGATTGGGGAAGTGGCTGCAGCTGGGGCCACGCCCCAATCATGCCCCAGCTGGCCCTATATAAGAGGCTGGGAGCCAGGCAGCTCAAGAGTCTCTCTCTGCCTTCAGAGAGAGAAGGGCCTGGCTGCAGGGAGCTAGACAGGGTACCTATAGTGGAGCAGGGCTGGGGAAAGGCTGGGGAGCTCCAGCCTGGATAGCCCCAGGCTGCGGCCTGATAATAGGCCAAGGGGTACTGGGGGTTGCAGAGGGCAGCCCAGGGCTAGGCCAAGGCAGCAGGCCCAAACCCAACCTTGCCAATGATGAGTGGCCTATACTTCAGTCTGCCCCAGAGAGTGGGGCTAGATGGGGACTGGCAGTGGCCTTATCCTGAGGTGAGGTGGGGTTAGTGGGTGGGGGTTCCCCTGGGAGGGGAGACCTAGTGTGTGTGTGGCACCGGGGGCAGCACCCCGAGCAAGGGGCACCGGGGTCCTGGGAGGGACACGGGGGGCCAGTGCAGAGGACAAGGCGGCTCACCGGCCTGCAGAGGGTGCTCCAGAGGCTGGTGTGCTAATTCCCTGGACGACCAGCAGGAGGCGCCGCAGGGGTGAGTCTGGACGCCTGCTTACACAGCCCTTAACATGGTTGAAGATTGTTATCCGGTCTCTCTCGGTGTTTATTTCTCAAGACTAAATGCACCAGGGTTTTTTAACCTTTCCTCATTGGTCAGTTTTACTACCCCATTTATCATGTTTGCTGCTCTCCTCTTGACTGTCTCCAAGTTGTCCACATCTTTTCCTAAAGTGTGGTGCTCAGAATTGGTCACTGTGCTACAGCTGAGGCCTCAGCAGGGCCAACTAGAATGAGACCATGACCTCGCCTGTCTTGCATACAACACCCCTGTTAATACACCCCAAAATGATATTAGCCTTTTTTGCAACTGCATCACATTGGTGACTCATATTCAATGTGTGATCCCCTATAACCTCTAGATCTTTTTCAACGGTACTAACACCTAGCCAGCTAGTCCCCTTTTTGTAGTTGTGCATTTCATTTTTTTTACTAAGAGAAGTACTTTGCACTTCTTTTTATTGAATTTGAGCTTGTTGATTTCAGACCAATTCTCCAATTTTGTCAAAATCATTTTGAGTTCTAGTCCGGTCCTCCAAAGTGCTTACAACCCACCCACCCACCCCCAGCTTGGTGTCATCCATAAATTTTATAAGCATACTCTGCACTCCATTATTCAAGTCATAAAAGAAATTATTGAATAGTACCAGACCTGCAGGACCCTACTAAATACACCCTCCCAGTTTGTCAGCAAACTATTGATAACTACTCTGAGGGTACGTCTTCACTACAGGGGGGGGGTCGATTTAAGATACGCAAATTCAGCTACGCGAATAGTGTAGCTGAATTCGACGTATCGCAGCTGACTTACCCTGCTGTAGGGAGGGCGGCAAAATCGACCTCTGCGGCTTCCCGTCGACGGCGCTTACTCCCACCTTCGCTGGTGGAGTAAGAGCGTCGATTCGGGGATCGATTGTCACGTCCCAACGGGACGCGATAAATCGATCCCCGAGAGGTCGATTTCTACCCGCCGATTCAGGCGGGTAGTGTAGACCTAGCCTCAGTACAGTCTTTCAACCAGTTGTGCACCCACCTTGCAATAATTTCATCTAGACCACATTTCCCTGATTTGCTTATGAGAATATCATGTGAGGTTGTGTCAAAAGTCTTACTAAAATGAAGATAGATCACATTTACTGCCTTGCCCCAATCCACTAGGCCAGTAACCTTTTCAAAGAAGGAAATTAGGTTGGTTTGGCATGATTTGTTCTTGATCAATCTATGCTGGCTGCTCATTACCACTATTATTCTCCAAGTGCTTACAAACTAATGGCTTAATCATTTGTTCCAGTATCTTTCCAGATATCAAAGTTCGGTTGACTGGTCTATAATTCCCTGAGTCCTCTTTGTTCCCCTTTTTTAAAAATAGGAACTATATTTGTACTTCTCCAGTCCTCTGGACCTCACCAGTCCTCTAGGAGTTCTCAAAGATAATTGCTAATGGTTCCAAGATTGCTTCAGCTAGTTTTTTCAAGTCATTAAAGAGCTCCTGATGGAGCCATATTGGCCTCTTACTATTCTCCCTGTCTTTCCTTCACATTGGTGTAGTTTTCAGTTATGCATTTAATATTGGCAGCACCACAAACTATTATTGCGTGGTGATGCTGCATCTCGGCATGGTTATAGCTTGCGTCCCCATGCTTGGCAAGAGCCTCCCCACTACAACCCTCCCACTTGACGGCCCTGTTTGTCTCCTTCCCATCGCTGCCAATCATTTGACATATGTAAGAAACATCTGCTTTAGAACAACAAGTAAATAAAGGACAGAAAAGCAAATTGGGAGGTCTGCATGGTATGGAAAGGGGGAGGGTTATGATAAGACTGGCCCCACATACCAAAGGTGACCTCACATCTCCGGAAGGGACTCTGAAACTTTGGAAACCCACCAACTCTGGAAAATGTGCAAGCAAGACATGGCCCCAGACTTTATCCCTCCGCCTCCCCGCACCCTGAAAACGCAAGCACCTTTCCCACCCCCCACCCTCCAGAAGTTACAGTTGTGGGGAGAGCGTTTAGCTTTATTTTGTGTCACCCTTGTATGTGAGGCGTTCAACAGCAGGCTAACAGTGGTGCACTGTAGCATTTCAGAAAGGTCAGGAAAGACAGACAGGTGGAAACCCTCAGAGATGGAGGCAAAGCTGATTTACTCGCAGCTGAAATGAAGCTTCAGGCTCCCCCCCCCCCCCCCCCGCCAAGTCATATTGATGTAGTGGCAACACAAATAGAGACGGGCAGAACGGCTTGTGCAAATATAAACACTGGCACACGTGACCGGGTTCACTAAGTTCATGCAAACACCAAAAAAACCACGGGAGGCAAATGCAAAGCCCATGTCAGGCTTAGGAGTCCAGTTAAATAAAGCAATTTTAAAAAAGCCCCCTCGATAGTTCTGCCTGATGCCATACTTAGATCACTTTAATTCCGGGCAGTTTTAATAGGCCACATGCTCCTGTCAGTGTGTTCAGAAGACAGTCTTAATGCTTAGATACATAACTCTTATCATTAGTAATCTATAGTTCCTGTCTGGGCTGTAGGTTAGGAGACTGGTAGTTCATGGAATCATAGATGTTGGATATGGGAAAGGCATATAATATTCTCCATCCCTTTCCCTGCTGGTGCAGGATTGTTCCCTAGAGTACACGGGTACACGGGTGGAAAGCTGGCTCAGTGGATTGGCATGTCTCCTCCAGTTCCCCAGGCCCAGGTCAGCAGGGAATGAAAGTGGTTACCCTGTTAAAATGGTCTGACCTGACATGAAGCAGTGGGTCTCCGGGAGGACAAGAATTGGAGGGCAAAAACCAACAGCACAATTGCTGCTGACTGGCATCTTGGCAGAGAGAGGCCATGGAAACTAACCTCTGCTCTCAGCCCTCGTGGTGGTTGGTTCCTCCAGGTCCCACCTGAGTCCTGCTAGCAGAAGGAAGAGGAGGGAAGCTGGCCCCGCTGCTGCCTGTGCAGTATCCATTCCAGGGATGCCAAAACAGCGTCTTTCATCAGCACCAAATTGCTGAAATCATGGGCTTCTGGGTCAATTTGTTTTCCAATATGTAATATTTTCATTTCTTGCAAGAGCAACCTCAGTCTTCCCCCTTCGCAGCCCTACTCTTTCCAGCCCTTCCTGTCCACCTGTCCTCTGTGGCGCTGCTGTCACCTTTGGACAGGTCCGAGCCACCTCTCCGGGCCAGAGATTGGGAAGGGATCTGTTAGGTGACTGCTGCCATCTGCAAAACCTTCCCAGGCCAAAGCGAAAGCTAAGTACTAAACCAGCAATGCTGTGCTGTCACCTGTGGGGACTCCACAATCGCCTGCAGGCAGAGCTACTAGTGGTTAGAGCACAGGTCTGGAAGCCAGGATGATCCCGCCCAAGCCCAGCTACTGACTCAATGTCCAGAACTACCTACCCATCTTCTTGGCATGTCTTTTATGCTCTCCCTCACAGATTTTATGCTATAAGCCCTACTTTGTTCCTGGTGTTGTACTCTTAGGGAGCAGCAGAAACCCAGATCTCTGTTGCCTCCTGTGTTCCCCTAAGCAATGTGTCCAGGGTACGTGGGGTTAGACACACACGGCTGACTTGTGTGTCCTATGCCAACCACGTCCGTCTAGGCTGGGATCTGTCATGGGACAATCTGTCGTTTGTAATCATGAACCCCACTCAAGCAGTAGTGCCTTTGTAGAACCCCAGGATTGCAGTCTATTACTGACTTTGCAAGGTTGCCATCTCAGGGCCTCTGTCCTTTCCCTTGAGTGTCTCAGGGTGTGTCTACAGGGCAAGTTACTACGCAGCAAGGTAGGGTGTGAAACTACATCACACCATCTTGTTGTTCAGTAATGTCCTGTGTGGGCATTGCTACAGCACACTGAAAGTCCTGGAGTGCTGTCTGGCATACTATGCTTTCACATAACTGGCATTCTTGTGGGCAATCACATCTGGGATGAACCAGATGAGCCTGCAAATATATTTAGAAAGCAGCGAAGTCTTTATGGATTTCAACTGGAGACTAGCCTTCATCGCCCACTTCAAACAAGAACCTTCACACTTTCTCCCATCCTGCCCCTCATGCTTGGAAGGAGCTACCCATAAACATCTGCAAAGCTACCTCATTATCCTCTTTAAAACTCCTTTGTCGTGATGCCTACAAAAAACTCCCATTGTTGTTTGCAGTGTGGTTGTAGCTGTGTGGTTCCCAGGATATTAGAAAGACACAATGGGGGAGGTGATATCTTTGATTGGACCAACTTCTGTTGGTGAGAAAGACAAGCTTCCGAGCTTACACAGAGCTCTTCTTCTTCGGATACTCGGAGTGTCACAGCTAACTAAAAGGCAGAACAGATTGATTAGCATAAGCAGTTAACACATCTTGTAGTTAATGCCTCTGCAGTCGTAGGACAAAAAAAGGAGGGGTTAGTGGGTTATGGAGTGTTGCAGAAGCCATAAATCCAGTGTCTTTCCTAATTCCATGATTTTTAGCAAAGTTATGAATTTAAGCTCCCGGACTCGTCCTTTGAAGGTGTTGTGCAGGTTTCCTTTGAGGGTGAGGACTGAGGGGGTCAGACGTTGAGCGATCACTTTGTGAAAAGTGTTCACCCATTGGTGTTTTAATGTTTTATCATTTTCCTGTGTGAATTCAGTCGAGAGCGCGGTGATTGTCTGGTTTCACCCACATCGCTGCTATCGGGGCATTCAGTACACTGGATGAGGTACACCACATGTTGTGATAGGCATGTGTAGGACCCAGGTGTGTTGGGGGGCGGGGGTTGATCATCATAGTAGGTGGAGATACATCTGCAGGTTTTGCATCTGTTGTTCTGGCAGGGTCTGGTGCCATTTGAGTTGGTGTGTCCTGGTCTGTGGGGAGCTTGCTTCTGACGATGATCACCTCCTCTTCCGGCCTTCAAACAACTCCTCAACCTCGCCAAGCTCTCCATCTGTTGTCTTGTGTCTTATACTACTCAGACTGTGAACTCTTTGGGGAAAGGGACTGTCTTTTTGTTCTGTGTTTGCCCAGGACACAGCACAGTGGGGTCCTGGTCCATAACTGGGACACCTAGGCATTACGGTAATACAAATAATAGATAACAATAATAAACATTAGGCTGAAGCATTCCCTAAGCAACACGATGAGTTTCCACGAGCCAAGGACAGAACGGACATGGCTTCTGAGCAACACTTTCACTCCTAAAAACCATGCTTGCAGAGCAGGGTCCGAGAGGAGACGTGCAAACTGCCTGCTACTGCCTGTGCTGGTTTGCAGATAAAGAGAGAAGGTCTGCCTTCAAGTGCCAGTGTGCCACTGGTACTAAAATCACACCAGTAAAGCATGTAGGGGTGAAATCTGAGAGGGGAACATTGATAATATTTCACAGGCATCCTCATGTTGTATCAGTTCAGGCCAGTTTTGCCTAGGTTTAAAACGTCTAAACATCACTATCGATAACAAAAAAACCCTGAGAAGTACGTAATCTAACTGAGCAGAGCAGAGGGAGGACTACAGCAGGGTGTTTACAGCTACTTGCAATTTCATGAGCTGTTGTAAACACTCCTGCCACTTAAAGATCATTAAACATATTCAGCCAATTGACCCTATACTGACAGGGTCAGTGTTTTTTGATGGAAAATGAAAATGTCTCTAAAAGCCCATGGCTGGGAGTCATGGATCAGTTTCCATCATAAAAACCGATAGAGTTTAATGAGCACTTGCTTTATGAGCATAGTTGTTGGCAAAAGGACATGTCATCACGCTGTAACCTTCCAACTCTTTCCCTCTGGGGTGCATCAAAGGCGGCTGGATGCTTTATTTATTACAAAGACAGGTGCCGCAGACAGCAACGAAGAGAAATAAAAAAAAAATAATAAGAAAAAAGAACCTTCCAGCCAAGAACGGAAAGAAGAGAGAAAAAAAGACTAAAAATGAAAGATGCAATTTGGCTGAGTTGTGCGTCCATTACACACCAGATTGTCCGGATGGTGCAGAGTAAGTGCTGACGATATTCCAGTTTGGGGAGAGGGGCTTCAACACTAGCCCGAACCAGTGTTGAAACCCACTGTGAAAAGAACAACATTCACTTTGTTTTTCTTTCTCCCCCTTTGCCAGTAAAAATCTGCTCGTCCGATGACAAAGCTGACCGCACCGTGCATTAAGAGTTTCCCTTGCGTACAAACTTTTGGAGAAGTTCTCGGTGTTTGGCCGGGCCAGCTGAAAACTGCTTTTAATTAAATTATAAGACTGAGGGAGTAATAAAAATGTGTCTTTTTAATTAGTTATCAGTTTGGGAGCAAAAGACTCGGGTGAAGGAATTTAATGATGTCACATCTGTGAGGTTCGGACAGGTTTATTTACATTCCCCACTTTTGCAGTGTTTTCCCTTCCACCCTTGTCGCTTTTTTTCCCCTGCCCATCCCTGTTTCTTCTTGCTTCCAGCCAAGTCAGTTGCGTACCTGGGATCAACCTTCTCCTAAGTTCGGGAAGCAGAAGTATGAGTCATTGTGAGATGTTCCTTCAGAGGCTGTGGAGGGATCTCTTCTGGGACTACATATGGGGGATTCATAAACACAGATATACCCAGCCCCATTGCTGGCGTGGCTGTTTCTCTGCTGGAAAGCTGAAATCTTCCCTAGGCAACATGATGAGTTTCCATATACTAAGGGACGCTTATGGTCCTTATAAAAATGCATATGTTTGCAGACACAATAAAAAATAAAAAGGCCATTTCTTTTCTTTCTCTCTCGCTCATGTTTTGGATGGTTGAAAAAACGTTCAGGCCGCATTGGGATGCTCTTTGGGTATTAACAGGCCTTGCCAGTTGGACGTGCATGAGTTCTGAATAATGCTTGTTGTCTTAAGTCATATAGTTTGATTGTATTTAAAACGTCCTGTGTCAATATCGTCTGTCACGGACAATACCTCATCCCAGCTCCTCGGAGACACCATAACTTAATCTGCCTGAGTCAGAGCGCAGGGTTCCTGAAAGACTTGTATATATCCCTATAAAATCTGAGCAATGAAAAAAGCTGCCCCTCCCCACCAGGCTCACTCCTACCCCAGGCAGGACTGCAAAAGATCTGGGGAGGGAAAAACACCAAGTGATGGACATCTTCTGCCTCTCTGTTCTGGGGGTAGAAGCAAATTTGCAGCAAGATTCCTCTTCGCACTGGGATCCCAACTGTGAGCCCAAGACATCCTTTTCTGACAGAGGCGAAAACCCCAAAGAGATTCCTTCATCAGACTTCACCTCTGTAGGGTCTGATCTCACAAACCAACCAGGATTAGACAGGCAACCACTAAAGGAAGACCAAGAAATGATGCAGTTGATAGAATAGACTTTTCTCTCTTCTATACTGTTCCATCAATGCCCTGGTGTAGTGATAGGGAGTGCTATGCTACTGCAGGTGCCATTTTTAAGGTGAGATATTAAACTGAAGTCATGTCCACTTGAGATCATGAAAGAGCCCATGCTACATTTGCAGATACGGTATTCTTCTTTGCCCGCCCTAAACGGTTGTGTAGCGTTGCTCTGGTCCACATTCTGCTGCCAAGGTGGCGACAATTGTTGTTCAATATGTATGTAAAGCAGTAAAGGAAATTGCGAAAAGTCTTGAACTAAGTGAAAGCTGACCTGATTAAGACAGATGTGAGGCTTGCTGGGAATGGGAAACCATTACAGGGAAAGTCAGAGGTGCTGTCTTGCACCATTTCTTAAGTCTTATACCAAACTAGTTTGTAGCCTCAAGGTCTTTGTGGCCAACAATGGCTTCATAACTGTATTAAAAAAACAGTAGAGAACTGGACGGAAAACAGTATAAAGCCTTTGTGTAAACTGGTGTTACTCCCTTTCCTGGAATACTGTGCACCGTTTTGGTCACCAGTTCTCAAAGAACAGTGCAGAAATAGAAAAGATCCAGAGAGGAGACATGGAAAGATTTCCATATAGGAGAGATTGAAAAGATGAGGACTATAATTTAGACAGTTGACAAATAAGATACCAACAGAAGAATATAGAACAATGAACAGTTTAGGAAAGGTGATTTGGGAGCTTCCTGTACGCTTTCACATAATCTAAGGAATCTTGGGGATTGTTGTCTGCCCCCTTTTCAGCCAGATGTTTAAGCACATGCCTAACTTTAACCATATGCTTAGTTCCATCAGCGTCTCATGGGACTATCCAGGTGCTTTTAAATTAGGCACTTGCTTCAGAACCTTACTGAATCAGACTCAAACGGGCTGATAGTCTATACACTGGGATGCCCCATTCAATATGGTTCAGTGGGAAGGGCCTGAGACATAGGCTAGGTCTACACTACCCGCCTGAATCGGCGGGTAGAAATCGACCTCTCGGGGATCAAATTAACGCATCTCGTTGGGACGCGACAATCGATCCCCAAATCGACGCTCTTACTCCACCAACGGAGGTGGGAGTAAGCGCCGTCGATGGGAAGCCGCGGAGGTCGATTTTGCCGCCGTCCTTACAGCGGGGTAAGTCGGCTGCGATACGTCAAATTCAGCTACGCTATTCGCGTAGCTGAATTTGCGTATCTTAAATCGACCCCCCCCCCGGTAGTGAAGACCTGCCCATAGAGTGGATTCTGTTTCCAGATTGGTTGATAACTCATATGCTACCTTAATTCATTGAGTTTTCGTTTCCTTATGCCAGATTCTAATCTTACTTCACTGGAGTTTGATCAGCGTAAGTGAGATCAAGATTAGCCCCCGGATGTATAAGATGGAGACAATCGTATCCACCCTTCACTGAAAAGCTCTTGGAGGATGATGGATGGAAAGTGCTGTATGTAAGGCCTGGTCTACACTACGACTTTAATTCGGATTTAGCTGCGTTAATCCGAATTAATCCTTAACCCGTCCACACAACGGAGCCAGTTACTTCGAATTAAAGGGCACTTAAAATCGATTTCTGTACTCCACCCCGACGAGCGGAGTAGCACCAAAATCGATTTTGTAAATTCGAATTAGGGGTAGTGTGGCCGCACACCACCGAATTAATGTGGTTAAAATTAATGGGGTAGTGTGGCCGGACACCACCGAATTAATGTGGTTAAAAACCGAATTAATGTGCTTAGTGTGGCCGCGCACAATCGAATTTATACATCTGTTTCCCAAATTCGAATTATCTAAATTCGAATTAATCTCGTAGTGTAGACGTACCCTAAGTGCTAAGTGTTATTATTAAGAATATGCTATTGTGCCAAACAATGGCACTCACTTGACACCTCCCATAAGCCAGCTCCAGACTCCACCATGCTCCCCATGGTGAATCTAGCACAAACTGGGATATTAGCTAATATTTTCCTTGGCTTGTCCCCTGAGTTCATTGGGGCAGCCCCATATGCAATGCTCCAGCTGTTAGTTGTGAGTATTTTACAGATGAAAGTCAACTGTAAGATCTCAAATCCATAAAAGAGTGTAGGTGTCAACTTAAAAACTGCTAACACCGAATTCCTGAAAATCAGTTTCTCCTTCTGATATTTGCCATGTACAATGCCTCCCCTCCTCCCCCCCCCCCCACTAAAAATAGTAGTGGGTGCGGGGGAATACTCTGCTTTAGGAGCTGGTAATTCTGTCACTTGAAATATGGCTGAGAGGCCTCGGGATCTTACACGGTTTTCCCAGCATCTTCGTTGAATTGATTTTCACACGTAGAGAATGACCATGATGTTTTCCCAAACCTGGATAAAGAGAAAAAGACTCGTAGCTCGTAAGGCCAGGAGAGACCGTTGTGATCATCTATCCCGGTGATACTCAAACTGAGGCTTGGGAGCGGCAAGTGGCTCTTTAATGTGTCTCCTGCGGCTCTTTGCAGCACACGATATTAAAACGCGGTGTGATTTAATTATTAACCGATCTAAATTATTAACCCATCAGGAGGCTTTTCTATGTTATTAACCAATTGTAGTTAATAAAATAATAATACTTGGTCAGTCATTTTGCTGTGAGAATAATATATATAAATATTTCCCCATTATACTGAATATATAGTACAATAGTAAATGAAACAATAAATTCACACTCCTGCGGCTCTTTTGGGTAATGTTGATTGCTAATTTTGCTTCTGAACCACTGAGGTCTCAGTGACACTGGTCTAGTCTGACCTCCTGCATAACACAGGCCATGGGACTTCCCTGAATTGATTAATTAAAAAAGACAGGTGCTTGATCCTACATCTTGCTGTGTTTGCGGAACATAGAGATGGGCAGGACCCCACTACATACATTCATTTATGGCATGTCCAGCCATTATTATTATTTACTTGTTTTATCGTAGTGTCGAGGAGCCCCAGTCCTGGACCAGGACCCCATTGTGCTAGGTACTATCCAAACACAGAAGTAAAAGACAGTTCCTGCTCCAAAGTCTTATCAGTGTGCTGCATCACTTCCCTTCAGAGATGATTCCACAGACGAAGAGCTCTCATTGTCAGAAAACTTTTCAGCCTAAATTTTCCCTTTCTTAAGCTGGTTCCACTCCTCTCCCCTATACCCACTTTTATTAGGCCAAATCATTTCTCAGTATTTACCCCTTTGAAATATTAGCAGATTTGTCATATTCCTCCGTAGTTGTCACATAGCCACACTATAGGCACTCAGATGTTACACTGATGGGCACCAATATCAGAATCTGGATAAACAGATACATAATTAGTTCTTTAAAACTTTCCTTGTAAATCAATCACTTCAACCCTCTGATCATTTTTAGTCCTCTTCCCTAAACTCCTTTGTCAATATCTCATGGGCAGGTAGATGCCTAGAAATGAACATGTTGAAACACAAACACCAAGATTTTCAAAGGCGGTAGACAGGTCTTGGAAGCTTTGATTTTTGAGCAGCCAGTGTGAGACATTCTAAAGGGGTCTGATTTGCAGAGGGCAGGTGCTGAAAGACCAGGGCTCTTTTAAAGTGCCTCCAGTTGGGCACCCCAAAATGGAAGTACCCACAACCGCAGGAAAATCTTAGCCATAAAGCTTTAGCAGGTAGCATATGTCAACCTGTGGAACTCCTTGCCTGAGGAGGTTGTGAAGGCTAGGACTTACTATAACAGGGTTTAAAAGAGAACTAGAGAAATTCCAGGAGGTTAAGTCCATTAATGGCTATTAGCCAGGATGGGTAAGGAATGGTGTCCCTAGCCTCTGTTTGTCAGAGGGTGGAGATGGATGGCAGGAGAGAGATCACTTGATCATTTTAGGGGCATTGCCAGCAGATCGAGGGACGTGATCATTCCCCTCTATTCGGCATTGGTGAGGCCTCATCTGGAGTACTGTGTCCAGTTTTGGGCCCCACACTACAAGAAGGATGTGGAAAAATTGGAAAGAGTCCAGCGGAGAGCAACAAAAATGATTAGGGGGCTGGAACACATGACTTATGAGGAGAGGCTGAGGAAACTGGGATTGTTTAGTCTGCAGAAGAGAAGAATGAGGGGGGATTTGATAGCTGCTTTCAACTACCTGAAAGGGGGTTCCAAAGAGGATGGATCTTGACTGTTCTCAGTGGTACCTGATGACAGAACAAGGAGTAATGGTCTCAAGTTGCAGTTGGGGAGGTTTAGGTTAGATATTAAGAAAAACTTTTTCACTAGGAGGGTGGTGAAGCACTGGAATGGGTTCCCTAGGGAGGTGGTGGAATCTCCTTCCTTAGAGGTTTTTAAGGTCAGGCTTGACAAAGCCCTGGCTGGGATGATTTAGTTGGGAATTGGTCCTGCTTTGAGCAGGGGGTTGGACTAGATGACCTCCTGAGGTCCCTTCCAACCCTGATATTCTATGATTCTATGATCATTACCTGTTAGGTTCACTCCCTCTGGGGCACCTGGCATTGGCCACTGTCGTCAGACAGGATACTGGGCTGGAGGGACCTTTGGTCTGACCCAGTATGGCCGTTCTTATGTTCTTAAGTCTTGACTCCCAGTTAGACCATGTTTTTCTATAATGCTATTTTTGTGATAATTAACTGGCTTTATGTTTATTTTCTGAACATTCAACATACAGCCGAGGTATAACGGGCTGCAGAATGTCCCAGGTGTGCCCGAGTATAATGCAACCACTGAGTCGCCAAACATTCCAGCTTTGTCTCAACGTTCTGATTTCAATACGGCATTAAGGAAGACCGGCAGCACAGCAGAGCAGTGAAAGAGTTAAAGCCTGGTGCCTCTACAATATCCCCCGGTAGTATCATCCCTCTTCACGGGATTAATACTCCACCCGCGATCTTTGCAAGACAGGTATGTGAGACATGATAGTGATCAACTGACGTTCTTCGCCAACGTTGCAAATGAACGGGGAGTGATTGTCCTTAATAATTCCCCACAAGCAGCCTTAGGAGGGAAGCTGCAGTATATCAAGGATGTAGACAGCTGAACGTGTAAGAACATGAGGCCTGGGTTGTGATTCTTCTCCTGTTGTGCATTAGCGGGTATGTTCTTTTGGCTTTTTAAAAAGAAAGGGTGTGAATAGCTTAGATACTTGAAAGGGGTCGTTTTTTGCAGTATCTCTCTGTGCAACAGACATGCTGACTCAGCCATCTGCTGAGTCACAGAGAAATGAATTAAAACCAGTAGGAAACAGTAGCGGGGTGGTTACCCCGCTCCTGCCTTGACGGGCTTCAAACGGCCCTGGGAGCTGAGCAGGGTACCTAGAGTGGAGCAGCGCTGGGGGAAGGCCAGAGGAGCAGGGGAGCTCCAGCCTGGAAAGCCCCAGGCTGCGGCCTTGCTGAAGGCCCAGAGCAGGTACTGGGGGTTGCAGAGGGCAGCCCAGGGTTAGGCAAAGGCAGGAGGTCCTAACCCCCTTGCGGATGACAAGTGGTTTACAGACTGCAGTCCGCCCCAGGGAGCGAGGGCTAGATGGTGACTGGCAGTAGCCACTGAGGTAGGGTTACCATATGTCTGGGTTTCCCCGAACATGTCCGGCTTTTCGCTCTTTAAATAGCCGTCCGGGGGGGATTTCTAAAAATCTAAAAATCTCTGGGATTTCCCCCCGGTCGGCTATTTAAAGAGCGAAAAATGGCTGACAGGGCGGCCGAGCGCCGCTCGCATTGGGGCCTCGGCAGCCAAAGCCCCTTCCCGGCTCCCCCCCGTCCCCTGCAGCCTTAGCATGCCGCCCAGCAGCGCTGGGGGGGCGGGGCTGTGCGCCTGTGAGGGAATGCAGCGGCGGGGCTGGCAGCGGCGGCCAGAGCCCCTCCCCTGGTTCCCCCCTCCTCCACAGCCTCAGCACGCCGCTCGGGCGGGGCAGGGCAGAGCCAGACGCCTGCTCTAAGCCGAGCAGCACGGTAAGGGGGCTGGGGAGTTGGAGAAGGGGGGCAGTCAGGGGACAGGGAGGGGGGGGGCATTGGATGGGTTGGGGGTTCTGGGGGGGCTGTCAGGGGACAGGGAGCAGGGGGGGCTGGATGGGTTGGGGGTTCTGGGGGTCTGTCAGGGGGGCAGGGGTGTGGAAAGGGGTCGAGGCAGGCAGGGAGCAGAGGGGGTTGGATGGGTCGGGAGTTCTGGGGGTCCTGTCAGGGGGCGGGGAGCAGTTGGATAGGGCATGGGAGTCCCAGGGGTCTGTCTGGGGGCGGGGGTGTGAATGTGGGGTGGGGGTGTGGATAAGGGTCGGGGCAGTCAGGGGACAGGTAGGGTCCTAGGGGGACAGTTAGGGTGGGGGGTTCTCAGGAGGGGGCAGTCAGGGGACAAGAAGCAGGGAGGCTTAGATAGGGGGTGGGGTCCTAGGGGGCAGTTAGTGGCAGGGGTCCCAGGAGGGGGCAGTCAGGGGACAAGGAGCGGGGGGGGTTGGGGGTTCTGAGGGGGGCAGTCAGGGGGTGGGAAGTGGGAGGGAGTGGCTGGAAGTGGGGCGGGGCTAGAGCGGGGCTCCCCCCCCCAGTGTCCTCTTTTTTGATTGTGGAAATATAGTAACCCTACACTCAGGCAAGGTGGGGATAGGGCGTTGGGGGTTCCCCTGGGCAGGGAGACCCAGAGTGTGGGGCACTGCCAGGGGGCAGAACCCTGATGTGAAGGGGCACCAGGGTCCGGGAGGGACACGGGGGCCTGCAGCAGGCGAGACACCAGCCTGCAGAGGGCGCTCCAGGCTGGAAGAGCTAATTCCCAGGATGACCAGCAGGAGGCGCTACCCTGGTGAGTCTTCGCCCCGATACAGAAACCTAATGTCTTCCTCCTTGACTGGGATCCACAGAGTACAGACCGGCAGAGGGAGTGTGTCACATTGACAATGTTGACAAAGGTCTCCAGAAAGGAGCTCACGGACCTTTTTACATAACTGCTGCATCGTAAGCTCTAAACATTCCATTCATATCACACCAACAACAAACCCTTAAGGGTGTAGGGCTTGTTCCTCTGGGCTGCTCAGCGCCTTCAACTGCCATTTAAATCATCAGAGTAGAGGGAACTCAGCACCTTCCAGGTTCAGTCCCTTTGGCTGCTGGAAAGAATATTCCACTTTGCATCCTGAAACCAGAGACAACCACGGAAGCTCCCGTCCTTGAACTGCATTGGAACTGGTGCCAGGGCTCCTGTAAGATCTGCCTTGGCCATTTTTGATCATGGCGCCACTATCCATCAACTGGCTGGCAGGCATAGCCTTTTTGTTCCTCTGAGTTCAGCCTCGCGCTGGCAGATGTTAGCAAAGGGGTGGAGGGCGGGTGTGTGACATCTTGTCCATTTTTGCTTTTGCCAGCATTCCTTTGGGTTGCAAGTTTGACAGCTTGGCAGCGGAAGGAGATTTTTATCCAGTCAGGTGTTTTTAAAAAAACAAAACGAAAGTTTCCAAAGAGTCACTAAGAAAAAGTCTGTTGGAGCCATTCAGGGGTTTTAGCGTCTGGTTCCCTGTTATACAAAGCGTGATGCAAAAATTACACATTTCAAAATATCCTTCAGCAACTCTGGTATCCTTGTTTAGTTAAAAAAGTGGCCTCTGAGTTATTGGTAGCTTAATGAACATACGACAAGAAACGGATAAGAGGGAACTGAATGGGTCAGGTGATTCTCTAGGTTGCTAGTTAGGAATGAGTTGGACGAGTGTGCACATCCCAAAATATGCATCGCCAGTCTCAGCAGATTATTGTTATGGCACTACCCAAAGGCCCCAACTGGGCTCACGGCCCCATTGTGCTAGACAAACACAACAGAAAGAACTAGAACTAAGTAAGCAATGGAAACCAAAATTCCCCTTCTACCACTCCAGCACAGAGCTCAGGCATGCTAGCGGGGTGGTCTGAAGGACTTCTGACTTGCCGAAGTGTGCACTGCACCTCTTTGAGGGACAGAGGACTTCAGTCTCCAGGGCTTCTCAGTCCAGCACCTTTCATAAGCACTCAAAAAACAAACAAGCAAGCTGCAGAGCCACTCCCCTGCGCAGAGGACAATCTGGGTGCCCCAGTCTTTGCTGAACATTGGATTTAGCCAGTGGCTTCTGGCAAGTGGAAACACACCCAGAGGGCTGTCCCTGGACTGTACGTCTCCCTCTTTGAATTTAGCGTGATGCCTTTTGGTCTCTGCAATTCCCCCAGCTCCTTTCAAAGACAAATGGATTTGATTTTGGCAGATATTCCGTAGGCCACATGTTTGGTTTATCTGGATGATGTGATTGTTTGGGAGAGGACTTTCCAGGAACACTGAAATTGCCCGGAGGATGTGTTTAACTGGCTGCAGCAGGCTGGCTTGAACACTTAAAGCCACCCAACTGGGACTTGTTGAGGTCCCAGGTGCGGTACTTTGGCCACATCATTTCTTCAGAAGGGTGTGCCCACTGATCCAGCCAGAGCAGATACCATTAACACATGGCCCACCCCACAAATGGCAACAAGAGGGAGGAGTTTTGGGGCCCTATACCAGGAATCTGATTCCATTGCTGCATTTATTTACCATCTGGCAAAACAAAACAAAAGTATTGGGTGGGGGTTAAACATGACTAGAATGGACAATGGCTAGTCAGCAAAATGTTGCTGCTCCTAATAACCTGTCTCACAATTCCTAAGCCCTCCAAAGTGCTTAGGCATCTGGTAGTACTAATGAATATCTTCTCTTCAAATAGTGTCTTTCCGCCTGAAGCACTTTGCAAAGTGGCATACAAATTATACCTAGAGGTCAATTTAAATGCGGCCACCTCTGAGGTGACATCCATAGCTGGTAAACATCACACAACAGTACCTCACAGGAAGGGAAATGCAAAAAATACATCCAACATCCAATTGAATCTATGGAATACATTTATGGTAGGCAGGATGGTGATACCTTAATTGGAATCTGGCCAGAGGACTAAGATTCATACCCCTGCTCTGGCAAAATGACCATTAGCCCAAACCTCTAATCAAGGCATCTTGATGACCATGAGTGGTTAGGACCTCCATTTGGAATCTCTGAAATTCAGTATCTCCAGCTATCGTGTTGCTTGTTACAATGCTGGGTCTTTGGTACAATACTGACTCAGATTTCCCCATTTCACATGTAACAATGCCATTTACAATCTCCTAGTATTTCCAGAATTTGGGAGTGTTAGTAGTCTAGTTATTTGACTAGCGTCCCATAGAGCAAAATTCTCCTGTGTTGCATTGTTACAATGCCATTGATTAATGCCTGTAAACTGCACTGAGACCCTCAGATGGATGGAGATGTTATTATTAATTATGACATCGTATCAAAATGAGTGGATGAAGGGAAAGTAGTTGTAGCAGGTTCTGATTATAATAAAGCATATGATGCTGTGTCTCATATGAAAATTCATAGATTCCAAGGCCTGAAGGTAGCACTGTGATCATTTAGTTCAGGGGTCGGCAAGCTTTGGCACGCAGCCCATCAGGGTAATCCACTGGCGGGCCGCGAAACATTTTGTTTACGTTGACCATCTGCAGGCACGTCCCCCTGCCATTCCCATTGGCCGGGAATGGCAAACCGCAGCCACTGAGAGGGGCTGTGCCTGCGGACGATCAACATAAACAAAATGCCTCGCGGCCGCCAACGGATTACCCTGATGGGCCGCGTGCCGAAGGTTGCTGACCCCTGATTTAGTTCTATATAACACAGGCCAGCGAACTACCTTCAAATAATTCCTAGAGCTGATCTTTTAGAAAAACATCCAATCTTGATTTAAAAATTGTCAGTGATGGAGAATCCACCACCACCCTTGGTAAATTGTTCCAATTATTAATTACCCTACCTATTAAAAAGTATGCCTTATTCCCAGTCTGGATTTGTCTAGCTTCAATTTCCAGCCATTGGATCGTGTCATACCTTTCTCTGCCACATTGAAGAGACCATTATTGAATATTTTCCCCGTGTAGATACTTATAGATTATAATCAAGTTACCCCTTAACCTTCTCTTGGTTAAGCTAAATAGATTGAGCTCCTGGAGTCTCTTACTATGTGGCAGGTTTTCTAATCCTTTAATCGTTCTCCTGGCTTTTCTCTGAATCCTCTTCAGTTTATCAACATCCTGCTTGAATTGTAGGTACCAGAACTGGACATAGTATTCCAGAAGTGGTTACACCAGTACCAAATACAGAGGTAAAATAACCTCTCTGCTCCTACTCGAGATTCCCCTGGTTATGCATCCCAGCATCATATTCGCTTTTTTGGCTGCACAGTCACACTGGGAGCTCATGTTCAGCTGATTATCCACCACAACCCCCAAATCTTTTTCAGAGTCACTGCTTGCCAGGATAGAGTCCCCCACTGTGGAAGTATGGCCTGCATCCTTTGTTCTTAAATACATACATTTACATTTAGCTGTATTGTGATGCATGTTGTGTGCTTCCTCCCAGTTTACCAGATTGATTCAATTCAGTTTGGAGATGTAATGACGAGGACTGATAACTGACTGAATGATTGTAAACAAACTATAGTACAATTGGCACCTTAGGGCTGGTCCACACTTACCCCCCAAATCGAAGTAAGGTACGCAAATTCAGCTACGTGAATAACGTAGCTGAATTCGACATACCTTACTTCGACCTTACCGCGGTTCAGACGCGGTCCACATGCGGTAGGCAGGCTCCCCGTCGACTTCGCGGTACTCCTCTCGCTGAGTTGGAGTACCGCAGTCGACGGGGATCACTTCCTGGTTCGATTTATCGCGTCCAGACCAGACGCGATAAATCGAACTCGGAACTTCGATCCGCAGCCGTCGAACTACCGGGTAAGTGTAGACTAGCCCTTAGAGACTAACAAATTTATTTGAGCATAAGCTTTCGTGGGCTACAGCCTTTTCTTCGGATGCATAGAAGGGAACATATATTGAGGAGATATATATATACATACAGAGAGCATGAAAAGGTGGGAGTTGTCTTACCAACTCTGAGAGGCCAATTAAATAAGAGAAAGAATTCAACTTAGGCTTGAATAGAGACTGGGAATGGCTGAGCCATTACAAACATTGAATCTATCTCCCCATGTAAGTATTCTCACACTTCTTATCAAACTGTCTGTACTGGGCTATCTTGATTATCACTTCAAAAGTTTTTTCTCTTATGCTTATGCTCAAATAAATGTGTTAGTCTTTAAGGTGCCACAAGTACTCTTGTTCTTTTTGCGGATACAGACTAACACGGCTGCTACTCTGAAACCTATAGTACAATTGTTATGTATTCATCTGCTACTTCTTCCCATTGCCCGGCTTGAGAAAGGCACATCACACACTAAGGTAGGATCCCCTTCTGGCCCCTGACTGACAATCAATCATTCAGTACATGTCCTTGATAGCGAAACTAAATGACCCAAAACTCTGCCGACTCCATATGACTGGGGATACACACTCAGGACGCCATCAAAGAGAAATGGAAATGTAGCCATATTGCACTGCCCGGAGCCAACCACAGACTAACTCTGCAATGAAAGGCCACTGCCCTTGCCTTCAGCCCAAGCTGGCTTAGAGGCCTAGAAAATCCTGAGGCCCTTCAACCAACAGCTCCTTGGGACGAGCACATTCATTGAGTAAAGGGGAAAGGATCAGAGTTTGAATGGAAAATTTGTACTGGGTGTTATGGGTCTGATTCTTCATCGCTGCCTTGCACCTTCTGTAGTCATCTCTCCTGTGCCAAGTGGGTGTGAATCACTAGCGGATGCGACTGGGAGCATTTGACACTCACAGCTTTGCCAACTCTCATGATTTTTTCCCCACAAGTGACGCCATCTTGCCTGGGGCTGGAGCCAGTTGGGCCATGACCAAGAAGCCCCAGCCCTCTAGTACATTTGAGCCCTCTGATTGGCTGCCCAACCTTTTTGCCTCCTCCTGGGGCAGAATAACCAATCAGAACTGGCGCAGGTGCCGCTCTCTCCCCTCCCCATAGCAACCTGAAGGAGGGAGCAAAAATGCCCAGCAGCTCAGGCCGGCTCCTCTCCCTGCTTCCCCATCGCCTCCTATGAGCAATGGGGACAGGACAGTGCCTCTGCACTTCCCCACACCTGCCCGGGAAGGAGCAGAGAGGGGTGAGGAGCCCCTGGAGCTGCCCCCAACCCAGACTTGGGAGAAGGGGGTGAAGAAGCCCAGGAGGATGTTGGAGGCTGAACTGATGTGGGGAGGGAGCTGAGAGGGGGTTGAACTGATAGGGTGGGTAGGGATAGAATGAATTGCAGCCCGGGGGATGGACAGATGTGGGGGAAAGAGCTCCTGAAGCAGAGGCCACAAACCCCTTGCCCAGTAAATTTGGGAGAGCGGGCAACAGTAATTGTCACTAGTGCATGTGGTACAGCTGTGCCGCTGCAGCATTCAAGGGCAGACAGTCCCTGAGATTAATGCATGCAGCAACTGACAAGCACGTCATAGAGTCTAAACGCTAAACACATTCTGATTGTTCTAATATCTATTTTAACCATACTAACGCACAGGTTAGCCAGACGGGATCCAGCCATGTATACGTCAGCGTTCAGTTGAGACATAGGGGCCTTGGCATGAGTTGGCACCGGGTCTGCCAGCGTCACAATGGCATCTACAAGAAACCAGCCAATCAATGCTGGCTAGTTGTGGAGAGAGCTATTATTCATTTACTGATAGGTTACCAAAAACCATTATAAAAACTAGGGCTGGGCAGGAAACATTTTTTCCATCCTGCAAGAATTTTTGATATTTAAAAAAGAAAAAATCCCACCCCCAAACGGTTGGAAAAGTCAAAATCTCAAAAATGTTCATGAACCAACAAACCAAAAACCTTTTGGTATTGGTCAATAGAGATTTGTAGACTTTGGAGAAACTCATAGAAACCTTTCCATTTGATCATTTCAAAATGTTTCATTTCAGCATTGACTTTTTTCTTTTTTTATTAACCTATCTTAGTATAAAATAAGTTAGAGTTTGAAATGAATAGTTGGTTTGAACCAAACAAAGAGAAACTTTTCTTTTAGAAAATATCAGAATCAATCATTTTAAATATTTTGAACTTTTTTAAATTTTTGAGTTGGGAAATTTGTCAAAACCAACTCTTTCCCGCAAGTAGCTTTGGTTTTGACACATCCGCAATTTCTGGTGAAGAAAATGTTTCATTGAAAAATTTCTGACCAGGTCTAATAAAACCTCTTTTCAAATAATTCAAAGCTATCAAGCGACATAATAACCTATGATCTCATGACTGTTACTTTCCTTCTCCCTTCTCTATTCCTTCATGTTATTTCTGTGGCCTGGTCTACACTTAACATTTAGATTATCCTAAGAACATAAGAATGGCCATACTGGGTCAGAGCAAAGGTCTATGTCCTGTCTTCCAGCAGTGGCCAATGCCAGGTGCCCCAAACATGTCATAGTTATGTCTCCCGGGGATGTGAAAAATTCACACCCCTGAGTACTGTAGCTATTCCAACCTAACCCCTGGTATAGATGCGGCTAGACACAATAGAATAATGCTTCTGTTGACCTAGGTACTGCTGATCAGGGAGGTGGATCACCTACAAGGACAGAAAAACCCCTCTGTCGCTGTAGGAAGCGTTTACACTACAGTGCTACATTGGCATAGCTGCAGTGCTGAAGCTGGTCCGCTGTAGTGCCCGTGGTGTAGACATGGCCTCATACTCCCTTGTTGCATCTATTTCAAAATTAAACTGTTAGCTTGTTGGGGCAGGCACTATATCTTCCTATCTATTTGTACCGTACCTCGCACAATGGAGCACTGATTCTGTTTTGCAGATTTTGGCACTTGCCTACTAGAAATGAATAAATATAAGGATTTATAACCTACTAAGCAAGACTCTTCCCCAGGGCCGGCGCTTCCATTTAGGCTCTCTCTGAAAGCCCTAAACAAGTTAAGCTCAAGATGGAGATTTTTCAAGCCCGTTCTCTCAGGCATGTACAAATGTTTTCCGTCTTCCGTAGTTCTGAAGGACTTTCCCATTCCCACTTTTCCATTATACCAACCAACAGATGATTTCCCTGCTTCCTAAACAAGCCTGGCTGCTTTTTCAGCTCTGATCGCTACCATTTGAGTCTGGCAAGCATTCCCACAATCTCTTCCAGGATCGTGGTAGCATTCATACTCCCACTGTTTCTGCCCTGCCTGTTGCTGCCTGCCCGTTAAACCTGATTAATTCATCCTTCGTCCACTTGTAGCTATTGGTGTAGTAGGAAACCCAAGTTGTGTCTGTACAGAACTATCTGCATTGTGGTGTTGGGGCAGGCTGGCTCGGTCCTTCCTGTTGCACTGGGCACAGTAATTGCTCTATATTTCAAAAGAGATTCACATTAACAGACCCTCCTGTCCCTCACTTGCTCCATACCCAGCAGAGTTGTCACACGAACACAGGTGTCCTCGTTACTTGCATTAATTGGGGATTGCTCCCATGTGCTTGGTGAGGGCTCGGCTGCTTGATCTTTATTTTTTTATTTTGGTGTTTTGCATTGTTCTTGCGTGGCCCTTAGGTGTTGGGCAATCAATGCCTGTCACAGGGCAGCACTGGCCCTTTATGAAGGCAGAGGCCAGAGCTCCTGTGACTGGTCAGCTGACTTGCACTTGGGCTTAAAAGAGAGCCCTAGAGGGAGGAGCTTGGCAGGTGTTGTCTGAAACCAGGAGAGGCAGAGACCTGGAGAGTCAGACCCGGAGAGGACTCCGAGAGAGAGACAGAGAGGAAGCGGCAGGCGTTGCTTGGGCATGAGCTGAATTTGGAAGGAGAGCAGTAAATGTGAGTTGCCAGTGAGGACCTAGGAGGAAAGTTATGGGGGAAGTTCTCTGACCTGTGTTAAACAGCAGGTCAGACTAGATGATCGAAATGAGCCCTTCCGGCCTTGGAATCTATGAATCAACAGCGGTTGGGGAGACTGGTCAGATGAACGGAAGGCTTGGGCAGGGACCTCTAGGAAAAGTGGAAGATTCTGCTTGGTCAGGGGAAGCCAAGCCCGGAAGCAAGAGATTGGATCCTGGCCGGACCTGTCCTGAGCAGTGGTAGATTCACAGGCAGGGAGGCCGGGGAGTGGACCACTGTGGGGAGCTCTCTTGCGGGAGACCTGACTTGGGGGCTGAGGTAAGGGTCAGGAGGATCCTGGCCATTCTCAGGTGGAAGATGTGGAGAGTGAGGCCCGGGAGTAGGGGGAAATGGAACTGGAAAGCCAGTGCTACGGGGAGTCCTGAGGGTCTTGTCCCTAAAGTGGAGAATGGAAATGCTGTTGTGTCGTTACATTTATTGTGGAAACTGGAAAATGGTTTTATTACAAGGTTTTGAGGAAATTACTGCAGTGGTGGATGTGAATAAATTATGTTTAGAGATGGGACATTAAGAGACTATCTTCCTTTCATGGGCAGACAAAAGGGGAAACTGAGGCAGGTGTCCCTGTCATGCCGCATCCTGCCGCCGAGGGACACCCTGGACAAAGGCTGCTTTTTCACAATGCCTTATAAATGTATTGAATTACTAAGTAAGGTGTGATCTAGAACAAGTTCTGCAGTAGTGCAGGTACTAAAGAGCCTATGGTGTTCCACCAATGCACATTATATTATTCATTGTGTATTATTGGTTGAGCACCGATCATGTGCTTGGTGCACAGAATGTGCAGAACGAACGGTCCCTCTCCAAAGGTACCTCCCATCTCAACGGGCAGACAACAAGAATCAGAACTGGATGTGGAGAGACGATGGTCTCGGTCCTACTGCACACACACACCAGTGTAAATCGGGAGTCACTCCACTGAACTCATTGGAGTTACACCGAGAAGACCGGGATCCAATGCACACGTGGTGTTAGTGACAATCTGCATTGTTGGCGGGGGTTAAGGTCTGTGAGCTCTGCAGAAGAAGTAGGTTGATGGGAGGGATTTAAATGAGGAGAGGGTGAGGACACTGCGATTGGGAAATTAATCCAGGCCACAGAGGACAGCATGGAAGAAGGAACGGAGATGAGGGTGGGAAAAGAAAGATATGAAGGAAGCAGTGAAGCAAATCAGGTTGCTGGAGAGGTATGGGTTAGGAGGGATGATAGAGCAGAGATATAGGCAGGAATGGAGCTGTGTAGGGCCCTGGAGAAGTGAATGAGAAGTGGCGAGAAGAAACCAGTGGAGCTAGTCAAAATGGAGAGTGATATTGCCCAAGCAGCAGATGAGGAAGAGGATTTTAGCCACTTCAGTCAAGGTCAGTGCTTAATTTGTGCCAGGTCTCAGCCCTGACACCTCTAAGCTTGGCAGTTCATAGCCCCGGCACCTCTAGGCTTGGCAGTTCGTAGCCCCGGCACCTCTAGGCTTGGCAGTTCATAGCCCCAGCACCTTTGGGCTTGGCAGTTTGTAGCCCTGGCACCTCTGGGTTTGCTGCATCAGTTATGAAAGTAAAAAGATGGCTTGCACCCCGGCACCTCTTTCATTACAAATTAAGCAGTGGTCAGGATAGACTGGAGCAGAGCGAGATGGGAATGGAAGGTAGTTGTGGCAGTACCTAACGAAAGACAGGATGGATTCTTGAGTTGTTATGGAGGAAGAATTGGCAGAGTTTAGTGATGGGCCTGTATATTTAGGATGAAGAGAGAGAGAGAGAGAAGACTCCAAATTGCCACTGAGGCTACAAGCCTGGCTGAGTGGGATGAGTGGGCTACTGTCTAACACAATAGAGAAGGGAGAAAGGGAGGAGGACCTCCGAGGGAAAATGTCGAGCTCAGGTTTTGCCATGTTTTACCATGCACATAGAGCCTCCACTTAATCAAATAACTACATCTCAAAAACTCCTCAGCACGGCAGGAAAGAAGTTGCTGGGGATATCCTTTAACAGAGTACGGACCATCACACGGAAAGTAATCTCCATGGCTGGATTAAGAGTCTGGCTCCTGGGAAGTCTAAGATACAGCACTGTGGTGCTGCTTTCCTCATCCTCCCGGGCCACTCACAGAAAACCGCACCCCCGCCTGAGGCCGCCACCACCCCATAACCATGTAGAAGTCACTGCTTTACATCAGTTCTCGCTGGGACATCCCCTTACGGCTACGTGTCGGAACAAAGACCTCCGGTGCCGCGGACTCGGTGCATGTGGCCCAGTGGCGAGGGAAATGAATTGTCTAATTGCAATAGACTGCGCTAGCATTTCTGACCTCGGCAGTGAGAGAACTCATGCCAATCAGGAGCGAGGGCAGTTCATCTCTTCCGCTGATTCTGTAAATATCTCAGCTGGAGAGCATCCTGCACATTTTCTCCATAGATTTTTTTTTTTTGGTCATTATCAAGGAGCAACATAATGGGGGGAAAAAATGATGGTAACCCAGTGTAGATTGAGGTCTGATGAGTCCTCTTATTCAAACACAGAGCAACCCAGCTGATCAGACTCAAGCTTCTAAATTGCTTCTCCTGGCCTCTTGCCTCTTTCCCGCTATATGCGTTAACAGCTAGAGGTGTCTAATGTTGTCTCTAAGAGGTCTGCAAAGGTTTTCTTGGGGGGGAAAGTGAAAAAGGAGAATAGTAAATAACACTGAGGCCAAGACCCTTAGTTGATGTAAACTGAAGTAGCACTGTTGACTACAGTGGAGTTATGCCTGTTTGCCGCAGCTGGGAAGCTGGTCCTTAGCATTATATTTGTTAGCTCATTAATCCTCACAACCCCCCAGTGCAGTAGGGGGAGAGTTAATTATCCCCATTTTACGGATGGGCTCACCAAGGTCAAGAGGATCAAGTGACTTGCCCAAGAACAGAGACGAGATTAAAGAGGCTAGGACTTTTCAGCTTGGAAAAGAGGAGACTAAGGGGGGATAGGATAGAGGTATATAAAATCATGAGTGATGTGGAGAAAGTAGATAAGGAAAAGTTATTTACTTGTTCCCATAATATAAGAACTAGGGGCCACCAAATGAAATTAATGGGCAGCAGGTTTAAAACAAATAAAAGGAAGTTCTTCTTCACGCAACGCACAGTCAACTTGTGGAACTCCTTACCTGAGGAGGTTGTGAAGGCTAGGACTATAACAGCGTTTAAAAGAGAACTGGATAAATTCATGGAGGTTAAGTCCATTAATGGCTATTAGCCAGGACGGGTAAGGAATGGTGTCCCTAGCCTCTGTTTGTCAGAGGGTGGAGATGGATGGCAGGAGAAAGATCACTTGATCATTACCTGTTAGGTTCACTCCCTCTGGGGCACCTGGCATTGGCCACTGTCGGTAGACAGGATACTGGGCTAGATGGACCTTTGGTCTGACCCAGTACGGCCGTTCTTATGTAGATTAGAACTCCTGCATTTCCCAGGCCTGGGCCTAAACCACAGCTCTCTTTCTTACTTCTGTTCCAGGGGACAGGCAACTGTGCTGCAGGTAAGGAGTGTCCCTTATTTGGTGCCTAATGTTCCCTACTGATGGGATAAAGAGGCTGTGTTCAAGCAATAAACATGCAAATGACCAGACACTGATTTTATATCATGAAGAAAACACTGTGGGTTGGCGTCTCTTAAAAGCAAGCTTTGCCGTAGATTTTTTAGACAGTTGATATTTATTTCCTTGACAGGTGGTCACCCTAATCTAGAGTGAAGACTCCTAATGAGATTTCCAATGCCCTTTTCTGCAGGAAGACCCACCGAATATCCTCTCTGGCACTTTGGAGCAACCCTCACAGACCGATTCATCACAATTCCCCCACAAAACCCTCCTGCAATCGCACGCTTGGGAGGAGTCCGTTCACTGAGTTCAACGTGTTCAATCCAAGCTGCTGGTTCTTTACCTTAAAAATGAGTCCCAGTGCGCTAATACCAGACCCCTCCCCAAGCCTATACAACAGTGGGCTGCTGCCCTGGTGGGGCTTGTGACCCCGGGGGAAGCTGTCAAAGCTACAGAACTGCACTGGCAGAAAGCTTGGCAGATGTCTCCTGTCAGACCTGAAGTTCTGCCATTCCCACTGTCTTTCAGTGAAAAGCTAGAGGCCTGCAGCCTGTGTGGTGTAATGTACCAGCTCATGGGTGTCTTTGCCATGTGTTTTCCCAGCATAGCACAACCGTTTGTGATTGCGTGGCCCTCTAGCCAAAGACAAAACGATAAAAGCCTTCGGCCTTGTGGCATCTAGCAGTGATGCTACTTCAGCTCATATGTTTTGGGTTGCTAATCCTAACTAATTCCTCCCGTGGAGGGTAGGACTCTGCTGCTTGTGCCCATCTGTAGCCACAGATTTGTTGCGTTGTCTCTCTGTGCAGCTGTAGCTTTGGCACTAAACTGCACAGAAAACAGGGCTTACAAACACCCAACTTTCCATCGCGGCTCAGAGAGAGGAAGAGAGCTTGGGAGGTTATTTTTTGGGGTGATATAAAGTGAGTGGTGGAGGGAGAGGAAAGGGCTGCTGGCTTGATATCCGGCCTCAGAAGAAAGTGTAATGCAACGTCTATATAAAATTTCCTTTTAAAATAAATATATATGTGACGGGTTTGGTCACAGAAACCCCCTTGGGACTGTCACCTGATGTGCTCAAATTACCTCTGAGCCCATTTTCCCTGCCAGCTTGGGACTTCCAGAACCCTGCCTTGTTGAACCAGACACGCTAGCCTGCTGCAACAGAGACCCCGGGTCTGGACCATGCCCCCAAAGCTACAGGCTTTAAGTGAAAACAGCTCAGCAGGTTGGCTTCCTCCAGCACCCAGACACCAAGCCCCCAATGGGATCCAAACCCCAAATAAGTCCGTTTTACTCTGTATAAAGCTTATATAGGGTAAATTCATAAATCGTCCTCCCTCTATAGCACCGATAGAGAGATATGCACAGCTGTTTGCTCCCCCAGCTTTAATCACTTACCCTGTGTTTATTAATAAACAAAAGTGATTTTATTAAGTATAAAAAGTAGGGTTTAAGTGGTTTCAAGTAATAACAGACAGAACAGACTGACATGCATCCGACGAAGTGGGCATGCACCCATGAAAGCTTATGCTCCAATACATCTGTTAGTCTTAAAGGTGCCACAGGACTCTCTGTTGCTTTTTACAGATCCAGACTAACACAGCTACCCCTCTGAGACTAGACAGAACAAAGTAAGTCACCAAGTAAAATAAAACAAAACACGCAAGTCTAAGCCTAATACATTAAGAAACTGATTACAGGTAATATCTCACCCTCAGAGATGTTCCAATAAGCCTCTTTCACAGACTAGACTCCTTCCTAGTCTGGGCCCAATCCTTTCCCCTGGTACAGTCCTTGATAGTCCCAGCAAACATCTTAGGTGGTAAGCAGGGGCTTTCTCATGACTGGGACCCCTTTGTCCTGCTCCACCCCCTTTTATAGCTTTGGCAGAAGGCAGGAAACTTTTGTTTCTCTGGGTCCCCACCCCTCCTTCTAAATGGAAAAGTACCAGATTTAAGATGGATTCCAGTATCAGGTGACATGATCACATGTCCTGTGAGACCCCAGCCTCCATTCTTCCTGGGCTGACCCACACGTACACACGAAGGTTTGCAAGTAAACAGAGCCATTTACAATTCATTGATTCTAAGCACCCTTAATGGCTTCCACTTAACCTGTTTACATCAGTAATATAAGTTTATATCTTATTCTCCTAACTCCAGACATAGAAATAATACATGCAAACAAATCGGATGAACACACTCAGATTATAAGCTTTGTAATGATACCTTACAAGAGACCGTTTGCTTAAAGCATATTCCAGTGACATCATATTCAAATTCATAAGCATATTTTCATAAAGCATATGGAGTGTAACGTCACAATATATCTTTGTTCTCCGACCAGAAAAGGCCATAAAAACCTGCTCCTGCAAAGCTCAGGCAGATTTCACAGCCAAAGCAAGGTCATTCGGAGACAGCTGCCAGGTCAAGCTTTTTACTTTGAACATTTTCACTGTTTAAACTAGCCCTCACTTCAACGATGAGACGCAAAGGAGAGAGAGAGAGGTTTGGGAGCGAGGAGGGGCGTTCCCTCTTTTTGGTAATTTGTTTACCCAGGAAAACTCAGCTTCTGAGTTTTTTGGTAAGGATCCTATTTATTTCCCCCAAATCTCCAGCTGTGCAGAGCTCAGGGGAGTCAAGTGACTTGTCCAAGATCCTAGAATGAGTCAGTAGCTCTGGAGAGATTAGAACCAGGATCCTCTTGTCTGCTCATCCTTTGTACTCACCCCAGCTAAACTGCACAGTGTCCTCTGATTTTAAAATACATTTCAACCCACGGCTCAAGACCCAGGTGGAACAGAAAAGTTTCCAGGCTAAAACTTTGGTGGAGCTTTAAGATGGACGTGGTCAAAATGCCACTTACAATAGTTCTTATTGGATTTTTTTTTTTAATTTCTTCTCACTGTTGTTTATAACAACCAACTGGGACGCACGAGACTGAAATCTATTTAATTACCAAAGTTGTCGTCTCCATTGTGTGTACCCAGCTAGTTTGTTGTTATTACAGGGATGCTCGTGAAAAATAGGTCCTGTGTACTGGTTGTCATTTTAGGGGTGCTCATGGCTGGGGGGGGGGAAGTTACCCCACGCAGGCAATGAAAGGGTTAAGGCCTGAGAAGTCAGTTATGTTACTTGGCTACTGTTACCTGGAGGATGGACCAGGCTTAATTAAAAATGAAGCCCAGAAGGGGAAGGCACTGGGTGGTGACTCTAGAGAAAGGGAGCGCACGTTAGAAGACTGCTGGGAACAGAGAGTGGAGACACCAGGAGGAAGCCTAGGCAGAGAGTTGGCCCTTTGGGGCGGAGAAGTCTGGCAGGAGGCCAGGGGAAACAGCGCAACCACTGGGGGTGGAGCAGGCGCTGGCGGTGAGCCCTGATAGAGGGGCAGGATCTGGCTGTACAGGGAGAGAACGCTGGGAGGTGTTCAGTGGAGGACCATTAGAGTGCTGGAAGGTCAAACCCAAGGAAAGCAGAAGTTGGTTGACGTCTATAGATTTGGTTTAGGATTTCTGGGAGGGTTCCAGGGCAGGCCCTGAGAGAAGGGTGGGCGTAGACAGGCTGTGGGAGGGGCCTGCTGGCGGGCAAGGGTAGGAAGAAGTCCAGGAAGGCAGCAACCAGGGGGCTGAAGGAGCAGAGCTTGGCTGTTGGTTATAGCGTCTCTGGTCTGGAACCCACTGGAGTGGGTTCCTCTACTGACCACTGGGGAAGGTGGCGTGAGGCCTCTGACAAGGCAATAAAGGCAACCGAAAACCCTGAAGGAAGGATATGAGGACCACGGGGCCCCAGTGGAGCTAAAGACCAGGCGTGAGGATTAAGACTATTATTTGCTGGGCATTCCCTTACCCCCGAAGGGAGGGGCAGGGGACCAAAATGTGACCTGGCCAGAGGGCCGAGTCATGAGAAGAGCGACCACTGCAGGACCTGACTGACTGTTGGCAGGAGCACTGGAACGGAAGGAGCTGCTATGCCACACCCAGCCACAAGGGGGTGCACCGGCAGTGAGTCAACGCTTGCATTTACACCTGCTGTCTGATCATGACCAGGTTGCACTTGAGTGGTGGGCTCTGCCCTGGTTTGTGTTGCAGGGTTTTTGCTGGGGTTCACATTGATTTGTTATTGCACGGTTGCTTGGGGGTGGGGGGTGCTCTGTGCGCCACTCTCTTTCAGCGGGGATGCTCATGGGTGCTGAGTTCATAAAATCATAGAATTTCAGGGTTGGAAGGGACCTCAGGCGGTCATCTAGTCCAACCCCCTGCTCAAAGCAGGACCTAATCCCCAACTAAATCATCCTTGCTCCTTGGCTCCCGCAGGGTTGCTCGAGTGCAGTAGGGATTTTTCAAAGACTGGAGTGATCAGTTTAATCGGAAGAGACGGCCCTTTCCCTGTCTGTGAACAGCCTGCCATTCTTACTAATTCGTTCATCCTTCAAAATGGTTCGATGGCTGTTTCATATACCCACTTCTCAGCCTATGTGACCCTCAGGTGTTGTTTCTGCTGAGTCGTCCTCGAGTATTCACTATTCAATCTTTGATATGTGAGCCGTCATCACTCACCTGAGTTACAGGTGCCTGCTTCTGCCTCCAATTGGGTGACCAAACCTTTTTAGAATGATCTCCACCTCCCCTCTAAATTAATTCCATTTATAGAATTATAGAATTTTATAGAATTATAGAATATTAGGGTTCGAAGAGACCTCAGGAGCTCATCTAGTCCAATCCCCAGCTCAAAGCAGCAGGACCAACCCCAACTAAATCATCCCAGCCAGGGCTTTGTCAAGCCGGGCCTTAAAAACCTCTAAGGATGGAGATTTCACCACCTCCCTAGGTAACCCATTCCAGTGCTTCACCACCCTCCTAGTGAAATAGTGTTTCCTTATATCCAACCTAGACCTCCCCCACTGCAACTTGAGACCATTGCTCCTTGTTCTGTCATCTGCTACCACTGAGAACAGTCTAGATCCATCCTCTCTGGAACCCCCCTTCAGGTAGTTGAAGGCTGCTATCAAATCCCCCCTCACTCTTCTCTTCTGCAGACTAAACAAGCCCAGTTCCCTCAGCCTCTCCTCGTAAGTCATGTGCCCCAGCCCCCTAATCATTTCATTGCCCTCTGCTGGGCTCTCTCCAATTTGTCCACATCCCTTCTGTAGTGGGGGGGACCAAAACTGGACACAATACTCCAGGTGTGGCCTCACCAGTGCCGAATAGAGGGGAATAATCATTTAGTGATTATATTAATCTCAGTTCTGGGCCTGAGACCCTCCTTCCGCAAACAAAACCCCCACTCACACAGTCTTTCAGGAGAAGGAAATATAAATGGCTGTGAACACAATCAAAGCAAGATTCTGCTTAGAAACTGCTTTACATGTTTGCAAAATATTTTTTCTCACTATCTAGAGACATAGATTTTAAGGCCACAAGGTACCACTGTGATCACCTAGTCTGACCACCCGCATAACACAGACCATAGGCTTTCTCTATATTAATTCCTGCTTCAGGTCCAATAGCTAGGCTTGTCCTAAACCATATCTTTCAGAAAAACATCCACACTACCCAGGTCTGTACCCTGGTTTATTTTGGTAGGGTCGCTCATGAGCACTGGGCTGCATGCACTGGTTGGTTGTTGCAGAGTTGCTCATGGATGGTGGGGTCTTTGCAGTCATTTATTATAAGGTTGCTCATGAATGCAGGACTGAACAGAATGAATTATTATTGTAGGGTTGCTTGTTAGCACGAAGTAGCTCTTACTAGTTAGACACTGTAGCATTGTTTGTAAATGGTGGGTTTTGTGTGCTGGCTCGTACAGGATATTCATGGGCACTGGGCTACACACATAATGGTTTGTTGTCGGGCTTGACGTTGCTGGGCTGCTAATATTTATGTGTGTGTTTGTGTGGGTGGATTTAGTTTATTTAGAAAAAAAGAGATTGAAGCATTTGGTTTGCGGGGCAAAATATCACACACAAAAGAAAGAGACCAACCATGCAAATGCTTCTGTCAGAGCAAATGAGAAGGAGGTCCCATTTGGGTTCTCACCAACCTTTTAAATAATAAACCAAAGGAAGCAAAATGCTCGGCAGGGCTGCTCTCGCCAGTGTCCAAGGAGCCACGTTCTGTAATGCAGCAGAAGCCTGTTAAAGAAATAATCTGAGTGTCCTGACCTCGTATCCTTTCACGGGAGTTGTTTTGGAGAACTCTGCCGTATGACCCGCTGTAACCCACACACTTCCTGAGTGTGTGTGTGGGGAGAGTCTGAGAGGCCGACAACCGGGGTCTGCCGGTGTTACAAGTAGGGGCTCGTCCGGGATTTCAACCGGGAAGTCTAGCCTCTGTTTGCCAGAAGCTGGGAATGAGCAACAGGGGATGGATCACTTCATGATTCCCTGTACTGTTCATTCCCTCTGGGGAACCTGCAATTGGCCATTGTCGGAAGACAGGATACTGGGCTAGATGGACCCTTGGTCTGACCCAGTAGGGCCGTTCTTATGTTCTTATGTCTCTGAAGCTCGGGACGTTCTTCCTCAGCTAGGGGAAGCATGTAACCCACACACCTCCTGGGTGTGGTGTTCTGGCCCATCTAGTGGGCGGGGGGGAGAGAGAGAGAGAGAGACTGCTGTACAGCCAGTTGGCTTTTAGTTCATGCGGTAGAGGCTCATGCACTGAGGTCCCAGGTTCAATCCCACCCGACGACGACTGGGGTCTGTCGGTGTTACACCAGTACTCTGGAAATGTCTTCGTTAAACAGATCTAAGGCCCGCTCTCAGTTCCACTGATACAATCCCATTGACTCCAGTAGAACTGCAGTCAGAGAACTAAGAGTAGAGTGTGACCCCCTTCCTCTTACATCTGGTCCCGCTTCTATTGTATTTCACTTTGTGGTGCACATGGAATTTTATTCTTTGAACAGTTTGTGCCTTTATGTAGAGTTTCTTTAGAAGGGGGTCAGGCCTGTGGGGAATCAGTATGTGCGAGCTGTTTGATGCAAAAGGAAATGTATTCTCTTAACTCGTCTATTTCCTTAAATGAGGTTCTCAGTTGACCTCAATGTGCTCATGGAAACGGCTCGTGCTGGAGGAGAAAGAAGCCATGAATTTTATCTCTACAGACGGGTGTGCGGTGATCATCTTAAACCACATAAAGTTTTGTCTCTGTCACCAACAGAAGCTGGTCCAATAAAAGATATTACCTCACCCACCTTGTGTCTCTAAACCACATGCCGGCAGCCTTGGGAATAGAGCTCATGAGTCATGAGTCACCAAAACCACAGCCCAGTTATCCCCGGAGCTAACGAAGAAATCTTTCTTTCTACAGCCGGTCGGGGATTTTTCAACTAAACGTTATTCCATCAAAAAAGCTGATTTGTCAAAACTGAATCTTTTTACAGGAAAGGGTCGTTTGGGCTACTTTCCCATTTTGAAAAAGTTTTGGAAAATTTGGAAAAGGCAGAATTGTTGAAACAAAAAGTTCCATTTCTCCATTCAAAGTGACTTTACGTTTCAAAATTTAATTTATAGTATTTTAAGAGGTCACAAACAAAACATTTCAAAATTATCTAAACAAAATGTTTTGATTGACCCCAGCTGCATTTTTTTTTTTAGGATTTTTGATTTGCAAAATATTTTGAGATTTTTGACTTTTTGTTCCAATTCTTCAGGACTGGAAAAAATTTTGAAACCTTGAAAATTTTCCCAAGACAGAAAAAGCATTCCCCTGTCTGCTTTATTTCTGAGTCTCCTACTAGAGGGAACTAATATATGCATGAACAAGTCTAAAACATTTCATTCAGTAGAGGCACGCATTCCCCTGAAGCACTGGTTTTCAAACTAGGGCCGTCGCTTGTTCAGGGAAAGCCCCTGGTGGGCCGGGCCGGTTTGTTTACCTGCCGCATTCGCAGGTTCGGCTGATCGCGGCTCCCACTGGCTGCGGTTCGCCGTCCCAGGCCAATGGGGGCTGCAGGAAGCGGCGCGGGCCGAGGGACGTGCTGGCCGCCCTTCCAGCAGCCCCCATTGGCCTGGAGCAGGAAACCGCGGCCAGTGGGAGCCACGATCAGCCAAACCTGCAAATGCGGCAGGTAAACAAACCGGCCCGGCCCACCAGGGGCTTTCCCTGAACAAGCAGCGGCCCTAGTTTGAGAACCACTGATCTAGATGACTGGACGAGCAGATGAAAAATGTAGATCAATATAGACATATTGGTATGTGATTTAATTAATCTGAGGGGAAGGATCCTATCTTGGGAGCATGTGATGAAAGAAATGATCGCCATCCAGCGATACTGCCCAAGGAAAGAAAATGGATGCGATAGTGAAGAAATCACTGAAACCATAGCTCAGTAAAAATAAGGTAAACAAGGTACCAGGTTGTGTTGAAAGAGGGGCTGAATTCAGAACAAAAGATGAGATGTTGTGACTTTACAGTACAAGGCACTTGTTGGGCCCTGTCTGGGCTTCTGTGTGCAGTGGAGGGCACCGTCCCACAAAAAGGAAGTTACTGATTTGTAAAAGGTTCCCTGGAGAGCAAAATACACAATACCAGATCTGAAGAATCTACGTTCTGTGATGTGCAGAAGGCTTTGCTTATTGTTTGAAAAGATGAGACTTGTCAAGACTTTTCAGATTAAAGCAAGAAATGGACTAAGTGAACAGAAGTGTTGTTATCATTGAAGGGGTCACAAACTAAGGGGCATCATTTAAAAACTGAGATGCTAGCAGTAAATGGAAACTGCGGGCAGACCTATATCATAGAGAGTATTGACAGGAACCAGTTACCTTGGAAGTCAGTTGAAACAGAATATAAATTAGATCAGGATGGCTTGAGGGACTTCTGTAGAAGGAGGAGTGAAGGGAGGCTGGTGAGTAATCAGGAAGGGGGAATTAAAATGAACCATAGAAATGAAGACAGATTGGGGTGTATGAACGTGCTCTTTGCTTAAAATTGTCTACGGCCTTATGATCAGCAAGAAAGCTTTATTCTCAATTATATAAATTACAGGAAAGTAGCATAATCCTGAAGATCTCCTGGGGTACTGGCTCAGTCCCCAGCTTTCTTCTTCCCCAGACCATTTTGAAAGAAAAAGATCATCTCATGAACATGCTTCCCCTCCCCACACTGAAATCTTGCACTGCCTGGTTCTCAGTGTATTTCAGTCTAAGGATTCCTGGTGACCCATGGGTCCATGTATGAGAACCATTGCTCTAGAGAAGCCCTCTTAAAATTCCTTTCCTGGAGAAGGGTTCAATGTTATAAACCCTAGTCATTCTTCCTCTTAGCCAACCAAATCAGTCAAAGAGAGACCTCCAGAGACACAGACCTCCCTGACCAGTTGAGCAAACTAACACTTAATTTTTCTGAAAATGCTGCGAATCATAAATCTGGGATGGCCACCTGCCCTGATCCTCTTGGGACGGGGCTCACTTTTCATGAGTAGACTGTGAATTCTGCAAGGCTATTTGCTGGGCATAAAAACAAATACATCTTGAATTGAGTTCGTCTAGGGAGGAAAACAGCTCTGCTTTCTTCCCAGCATTGTAATGTTGCATCGTACTGTGATGCTCATGCAACGTCTTTGTGTTGTGGCATCACTTTTGTTATGTGCTGCGGGAGAAATCTCCACAGCAGCGGGCCTCATAAATGTTTTTTGTCAGCAGAAGTGAGAACTCCATTTTTGTCCGACCTTTTGGGGTCCCTTAGTAATAACAATATAATAAACAGAGAGTCCTGTGGCACCTTTAAGACTAACAGATCTGTTAGTCTTAAAGGTGCCACAGGACTCTCTGTTGCTTTTTACAGATCCAGACTAACACGGCTACTCCTCTGATACTTAACAATATAATAATACCTCTTGCATAGCAGTTTTCTTGGGTAGATGTTAAAGTGCTTTACCAAGGAAGTCAATATCATTATCCCTGTTTTACAGATGGGGAAACTGAGGCACAGAGCGGGGACGTGACTTGCCCAAGGTCACCCAGCAGGCGCGTGGGGTAGCCTGTTAAAGAACTTAGGGCTTCTGAGTTCCAGTCCAGTGTGCTAGCCTCTAGGCAACACTGCCTCCTTGGGAAATGCACTTTGTGAACCGTCCCCTGAAAATACCATCACTGCCTGTACTGAAGTGCTCTCAGTCTGTCTGGCATCCTGCAGGACTAGCTTGTGGGAAGGTAAAGAACCCTGAATTAATTTCAGCTGTTGGTATATTGCATCCCTACATGCCCAGTGCCATGAGGATGCAAAGCTGCCCTGCACTGACCCAGCTCAGGGACTCAACATCGCAAGAATTGCAGCGGTCTCTTGATACAAATCCACAAAGCTGACGGCCTTGACGGAAAGCATCATGTGCTCCCTTCACCCCACCTGCGGCTTCAGCAAAGTCAGTACTGTTAACACCAGGCATCGACTTGTCCCCCTCCCTCACCGTGAGTTTCTCTCTCAGGGCCCATCATGGCTCTGAAAGCAAAGGAGAAAAGTTGAGAGAGAGCAATGCGCCTGCTCCCAGGTTGTGAAACTCTTTTCTCATGGGCCTAGGGGGGGAAAAAAAACAAAAAAACCATGACTTGGACCCAGTTCAGGCCTTTGATGTGCGCTCTGAGTCTTGGAAGCTTAGAGACGATTGTATGTTTAATGCCCCACTGTTTCTGTGCTTGGCACAAGCTCCTTCTTCTCTCCCTGCCTCTTGGATTGCCTTTCAGTTCATTACTTCTCCGGGGGCGGGGGGGAGGTAATTTGGTTTTATTTTATTTTATTTTGTTGAATGAAGCAATGAGATATTTTAGGGGCCAATCTCCATTTTTTTTCCGGACTGGTGCACTCCGGGGGTTGCTTGGATCAGGATCATGCCTCCAACGAAGTGGGTATTCACCCACGAAAGCTCATGCTCCAATACGTCCATTAGTCTATAAGGTGCCATAGGACTCTTTACTGCTTTTACAGATCCAGACTAACACGGCTACCCCTCTGAGACTTGGATCAGGGTGTCTATATTCTCCGTGCTGCTGAGGCGGCAAGGTATTAGCTGGTGCACAGATGAACAATACAAGCCACAACAGTGTGCTGTTATAGCGCTCTTCGGACACACTACCGTACATGGCTTCACAGAGGGACCCGGCTGCAAGCTAAGGAGAGAAGGAAGACTTCACCGTGAGAGCAGGCAAGTGCCTGGGGAGGAAGCGGAGAATTCTTGTAACAATGACTCGTCCAGCTCCATGAATGAGTCCTGCCTCCTGCTCCCCACCCCTTACGCACACTTACTGTACCTGGAGAAAGGGCCAAATTCTGTCCTGACTTAACACCCCATGAAATTGTCATTGAAGTCAGTGGGATTGTAGAAGGTGTAAAACAGGGGTGTGATGCAGGTCACTCCTCTGACCCTACTCACACCCTCCCCCCACACACCTACCTCATCTCGTCCCCATGGCTGAGTCCCCCGAGCTTACCCAGCCTGGAGATCATGGTTTCCCCTGAACCCTGCCCACCCTTCCAGGCATCATTCCCGTCCTTTCAATCCTGTCCCTTTGCCCACCTGAATGTCAAATCCACAGACTCCTTGAGACGTGCAAGATCTCGGACATATGTATTAACTTGCAAAAGGATCCAGCTGTGGCAGAAGTCATGGCTGGATGGCAGAGTCCTCGTGGTAGGCTTACAGTAAAGAAAAACTGTGGCTGTAAAAGGTTTTGCAACAGGTTGATATGACAAGTGTCTGGCTCCTTATTTAATCTTCCCAAGGCCCATATGAACCCACAACGCAACGCAGGGTCAAACCGAGCAAGCACAGCATAAAAATCAAATGCTGAACCTGCCATACGGTCACACAAATCCTCCCTCACTAAGACCCTGGCTGTGTTGCAACTTTTAACTGGGTTTGTAACCAGTTAGTAACAAGCTGATAGACTCTAAAGTTGGCTTGTGCCTACATACAATGCAGTTAATACTCACCATGGCAGCCAGCTATGTCACGCCTACCACCAGCCTAGGCGTGTGAAGAACCTGAGAGCTATCTGCATTATTTTCGTTACTATTATGTGTGCCTCTGTTTATTTGTTGTTATGATGTTAGCTACCTGGTTGCAAAGGGTTAACTGCTGCAGGAGCTCACCTCACAACCACAGGAAGGCAGATGATGGATTTAGATATCCCAGTCACCAGTTCAGAACTGACAACGCACATGTCAACGTCTTCGAAATGTTGCCTCTGACCATGCTGGGCCGAAAGCCCCTGGCTTGGGACAGGGGAGGAGGCTTTCAGGAGGGAAACATGAAACAAAGAACCCTAAAGGAAATAAAAACCTGGGCCCTGGGCCTACACAGAGAGAGTGGGTTGTCAGGGAGCTGCTCAAGGAGGAGAGAAGACTAACACACAGGGACAGACTCTGAACACTAGGTCTTAAATAGCTGTCCCTGCTTAGGCTTTGAGGGAAATGCTAAATTTTCGGGAGAATGTATGCATGTAGGCCATTTGTTGTTTCTCTGAATGACATGTTCCTATGGATAAATAAACACTACCTTGTTTTGAGGAAGCCATTCAGAGTCACCGTATCACGTGCTGGTCACTGCTTCCACACAGAATCCGTGCCGCTGGCCAAACACCATCGGACATGAGGCGCAATCACATAGGGGTGCGGCAGGCCCAGTCTAAGAGTAGATGCATTGTGGGATTCCACCAAGATAGAAGTGAAGGCATGGGACCTGTCACCTGAAACGATGCACTTGAGAGGGGTCAAAGGGAAAGCTAGCCCAGTAACTATGACAGAGTGTTTTCCTGTCACCCATTGAGTGTTTTTTGTGTAGTGTGGGAAATCCTTCTACCCCTGCCTGTGGAACTTTTTTGGCCTGTCCTCCTTCCATCCAGCTCCCTGGACATCCCAGAATACATTGCTGGTGCTCTTTGTGCATATTCTCCAGGCACTGTATTCCCTTGCCGAGGCACTATAGGAAAGCAGCCCAGAAGGCAGTGTTACAAATACAGTCCAGCAGCGTGGAAGATGCAGACACACCCAAGTGCTGCATGGATGCATCTAAATAGCGTTTGCAGTCAGGTGAGGGTGTCATGAACTGGTTAATGAACTGTGGCAGCACGTGTAGCGGCCAGGGAAAAGAAAAGGCACCGTTTAGAGTATATGGCTAGGGCCTATTTGTGCTTCCTAGTCATGATGCATATTAGGTGATAACTTTCTCCCGCCCCAGGACATCTGCATTATTGATTCCAGCGAGGCCGCAGAAGCAGATGGAGAAATGGGTAGCGACCCCTCCCAAGTTTAGTGTCAACTGTGCGTTCTGAGATTTTAATCTTTGAAACAAAGGAAAAGCAGCGCTACAAGGGCAGATTTCTAGGCATGGGTGAACCCTCCAAATTGTCAACGTCCCAGCTGGCTGGAAAACTGTGACTATTATACATTTAATTCATAGTAATCTTGGAAAATTATAACTTTTTTTTTTTTTGGTTTAGCTTTTTTGGCAATCAAAAAAGGTAACTCAGTGAAAACGCTGGCCAGAAATCCAACAGAGCTTGAAATGCTTCAAATGAGGAGGGGGGAAGAAGGGGAGTGGGGTAATTGCTTAACAATTGCTCTTGGAAAAATACCATAGTCATATTTTCATTACTCGGGGGAGGAAGGAAACAAGAAAGAAAATAAGTGGCAGGATTGTCGTTAGAAAATAATTGTGATGAATGTTAGAGATGTGGGGCATGGAGGTTTCTGGGAATTAGTTAAAGGGCCCACACCCAGCTTGTGTTAGTAGGGACTGAAAGGAGTTGGTATCTGACAGTTGCTCCATGTCCCATTTGGAATGAGTTGGTAGGTCTCAATCTAGTTCCAAGTGGGTATGTGTCCACATCACAGAAGCCAGCATTAAGGTTGGTGCTAACTGGACCCAAGGTGACAGTCTCAGCAGACTGGCCAGGATTTGAATGGGCCATGAGGACTAAACACCATTCTTTCTTCCTGTTGGTAAACATAGGGGGAGATTCCATGCCCGCTGCCAATGTTGTACTTGAGAGACAAGATGAGTGAGGTAATACACCTCTGCCCCGATATAACGCGACCCAATATAACACGAATTCGGATATAATGCGGTAAAGCAGCGCTCCGGGGGGTCGGGGCTGTGCACTCCGGTGGATCAAAGCAAGTTCAATATAACGCGGTTTCACCTATAACGCGGTAAGATTTTTTGGCTCCTGAAGACAGCGTTATATCGGGGTAGAGGTGTATTTTTTATTGGACCAACTTCTGTTGGTAAAAGAAACGAGCTTTTGAAATTACACAGAGCTGTTCTTCAGGACATGACGCTCTGTGTAGCTCAAAACCCTTGTCTCTTTCAACAACAGACGCTGGTCCAATAAAAGATATTACCACAACTACGTTGTCTCGCTAACATCCTGAGACCAACACAGTGAAGGCATTCTGTACTTGTACAAAGGATATTTCCCTTTGGGGCTTTCAAGCCATGTCATTCACCATGGCAACATTGATTTCAAATCGCAAAGTGCTCTACAAATAATTAAGCCTCACAGCTGCCTTTTGAGATGGGGAAATATTATTCCCACTTTAGAGACAGGGAAACTGAGGGTCGCAAAGTGGGGCCATAACACAGGCTGGAACAGAACGCTGGTTTCCTGATTTCCACTCATGTGCTTTAACCACTAGACAGCACTCCTCCTCTTTAACACTTAATAAAGGAAGGATTAAGAGATGCTGTGAAGCAGCACTTAGATCCTATACAAAACTCTAAGAGAAAGCGATTAAATCGAGCAATAGATAAGAAAGAAAGGAAATAAGCATGTTTCCTTGCAGGACAAAATTATAACCTAACTTAATGTTTCCCGTAATGGACATTTTTATTTTAAAAAGTCAAATCCACCGTCACGCTGTTGCAGAATGTTTCAAAGCAGATTGACCACTGATTACCATGGACCCACAGTATTTAGGCACTGGTGCTACACAGCCAGGCAGGTGGCTATCAAAGGAAGCACAAATTAACTAGCAAAACCTGGCCCCAGAACTATGTGGACATCTCTGAGAACTTCAGCAGCCATGCTGAAGAATTGACTGGCTGAATTTCAAGCAAGGTTGCTCTTCTGCCATCACGTACTTCAATGGACATGTCTCCTCCTCAGTGCAGGTTGTTCTCCAACCTACTTACTCACACTTCTCCTCAGTGCACACAGAAACGCCTCCATCTTTCTTCTGTAGGGAGATCTCTACTCTCAGTGACCTGACGTGCTGCTCCTCTCTGGTCCGGGGAGTAGAAGCTGGTGGTGGAGTTGATACTTCAAAGTTGTGCCCAGCCAGGTCTTTGACATGGCCAGTGGGAATGCTCTCAGCACTCCACCCACACAAAGCCAATCCACCCCAATCATGCTACAACAAGGAAGTAAAGCAGGCAAAGCCATGTCAGCGGATGCGCCATGATAACCCAAGGTGGGAGAGGAAGGATCCATGTTTGTTAAATGATAAAAGACCAAATCGGTAAGGGAGGAGAAGTTATTTTCAAACTCCTCAGGGGTTACGAAATGACATATCTGGCTTCAGGACGAAGCTTGATAAGTTTATGGAGGGAATGGTATGATGGGATAGCCTAATTTTGGCAATTAATTCGTCTTTGACTACTAGCGGTAAATATGCCCAATGGCTTGTGATGGAATGTTAATGGGGTGGGATCTGAGTTACTACAGAGAATTCTTTCCTGGGTGTCTGGCCGGTGAGTCTTGCCCACACGCTCAGGGTTTAGCTGATCGCCATATTTGGGGTCGGGAAGGAATTTTCCTCCTGGGCAGATTGGCAGAAGCCCTGGGGGGTTTTCGCCTTCCTCTGCAGCGTGGGGCACAGGTCACTTGCTGGAAGATTCTCTGCACCTTGAAGTCTTTAAACCATGATTTGAGGACTTTCAGACACAGGTTTGATACAGGAGTTGGTGAGTGAGGTTCTGTGCCCTGCATTGTGCAGGAGGTCAGACTAGATGATCATAATGGTCCCTTCTGACCTTAAAGTCTATGAACTCTATGACATTGCACAACAAGTCTGGCATATGGGATGGTATATGAAATTCATGGCCAAAATCAGCAATGGACATAAAAGGCAGCCATCACTTAGAAGGAGCTGGATGGTTTTCAGTGAGACAAAAGAGCCACAGAACGGTGCAGGTGTATTCCCTGGGTTCAGATCAGCTTTCTTCTTCTCTCTCGACTCCTAATGTGCCCTCTCTTGCTTACATTACTACGACACATCTCAGTCGCTGTCAAAATGTATAGGAATGGTAAGGAAAACCCAGACGTTGCCAAGATCCTTTAAGGAAGTTTCTCTCTGATTCCATCTACTGTAACTATCCGGCGTATTTCTGTTGCACCCATCACCATGGTATCAAGCTACGTAGCTAAGCTGCAAAAGCGCCATGCTTTGCAACAGTTGGCACGACACCCCCCCCCACCCTATATTTTAGTGCACCACAAGGTAAATAATTGCATAACACCTATAGAATGCAGCAGGCTGGGGCATCTGTTCAAGTTTCCCGGAGACAGCTTGAATTTATACTCCTCTTTTTATTTATACTCTTTGCTGGATATTGATGATGTTTCTCTTTGTTTTTATTAGACGCAGGTGTTTTCTACACTTCAGCTGGGAGCACTTTCACTTTGCAGCCAACTCCAGTCTTAAGTTTGTGTCTTGGTCACCTTTTGAATGTGATACTGAGAGAGCAACTGATTTTTTTTATTTTTTATTTTTTTTGCTGCCTCAGCAGATGCTTGCAGCCCCACCTTTTCACCATTAAACTGTTGGAGAGATTCAGTCAGTGCCTCTGGCTGGGGCCAAAGAGGCATTGTCTGAATCTAAAACGCATTGCAGTGAAAAGCTGGGCTGCAGGGAGGGAGGGAGAGAGAGAAGAGAGAGAATAAAAATATATATATATATTTTAAACTCACCGAGCACACTGCTTGAGGTGCTCGGAGCACTTTCGAAGATGTTCATTAGTTAAGCCTCACGACTCCCTCTGATGTAGGTCAGTTTCATTCGCCCTGTTTTACCGATAGGGAAACTGGTGCGCAGAGCAGTGAGGTGACATGGCCAAAGTCGTACAGCGAGTTCAGGGAAGAGCAGGTAACCCAGGGGTCTTGTTCTCCACCATGGTCTGATAGGGTGTCGCTTCATGTCCTACCAAGGGAAGAATTGGCTCCTGCTTCCCAGTCCCATGCGCTAAGCAAAGGAAAGAAAAATCTCGATAGCCCTTTAATTATGAAATAACTGTCTGTCAGTCCAAGAAACTTGGGCCAAGTTCTCTGGTCACCGATCAATTTAGATTGTGGAATGTTGCCCCTTAGCGGTTTCTGCCAATGGAATTTAAGCACCCTTGTTAGACTTAAATTTGGGCAAGATTTTCAAGTGACTAGGAATGCCTCTGTTTTCGGGGTGCCCCATTAGAGACCTCCTGATTTTCAGAGGCTGGGTACTTGGCATTTTCTGAAAATCATTCCTCTTTACTAAAACCAAGGCCCCCATAACTGCTAGTCACTTGAAAATCTGGGCCAAAGATCTTACATAATGCAAAACTCCAGCAGGGTAGCAACTCCAGTGACCAATGACTTGAGTTGATGTAGTTTAAAATTAATACTCTCAAGAATCATGTTAGGAACCAAAACACCGATGCTGTCTTCACTTAAAGCACTGAAGTGTTTAGGGTTTTTTAGTGATACAGAAAACTGCTTGCAAGGAGATCATTTTGTTCATCATTGCCCAGATCATGTGTGAAAGGATGTCCCTGGAGGTAAACATCCAATGTATCCACTATGCCACCTAGCCCTCACAACCGCTATTACACCCGTCACTCCAAGAATGCTCTGCCATTGTGTTTTGTGTATTGGTATATGGCTGTTCTTAGGGTTGCTCCAGGCACAAAACTGCAATGGTTTCTTAAATTATTGTTATGATTACAAATCAGAATGCTGTTTAAAGGGACACTGTCAAGAGAAAAATGACATATTTGGAAAGAAAAAAAAAGAATGTTTTACACAAGATACAAAAAAATACCTTAGAGTAAATAGGAAAATAACTTGGAAATCAAAATCCCATTTTGTTGCCTGTTTAATTTTTTGCACTTCTCTCTGATTTCACTTGTTATTGGTCAGTTTTCTGTCTCTGGTTCTTATGCCGTAGCAATGTTGAGCTCTCGAACCCTGCGAAGAGATGTTCGGATTCCAAAATAGCTGTTGTCACTGGTTTTTCTTTAATTGCATGAGAACACTTCTCTACATGTTTATAAAACTTTATTCTCCTTCACAAAGTCTACATTTTGGGCTGAAACTCATTTGACAGTGTTCCCTGAGGGGAAAAAAATCCATATTTGTGAGTCACCTCTGAACTTGTTGGATATTCCAAGTGGCACCAAAATACACTGATGAGGCCAGACTAAAGCATACGCTCCATCTCTTTTATCACATCCTTGAAAGCCAGGGCTTTTACACATTACAGAGAGGATTATAATGAAGTGTAACATAGCTGAGAAGTAAAGAACAGTGACCATTTTCCAAAGAGATCTTTTGTAACAAAAATCCACGTATAAAATATGCAGTATATGGACTTAAAGTATATTAGAAGAGGCTAACAGAAACATGGATTTCATCCGAATGCTTTCTGTTCACTCCCCAAATAAGAAAGAGTTTTATATAAATTTCAAATATTATCCTGCTAACCCCCTTGCAATGTACAGGAATGGAGAAATATGATCTTTGCTGGTTACAGGTTCTCTTGCAGCTGAAGACCAGCCATATGCTGCTAACTGGCTGGTTTCTTTTTTTCCATTTTTTTTAAAGTGAAATAGTTTCTTTCTGGCTGGTGAAAGATGCCAGATTGACAGCCTTGGAGAGGACTCAGACTCCCTGCCCCAGTCATACACTGGCAACTCTGTCCAGACTACAGACAAGGGGGCTGTTTAATGCCCACTGTTGCACTGCAGCATACAGTACAGAGGCTGCTCTTATCATTTTGAAGAGTCCTCAGTCAAGAGGGTACAGACAGAATCAGCTTATGGCTAAAGGTTTAAGGCCTACAGGCTTAAGACTTCAGTCTGCCTCTTGCCATGGTCTCGTGGTTAGAGGACATGGCTGAGAATAAGGAGAGTGTGCTAGGCCTCGGAGAGGGGGGCCCAGCATAGAACTTGCAGCCCAGTAGGAAGGAATTTAGGGTATCTTTAAGACAGCTTTGCTCTCACATGATCCCCCGGTGTAACTTAGCTCTAGGGACCTGTCTAAATGAGGGCAGCCTCCCCAGACTCTCCACGGTACTGTCGGGAACCTCCACCCTCATACACATCACCCACTCCCAGTCTGGCTCCAGGCCCCATGGCTGGGCTTGCAGAGAAGTCCTTGGAAGGCAGGCGTTACACCTGTCTTCCACAATGCTCGCACCAAGGGAGTCCTCCCATGAGTGGAACTGGGGCTTTATGCCTGGCCATTTTTATACATTGTGCAGGGGCCAGAGAGGGGTGAAATCTCACCCCTGTATTGTATTGCTGTCTCTGCCCATGTCTGGCTGTCATGCGGTGGACCATTTAATTTCTCTATGCCTCGGTTTCCCTGCCTTTAACCATGAGGGGGGAGGAATGATCACCCACCTTAATCACTCCTGCAAAGTACTTGAAGATCTTCAGGTGAGAAGTGCTATATAAGTGCACAGCCGTGCTGTTGCGACATGCAAAAGGCCCCTTAAAATCAATGGGAGAGCCTCACGAAAATCAAAGGCAGAATATTTGCAGTGTTGGTGTGGCCGTGTTGGTCCTAGGACATTACAGAGACAAGGTGGGTGAGCTGACCTGACGGAGAGCTCTGTGGAGCTCAGAAGCTTGTCTCTTTCACCAACAGAAGTTAGTTCAATAAAAGAAATTACCTCCCCCACCTTGTCCCTCTAAAAGCAGGATATGACTAATATTCCATACAAATGATCAGTTTTGGGTCCAGTGTAGAATTTATATTTAAATATGTCTTCTTGACTCTATCTATCTATCCATCTATCTATCTAATCAGCCTCTTGGATATAACTAAGTGTGATCTAAACAGATAGTTTACAAGAAAACCTATGAAGACCTTCCTTGTAGAAAAACAATGCAGAAAAAAAAGGGAATCTCACATTTAATACAAAATCCATGTATATGGTGAAAACGTGAGCGATGCATTAAAACAATGAACCCCCAGAGATGACGAAGGCTAAGGCAGGCTTAAGGCTAGACAATGTTGGCAGAAAAAGAGTTAACCTTTTTAAGCAGCAGACTCAATGTCTTATCATAGATAAGGGTGCATTCTAGTGGCAAAATCCATGCAATGCAGGCAGTCACATTCATGCGGGAGCTGAGAAGCAACCTAAGGAATATGGAACAAGAGGGGACAAGGGGGGGCTCTGATATTTCATTTAAACCTCATGAAGAGATGGGCGATCCCTTTCAATTTCTCCCTCTGTCTGAAGGCAGCATCACTTAGTTGACTTAAAGAACACAGAACCAAGCCCCCAAAACCTGTTTTTTGTTGCCATTGTTGCTCAAGGTGTATCGTGTCTGTTAACAATGGTTCTGGAGTGTCAGGGGACCGGGTGATGTATTTATTAGCAGAGATTTAGTGCTACAAAAGTTAATCTTTACAAATAATTAATAAGCGTTGAAGGACTTTGTTGTGTGCTAGTGTGAAGGGATGTGGCCTGACCATTTGTGTTTAGGAATGCTGTGTCCCTACCAGAAGTCTGGCTCTTTTCACATGAGGGGGTGGGCAGGGGAATTTATGGGGCAGAACAGGATTGAGATAAAATGTACAAATTGTGCTTCGCGTGGCAAAATTCCCCTGGCTTTCTGGCATCCTGCAAAGCACAGCTCACTTTTCCAGAGAGGAATCTAACACAGTTCTTGCAGTCGGCCTATCCCTGCCTTATGTCATGTTCATCCTTCAGTTTTATTAACTCTGTGTGTTTTCCAGGCAAGGGACTTGTGTCAGCGGCACAGGTGTGCATGCAAAGGAGAATATATTTGTATCAGGTGTACGGCTGTGTAATCACACCAATGCACAGTTAGGAATGTTCTCTGCTCATTCTGTAGCTACAGTCCTGAATAAGTGACTGCGTTAACACGTGGTACATACACGTCATACTTACAACGGATGGACATTATCGCCCTTATTTAGGGCCCAATCCGGGGGGGGGGGGTTCATGATGTCTTGGTGATAAGTGCTATGCCTGATAGCCAATGTTTGCAGGATTGGGCCCTGCGTGATTTAAAAAGTCATTAGAACTTCAGTGGGAAATCAAAATCAGAGCACTCTGCAATATCTCACAGACAGACATGCCAAACTCGCGGAACAAAACGCAGAAATTGGGCTTGGTTTTGGCTTAATTGGCTTGTGAGTTGCTTGTTGGCTAGTTTTTGGCTTGTTGTTCATTGTAGCTTGTTGCTTGTTTTTTTGTGATCGGCTCCCAGCAAGCAGGGGCAAGGGAGGGGGGGCAATCGGGGGTAAGGGGAGGAGAGAGTCAGGGGTGCACAGCGGGCCCACCACAGTCCCAGACTGCACCCCCGGGGGATCTAGTCACATAGAGTGTTGGGGTTCTTGTTTTGAAACGGGACTCGTTTGATTTTCGGCTTCTCGTGAAAGCCGGGGGGCTTATTTACCGCGTGAAAGTTGGCAACTGTGCTCACAGGGCTTCCCAGACAAATCCTCTCTGGGTGTCTCTCTCAAGCGGCATTCCCAACTGGGGAAATCGGAACCATTTCTTTTCGTGACCCTCCCTTCTCCCCCACCCCCAATTATATGAGCGTTGAGCGTGGCCCGGGGTTTGAAACCTAGAAGTCAAAAGCTGCAGCCCCCACCCCCACTCCCTCTGAGTGTGCACTGATAGTGCCCCAGTGCTGGCACCCGTCCAAGCTGAGGTGTCACTGGGATCTCAAATTGCAGCGAAGGGCTGGCAGGCAGCCAGGGCAGTCTATTTAAAAGACAGCCTGCTCGGCAGTATTCAGTCTCTTTAGAAACTTCTCCGGGGGGAAAGTGTGGAGAGATCTACCAAGTGGAATTTTTTCCTCTTTTTTTTTTTTTTTTTAATTTTTTTTTTTTTTTTTTAACTCTTCTTCTGCAGCCTTTGCAAAAAATCATCCTCCTCATCATCATCCTCCTCCAAACTTTGGCAGAAAACTTTTCTTGACAGACCTGGAAGAGGAGGGGGAGGCCAAGAGACCCAATCAAAACACCAAAATGTGCTTTCAGCCAACCTCTCCGGCCGCCTAGCGCTACCTGCTCGGCAGCAGTTCATTAGCATTGGCTGCACTCCTGCCAGGAGCCCCTTC